>NC_083348.1:88396035-88996035 GCF_019175385.1 Lycium barbarum
TCCTCAACGTGATTAGCCTTCATGTAATTATATATTACTATTTAGTATTTATTATTTATTATATTAGATGTTTTATGTTTCATTACATTTTAATTAATTTACAGCAGAGGCAAAATCATAATCCAACTTTAAAGGTTGGAGCTTCCCACTAAATTACTGAACAATATTACAAGGCAGTCGATAAAGTGCATTGATCTAATGATAACGTCTTTTGCTTCTTTTCTTGCTTTCTTCACTTCTTCACTCTCAGACATATAATATGTCACGACCCGACTAGGGGCCGCGACGGGTACCCGGTACTTGTACCGAGCACCCCTTAGCTCGTGTCATACTCTTACTACTAAGTGGGCCACATGAGTTATACCGTTATTATTACTCGTATCTCATTCTTATTACTGAGTGGCCATAGTGGTAATACCGTTATTTCTTTACTTAATTCTATCATTAATAGTGTGACCGTAATCAGGTGTTAATAAAATCTGCTAGCATGTTATACAACCCCAAAACGAACAAAAGTACAAACCATCTGACTGTACATATCTGTCTACGAGCCTCTAAACATAGCACACATATATATACAAGAAGGGCCAGGTTCTACCGCGCCCGAATATGTACACAAAAGTAGTACCAAGAAGCTGAGGCTCCGGAACAACTGGAGCGCTGACACAGTACTGTTGATGGAGCTTCTAGGGGTCAAATCTGTCTACCTGCTGACCTGCGCGGCATGAAACGCAGCGTCCACAAGAAGGGACGTCAGTACGAGTAATGTACCGAGTATATAAGGCATGAATAATAACATACAGGAAATATAGAACATGGATAACGACATCAAAGAAATACCGAGCATATCATGAGGTAGAAAAATAACCTGTGCATATAAGTTCCCTTGGGCGAATACCATGCATGCTTGACGCTGCGGAACGTGCAGCCCGATCCATATGTGCATATACTATAACATATTGCTGCGGAACGTGCAGCCCGGTCCATATACATATATTACTTTACTTTCTTAGGAATACATTTCTTTCCATATATATAGAAAATAGAACATGTCATATTGCCGAGGCGTCGGCTCCGATCCATTTAACCATATATCCCGCGTCCGGGACGATATCATGTACCAACTCCAACTGATCAGGTGGCTGTGCGTCTATAGCGCCTTCCCTTTTTTCCAATCTTCCCCATATACATATACATATACTTATAACATATAAACATCATGCATGAGAGCCTAAATAAAATCGTGTCCGTATCGGAGTGACATAAGGTCGGTAACCTCCGATTACCTTATGGAATAACCATGGCCGCTTGTCTCACCTTGAAGGAACGATACTTATAAGATGAGACTATCAACGAAGGACAACACTAAGAAAACATAGAATAAAATTATGGATATCATAAACGTCAATTCATATGCTTTGGAATCCTTAGAAAATAGGGTCATAACCAAGGAATAGAATTAACGATCAAGATCTAGTTTGATACTTTCATGCTCATATTGAATCCTTAACTTAAGGCTCTTAGTCGCGGAATCATTCTTGTCATACTCATCATAGACATATTCTCTTTCTTAACATCATCGTTATCATTATCATCATAGAAATATCCTTATTAGAATAGTCACAACACTTATCGTTTGATAAACGGAAAAATAAAGAAAAATCCGGGAACCATGGGCCCACCTCGGGTCAAATGAGGCGGCGTACACAATTTACGTACGTTACATTTTATGACGTCACTTGTGAGAGTTTTAAGGTAGTCGGGTCTCATTTGTACAAGTTCTAGATAGCTAGGCAATTCTTCCCACTATTCATGAAAGGTCTAATTCAATTCTATTGAATGAAAAAGGAAAAACTTTAGGCGCGGATTCCGGAGAATAGAGTTGTCCCCGAGGCTCGTATCCAACCTAGTATGTCTAAGACATGCCAAAGAAGGAAGAGTAAATCCTTACATACCTTTTCCGCTTCATACACGTCTCCAAAATCAAATTTCAAGTTCGCCAAAATCTACAATTTGGTCACAATTACCAAATGTTAATTGTAAGGCTTTAAGATTTCAATCTTAACCAATACTTGTCTACTAACATTTGGGCAGCATCTCCCCTATACATACAACATCCCCGAGATTTAACTCGGCTCAAATATCAACAACCATACCAACAACAATACCAATAATCATCACAAAACACAATATAGCATAACTAGTCTCCTTTCCAACATAGTGTAATAGTTTTCATTCCAACTTCACATTTTCAATTCAATACCAACATTCTCATATTCATTTACTAATCAAGATCACTCCAATACAATTCGGAACATTTCATATCATTTTACAAAATATACAAAATATACAAATTTTCCACCAAACCATAATCCATCCAAAACTTCTAATCTTCAACATACATATCCATAACATATTTCCACCTTCCAATTTCATCAACCATAATCATAATTCACATCTTAACAACTTCATTTCCATAATATCACAAAACCATTCTAAAGTGACATAATCTTCTACATTCCATATTTCCAACTTCCACCAAATTCATTCAACTTTCATTTCCAATATAAATTTCACCATAACCACAACTAGAATACAACATAAAATTCAACTCATCTTATTTATACAACATTACATACACATGCACACATGCAAACCCACTTTGTAAATGTCACGACCCAACCCCGTAGGCCGCGACTAGTGTCCGTGCTGGACACCCATACGTACCCAATAACCCAAATCAGTATATAAGCAGAATATACAAATACAAAAGTCGATTAGCTTTACTAATTATCGCGGACAAACGGACATACCGCACGGAAGCCGATAAGGCTATTATAGAATATAGCAACCTAAAACATATACAGAACCCACGTGTATGTCTACAGACCTCTACAGAACACAACAGAATCATAAGACGGGACAGGGCCCCGTCGTACCCCTGAATAGCATACATATGTACAATAGCAAAGGACTGTACCAAAATATAGGCTCCGGACAAAAGAGCGCCCCGAAATAGCAGAATATAGTCATAAGCAGGCGGATCATCAAATCTGTCATCTGAACCTGCGCGGCATGAAAACGCAGCCCCCGAAGAAAGGGGGTCAGTACGAAAAATGTACTGAGTATGTAAAGCACGGAACGTAGTAAACAAAGTCATAACCGAAGCAGAAGGTACAGAAAATGAATGGAATATCCAAAATAGCAAAATGCTGATCATAAAGCATAAATAGTGCATGCAGAAAACATATGTCATATCTGGTCCCATTACGGAACAAAATCATGACCAGAACAGAACGTACAGAAAAATGAGTTATCCAGATTATCAGATGCATATTTCCAGAACATAAAGAGTGTATGCAGAAACATATGCCATATCATATCCGGCCCCCGCCAAGGGACTCGGTGAACAGAACGTGGTCGCCACCCCGACACTGGCGCCACAACACAGCATAACTCCAGAGTAGGGAATAACTCCGTAACATATCATATCATATCATATCAGAATGTGCACATGTCGAACATATCAGATGGCCATATCATATCATATCATCATATATCAGAATATGTGTACATGGCACAGCATACTCCACAACCCATGTACATGTATACCTGCCCCGTCACATCGAGGCGCGGCGAACAATGCAGTGGAATACGCGTGATAACATATCCTGGCCCGGGCTCAGTGAAGGAAACGTTGAGGCATCCACGAATAGAGTAGTGAGAAACTAATGCAAATAAAATATAGCACATTTACGGAGACTCAATAGCATAATTCAGATGACAAACCATATGACAGAAGCGGAGCAGTAATCATAGTGTATGCATTTCAGATATCCCAATAGCATATGTCAAAATAAGCTTTTTGTAATCATTTTCATATTTCAAAATACATTATGGGGCTTATCAAAATAATTCAAACGAATGTCATTTATTTCCAGAGACTCAATAAGACCTATCGGATGACAAATCGAAATAATGAAATCGGACAGAATCATAGTGAGTGTATTTCGGATGTCATAATGGATTACGGAGAAATAACCTTTCTACGATCGTTTCCATGTTCCAAAATAACTTATAAGACTTAAGGGAGCATTTAAAACAATTTTTATTTAGTAGTTAGAAGAGTAGTTAAAATATTTTCTTTAGAACCGCTCGAAGACAAATCATAGATACAAAAGGGTAAAATCGGAAATAGTGGTCCACCTCGGGACAACCGAAGCGAAGGGCTCGAATTACGTATATTATGCCTATGGAATCACCTATAGAGGTCCTAGGGACTTTCCATAACTTTCTAGACAATTTGTAAAAGTTTACATAATTCTTTCAACCAAAATATCCTTAAAGGATTCAATTCCATTGAATGATAAAGGGATATTTTCAAATGCGGATTCCGATGAACATAGTACTTTCCGAGGCTCAAATCCGATCCTAGTACACCTAGGACATGCCAAAAGAAAAATCGGGATAGCTTTACATACCTTTTTCGCCCTTTACGCTAGTCCAAATTCAATTCCCGTTTCGTCAAAAATCTGCAATTGGTCACTTTTACCAATTATCAATTTCAAATTTTTAAGAATTCAATCTTAATTCATACTTGTCTACAGAAATTTGGACAGCACCTCCCCTATACATATAGCATCCCCGAGAATTTAACTCGGCCAAAACAATCAACAACAACCCAACAACAACACCAACAACAACAACGATCACTACAAAACACAATATAGTATAACTAGTTCTCTTTCCAACATAGTGCAATAACTTTCATTCCAACTTCACATTTCCAAACCAATCTCAATGTTTTCACATTCATTACTAATGAAGATCATTACAATATAATTCGGAAGCATTTCATATCATTTCTATAAAATATTCACAAATATACAAAATATACAAACTTTCCACCAAAACCATAATCCATCCAAAACTTCTAATCTTCAACCTACATATTCATAACATATTTCCATCTTCCAATTTCATCAACCATAATCATAATTCACACCTTAACAATTTCATTTTCATCATTACTTAAATCTACCATAAAATCACAAAACTTCCCATAACAACTTAACAACCAATGTTTCATGCCAATATGGACTATTATCCTTCCAAATTCACCAACTAACATAATAATTCACATTTAGAACTCCACTTCCATAATTACATAAAAACTTCATTAAAATCACATAATTTCCTATAACTATTTCCAATAATTTTCCATGCCAACTTGAACCATTTTCTTCCATTTCCAATATAAGGTCCACCACAACTACAACTAGAATACAACATAAAATTCAACTCATCTTATTTATACAACCTTACATACACATGCACACATGCAAACCCACTTGGCAAACTTCCATATTTACATAAATTCTACTCATTTCTACATACTACAACATAAACAAACCTTCATAATATGATAAAAAGGAATTAATTCTTACCTTTTTCTCCAAACTTCTTCACTTGGCTAAGGTGTTAAATTGATGAAACAAGTGCCCTTTCTTCCAAAATAATTACACCAAGTTGTAGAGGACCCTTGAATTAGTAGGAATACCACAAGAAAATAATTTTTGGGACAAGATTTTGAGGACCTAATTTTCCAAGGTCTAGGCCGTATGGTCCTTCAAGTTTTTGCTCTTCTTTTTCTCTCAATTTTGTTCTTGAAGATTCTTGAAAATGAAAGAATTGTGGTCTAATTTCTCATTTAATACATGGATTAATGAATTACCATGGGCTTGGGCCATATGTCCGGCCACCCCTCTTTTGGGCCTAAATTTTCTCCCCTTTTATTATTTTGGGCCAACCCGGTTGGTCACGAGTTGGGCCTAGCCCACTGACCTTTCGACCTTAAAACATCCATATCTCCTTGTACCGACGTCATCTAGGAACCCACGACCTATGGTTGGAAAGCTAATTCAATTATCCACAACTTCTATTTCTTGGTATTTTTCCCAATTCCAAACTTATAATACCGTTTTTGCCCCCCAAAGTTAGGTCACCCGAAAACGTTTTCTTAAAAATATTCGTTTGGAGGACTTCTACTTTGATTTGGCCCAAGGGTCCTTCTTGAGTTGTGTTTAACTTTACATATGTGATTCATATGGCTTTTCAGATGTTCCAAAAAAAATTCTCGATGTGTGGGCCCCACCTCAGCTTACAAATAATTCGACGTTCAAAAATGCGGGATGTAACAGTAAACTTCCATATTTCCATAAATTCTACTCATTTCTACATACTACAACATAAACCAACCTTCATAACATAATAAAAAGGAATTAATTCTTACTTTCTCTCTTTTCTTCCTTCTTGGCTAGGACTTGTAACTCACAAAAATATGTTGTTTCTTGCTCCAATGACTACTCCACCTTGCTAAGGACCCTTTAATTGGTAGAAAATGATTTTTGAAAAAAAAAAAATTTTTTTTTTTTTTTGGTCTAGAGCTTGGCCGAAAATGGCCCTTAGGTTTCTCCCTCTCTTCTTTGTTTTGTTTTTCACCTTCTAAATTTTTCTTGAAAGTTCCATGATAATGATCCCCTTTTATTTAATTAGCACATGGAAAAATTTATTAAATCTCATGGGCTTGCCAAGCCATGGCCGGACACCCCCTTTATTTGGGCCTCAATTTCTTTTTTTTTTTGCCATGGGCCTAACTCGGTTGGCCCCGAGTTGGGTCTAGCCCACTGACCTTTCGACCTTAAAACGTTCATATCTCTTTGTACCGACGTCACCTGAGAACCCACGACCTATGGTTGGAAAGATAATTCAATTATCTACAACTTCTATTTCTTGGTATTTTTCCAAATTCCAAACTTATAATACCGTTTTTGCCCCCCAAAGTCAGGTCACCCGAAAACGTTTTCTTAAAAATATTCGTTTGGAGGACTTCCACTTTGATTTGGCCCAAGGGTCCTTCTTGAGTTGTGTTTAACTTCACATATGTGATTTATATGACTTTTCAGATGTCCCAAAAAAAATCTCGAAGAATTGCCTAGATATCTAGAACTTGTACAAATGAGACCCGACTACCTTAAAACTCTCACAAGTGACGTCATAAAATGTAACGTACGTAAATTGTGTACGCCGCCTCATTTGACCCGAGGTGGGCCCATGGTTCCCGGATTTTTTTTTATTTTTCCGTTTATCAAACGATAAGTGTTGTGACTATTCTAATAAGGATATTTCTATGATGATAATGATAACGATGATGTTAAGAAAGAGAATATGTCTATGATGAGTATGACAAGAATGATTCCGCGACTAAGAGACTTAAGTTAAGGATTCAATATGAGCATGAAAGTATCAAACTAGATCTTGATCGTTAATTCTATTCCTTGGTTATGACCCTATTTTCTAAGGATTCCAAAGCATATGAATTGACGTTTATGATGTCCATAATTTTATTCTATGTTTTCTTAGTGTTGTCCTTCGTTGATAGTCTCATCTTATAAGTATCGTTCCTTCAAGGTGAGACAAGCGGCCATGGTTATTCCATAAGGTAATCGGAGGTTACCGACCTTATGTCACTCCGATACGGACACGATTTTCTTTAGGCTCTCATGCATGATGTTTATATGTTATAAGTATATGTATATGTATATGGGGAAGATTGGAAAAAAGGGAAGGCGCTATAGACACACAGCCACCTGATCAGTTGGAGTTGGTACATGATATCGTCCCGGATGCGGGATATATGGTTAAATGGATCGGAGCCGACGCCTCGGCAATATGACATGTTCTATTTTCTATATATATGGAAAGAAATGTCTTCCTAAGAAAGTAAAGTAATATATGTATATGGACCGGGCTGCACGTTCTGCAGCAATATGTTATAGTATATGCACATATGGATCGGGCTGCACGTTCCGCAGCGTCAAGCATGCATGGTATTCGCCCAAGGGAACTTATATGCACAGGTTATTTTTCTACCTCATGATATGCTCGGTATTTCTTTGATGTCGTTATCCATGTTCTATATTTCCTGTATGTTATTATTCATGCCTTACATACTCGGTACATTACTCGTACTGACATCCCTTCTTGTGGACGCTGCGTTTCATGCCGCGCAGGTCAGCAGGTAGACAGATTTGACCCCTAGAAGCTCCATCAACAGTACTGTGTCAGCGCTCCAGTTGTTCCGGAGCCTCAGCTTCTTGGTACTACTTTTGTGTACATATTCGGGCGCGGTAGAACCCGGCCCTTCTTGTATATATATGTGTGCTATGTTTAGAGGCTCGTAGACAGATATGTACAGTCAGATGGTTTGTACTTTTGTTCGTTTTGGGGTTGTATAACATGCTAGCAGATTTTATTAACACCTGATTACGGTCACGCTATTAATGATAGAATTAAGTAAAGAAATAACGGTATTACCACTATGGTCACTCAGTAATAAGAATGAGATACGAGTAATAATAACGGTATAACTCATGTGGCCCACTTAGTAGTAAGAGTATGACACGAGCTAAGGGGTGCTCGGTACAAGTACCGGGTACCCGTTGCGGCTCCTAGTCGGGTCGTGACATAATACTTGTTGCGTATGGGATAACACATAATATACTACTCCCTGGGCCCATTATGTCATTTGGATCTATAGGAAGACATATAGGTTTTATCTACTGTATCAAGTCACTTGAAGATAAAGGACTGTTGCACTAGTAAAAACGCATGCAAAGTTTAATTTATCAAAAGTTATTAAATGAAGGACAATTGAAAAAACAAACAATATTGCTGCTGTTTTCGCGAAGGCAAAGGGATTTTTATTTCATAACCAATTGCACTTTAAATGAACCATCGCTATTCATTACTGCAGAAATCATAACTTATTGGGAGGTGCATCTTCATTATACTATTGTATTTATATCTAATATATAACCATTATTTTAATTAATGTGGATTTACATTTTTATCCACAAATGTTACTCCCTCCGGATAAAAAAGAGTGTGCACTTTGTCATTTGCACACCCCTTAAGAAAATACTGACTCCTAGAGAAAAATAGGTAATTTGACCCTAATTAAATAGGTATTGAGATTTGATCACATAACACTTATTAGGGGAAATTCTGGAAAATTAAGATTAATTCTTTCTTGATTTGATATGTGGACACTCTTTTTGACTCAAGAAAAAAGGGTTAAGTGGACACTCTTTTTTATCCGAGGGAGTACGCATAATCTAATACTATTATTTTAAAATATTTATACTAATTTAATTGTTTTCCCCAAAATAGATATGAAGACATGAAGGTGCCAACCTAGACATCAAAATTTCCTAGTTGATACGGGAACGTAGTCCCCTGTCATTATTATAAAATTTCTACATATTTAAAAAGTTTCAAGTTATAAAATTTGCAATAATATTAATATTGCTGGTATGAAGCACATACATGTTATATTATCGTACCTCTGTGTGTATCTGTTTTAATGTTTATATAATTTAAAAAAAAAGATTTATTTATAGCTTATACAATCTAAAACATTGTTGAGTTTTAAAATAGATGGAAAAAATACCAATTACTGATAAATGAAGGTCATTTGGCTTTGACTTGTTATGCATGATTCTATTTGAAATATCAACAACATAAATCAAGCATCATAACCGAATTCAACGCACATAAACATAAACGCAACACTGTATGTAATCGTTCTTATCGTATGAAAAATTTATGGTAACTATTCTCAATCACCACTACTCCCCTTCCTTTTTAATTCATCGCTCATTGCAAGAAACCATAAAAGAATATTTTTTTAATGAAAGAATCAACCGCTTTATTGTTACCAATTCAAAAAAATCCCCTAAAAGTTGCAGATACAAAGTCATCAATTCTTCAAATAATAGCAATCTACTAATAGTGTAATAGTCATGATTCTGATTTCACTAAATATTGTGGCCGTCATCACAAGGACTACTGAAGGCAAAGACAATATGATATCAATTAGCTTCATTAATTGACAGATTAACCATCACGAAATACAATTGAGATGCTATATTAGCAAACATAACACAGCAAAATAATACAAGCGGAATTGATAAATGAAAATGAAATTCTAATCTTTCCAAAACTTTGAATAAATTAGGTATAACTCAAAATAAACAAATTTAATAGAAAATTTCTAAAACAAGATAAAGAAAAATGGAAACCTATCGGCAAAAGTTCAATATTAGGTACTATCAGCTGAATCACTGAAAGTCGGCTAGTGTGCGATGACGAATCCGATAAGCAGACCAGACAGGTGGACGAATTTTCTTCCAAATAAGCAGCGACTCCGAATGTTGGGAACAATGATTTAAATCTCGGTAGAAAGTTCTCTTACCGCAAATAGTTGCATATATTATTGTTTAATATATGTAAATCCCAGTTGTTATTATGCATGCCTTCATCATGGATTTAAACTGAAGATTTTGAAAGTTGAATGGAGTAGCAAATAAGATTTTTGTTTTAGATCTTTAAAAGTTGAAGAAGCAGATGGCTTTGGCTCTAATTATACGTGAGTTTGGCTCAGAATTTTAATCATCACAAACTCCTGAGTTGCTCCTAATTAATACAGTTTACAGCAATTTTTTTTGCGTTCTAGGAATCTTTTTACTGTTTTGTATTTAAAACATGAACCATAATAAATTCATGATAATTTCATGGAAAACTGTAAATCTCCAATACAAATAAATTTTCGTAACTAAATTTTTCTACATTTATATTTAATAAATGTATTATTTTTTACATTGATGAATATAGCGTTTTTAGATGAAGGGCAAAATGGTTATTGTTCAACTTTTGAGGGGTATTTTGATAATCCAATTTTGACATATGGAGCTTCCCTCTTTTAGAATAATATGATGCATGTTGCAGGTCTCCATTAGTCTGGTATTGAGTTGCACTTGCTTGAATTGACCGGGTTACTTACATGGCTCAGAAAGTCTTCCACAGATTCTCTATTTCTGAAACGAGTGTTTCTTTGGCCACTTACAATTTCTAGGACTAGTACTCCAAAGCTAAAAACGTCTGACTTGACTGAAAATTACCCATGCATTGCATACTCTGGTGCCATATACCCACGGCAAAACCAAAACAAAAATTACAAGACATTGATCTCTAACAATTCCACAGCTTAAACTGTTTTAAATTTTTCTTTTACACATGTTAAGCACTTCCATCGACATACTAAGGTAAAAAGGCCAAAAAAATTGATTCTGCCGCTTAGTAGTCAGAACAGGGCGGTCAGCAAGACAATTAATATGTTGCAAACAGCTTAGGAAGTAGTAGAACGTGTGTTTTATAGATCAAATTGGGTAGTTAAGGGCTCTGGTAAATAATGCTTGTTTTTTTAAAAATAATTTTTGTCGCTCCTTGGTGAGAATGTATCTCACTCCAATGTGAAGACCATACTTGAAATAAACTTCATTTTCATCATCAGATAGTTGCAGCTTTGGTGGTGAGTGACGACCAGACGTTGCATACAGTTTTAGTACATATATGGTACTCCAACGATTCCGAAATCAGAAATCCCTTTAACCCAGCTCTCCATTACGGAAAAAATTTTGCACACCCAAATTCTCCCAAGGTAATAAACACCTTTTCGGTGTTTGACCACTTTTTCCAATATGTATGTAACACACCAGTAATATCGTTATATTATGCCATTAACCATTAAAAAGATGGAAGAAAAGGAAACCCCATTATTTATCACGATGGGTCGCTCGAAACCATCATCCACCACCGACAGTCAACCTTCCATCCCAACACCACCACAGAACCATCTTCTTCGCAATAATCCAATCCATTTGAATTTTTTTTAATGAAATTTAAATGATGAAGAATGAATTAAACTCTCATAATCCAAGACTTAAGCTTTTCAATTTCAGATGTATCTTCAAGTTGGGGAAGAAGCTCTCATGGAATCAAGTAACTGCGTAATCACATTACATCAGTTACTTGATTCATCAGTTGCTTGATTCATCAGTTAACAACTTATTTTTTTGTTTAAGTAAGTGCATCACGTAATCAAAATGCTGTGTATTAGATACAGCCGAAAATTGTTTGGGGAGTCGGAGGTCAAAATGTATTAAGACAAAGTTATATGACCATTCATCTCGAATTATACTAATTTTAGGAACGATCAAATCCCTAGTTCAAAAAAGTTGAGATAACCATTTTGTAAGAAATTACCATAACAGTATTCATCTTGAAAATCCTGTTAACATTTCAAGGGAAGATTTGTTTTCAGCTCGAGGTTTTTATTTGCTAAATTGTTAAAGAATCCGGCGATAGGAAAAATGCCAGTCCATCTAATGAGAGATGTAAAACTTACTAGGTACCAACAATTCTGTTTGTGTTGCCTTGAGTTTCATCCAATGTAACTAGCCTTGCCATGTCAAAGTCTGCAATTTTAGGATTCATTTCTGCATCAAGTAGAACATTACTAGCTTTGAAATCACGGTGAATGATGCGAAGTCTAGAATCCTCATGAAGGTAAAGAATTCCCCTAGCGATGCCTCCTCTATTTTTGGATCGCCTTTCCCAATCCAGTTGGCTACGTTTAACTCAATCTAGGGATAAGAGGAAATTATATAACTTAAAATTTAAACTTCTATACATTAATACTATAAAAGAAGTACTTTATCAAATAAATTAAACAGGTACAATTAGTTTACTGAAAAATAAGACAGACAACAAATATGAGATAAAAGTGTCAAATTAAGTTGACAAAATAAATATTATTTAGATCATACGTGTGTCTAAGTTATTCATAATTGTTGATGCTGAAGCTCCATAGTTGACAAAAGGTTAAGCAATATATACCAAATAAAAAGTGGTCAAGGATCGCATTGGAAACAAATTCATAGACGAGAAGTCTCTCTGTTCCATCTAGGCAATATCCCAGCAACCTAACCAAACTCCTATGTTGAAGCCTAGCAACCAACAAGATCTCGTTTTTGAATTCTAGATCACCTTGGCCTGAATCTGCTGACAATTTTTTCACTGCTACTTCTTGTCCATTTGGAAACTTGCCCTGAAACACGAGCAAAAATTGAAAAATCAACAACAAAGCCTCAGTCCCATGCAAGTTGGGGTGGGGTCTTTTGTATGAATCCTCACGTCCAGTTATGCATCAACCTTGTACACAGGACCAAATCCGCCCTGTCCCAATTGATTCGCATTTGAGAAGTTATTTGTTGCTGCTCTAATTGTAGAAAAACCATATTGCAAGGACTCTGTTTTGCTAATGTCATCACTGAGTGTACCTTCACCAAAGTGGTAATAAAAACTTACAACAAATATTTAGTGAAACATGGTCCAAAAAAAAGTGAAGCATGGTCCTAAAAGTTTAACTTTCCTTAATCATATTGTCTAATAATATTCTATGCTGTCTTACCTTGAATTTTGTCCTCCATCTTCCTCTTTCGCTTCTTCATTAAGATGACTGAAATACATACAGTAAGAATAACAATCGTAACAGTTGGCACAATGATAGTAATGAGGGGTCGAGCTGTTTTATCATCCTTCATTATTGGAGTTGTTTTATAATCATTCCCTGTCGGAGTTGTTTTATTATCATTCCCTACAAAGACACTTCAAGTTAGTATCATAGGAGTATCGGTTTTTAACTACTCCTCAAGTGGAAAACTGTTATCTTCTCTTCTCAATTTAACTTGTCCTCCTACCCTTTTCAGGAAATAGAAATAGAAAAGATGGTGTGACACCTCTCTTTGGTCAGTGATTCTATTTAGGCTAAATACCTAGACAACCCCTTAAGCTTGAAACATTTGGCAAAATTGTATCTTTTAAACACCCATATATAAAGTCAAGTGTGTGAAAGACACTTGCTCATGGTGTGTTAAGTGCACCAATTATTGTATGGCACATGTGAATTCAAAACAAAAACAAAAAAACAAATATAAATAAAAAATACATTTAAAAAAAAAACTAAATAAAAGTATGTAAAAGAAAAATAATATTTAAAAAGGAAAAAGAAAAACTCCCAGCCACTTACCCACGCAGTTGCCTTCCCTTCACCTCACCACCACCCACTTTTCCATCTTCTTCCCAAAAAAAAGAACTCGGCCCTCCCGTTAACTTCAATGAATTGGATCACACCCTCAAACCTTCCCTACCGTTTAGTATAAGATTTCATATTTTGAAATATCCATTTAATTTGTTAGGTATAATGCTTAATTTACAATATGCACATTTAAAAGATTAAAAGATTTATTTGCTTAATCATATTTTATTGGGTTTTCTTCTGTAAAATTATGTGTTTCGGTGATATAGTAATAATATAATTACAAAAAAAAAAGGGGTCTTGTGAAGCTAATAGTGAATCTGAAGACATCGGTGAAGAAGGAGTAGTAGAAATAATGAGACCCACATGAAATAATTTTTTGAAATGTGAAAAATGAACTAACATAGGTAAAAAATCAGAATTCAAGTCACTCACTCACTCACCTGTGCATGTAAAACATGTGTTTTGCCATGTCATTGTGATATGTTTATGAGACACACTTTTGCCAATTTCGAATGTCTATTTGATCAATTGTTGAGTTTGAATGCCTATCTTACAAAACGCATCAAGTTTAAGAGCAAAACTTTTATGATGGGTGAGGCACGAATGTTTTTTGACAAATGTTTTTGTGGGTCCCCCTGTGTCAGCACAGTCTCTCCCTCATTTCCTCGTATTGCCTTCCGTTCCATATACATTTGCAGTTCATTAGTATTTTGGTTTTTTCTTTCTTTTTTCCAACATTGCTTTTTTATACTCCTATAAAGAAAATGGATCGATACCATACCCCCATTAACTATTTTCTACCCTTTTCGATCCATTCATACTCCTTTATGTTTTTACCAATTAACTTGCTTGGCTCTTTCTTTCATTAATCGTTGTGCCCCTAAACTAAATCAATTAAAAAAATCAATCCTTGTACCCCTCAACTAAATCAACTTTAAAAAATTTAACCCTTATACCTCTGGAAAAAAAACTTCGAAAATTTTCATTAACATCTCAAGAAATTGAATCAACCCCAAGAGAACCTCAAAAAGATAAATCTTGAACAAGGAACTCACACAAAATTTGTATTTGCAGTCACGGGTATTCATGAAAAAACGAAAAAAATCGAACCATATTAAAGACCGAATCAAGCCGAAGAAAAAATCAATACTTTTTTATTCGGTTTGATTTTATTTTTTAATTCCAAAAACTGACATAATTAAGTTTGGTTTTGGTTTTAAGTAAAAATAACAGAAAAAATTGAAAACCGACTGTATAGATACTTATTTAAATTTTTTTGATTTTTATATATAAATATAAATATTTTGCCTTTGATTTGTAATAGATGTGTTTACCTTTAAATTATTTAAAAAATTTATACTGGTGTTGCACTCAGCACTTATCGTCAAAATTCTTTAGGTTTTAAAGTCTAAAAAATCAATCAAAAGAACATAAACATTAAACAAGAAAGAAGACACGGGGAAAAAAGAAGATAAAATCTGGGTTAGTATTAATCTATCTATCTTTATTTGATTTTTGACAAATGAAAACTAAGACTACAAAAAGAGAAGGGAAATAAATACGTACATAAAAGAAGAACTGGAGAAGTGATGTTGAAGAGAAAAAGAAAACAGAATATTAATTTCAGGAGATTACTAATTTTCACTGTGTCTTGATCTGGTTCTATTATTTAACTAGTAAAATTACCCACGCTTCGCGCGGTAATTAAAATATTAGAATTTTTTTAAAAAGGCCAATAGGCTAATAATGGATTTAGATACTGCCTTCCATTGATATAAGAAAGTAAACGTTGAAAAGATAACATGAGTTTGGATTAAATCGTAAACCAAATTAACCTTAAAAAACAACAATTGAACCAGTAAATGCGAATTTGGTATATTTAGAGCATATACTTCTAAATCACAGATGGTTAATGATTTAAGTATTACTAATGAAGCTTATTTAGAATTTTATCTAATTAAAAAATATTTAGGGAGTGTCAAAATAAATAATTAATAAGATAAAGTAAAGTTTAGTAGAAACCCAATTTTTTAATATCCTTTACGACTACAAGACAAGCTAAATATTTCTTGAATACATGATTTTCTCCTCCCTTGAAATTTTAAAAACAAAAATGAAAAAGGTAATCAAAGTACAGAAAACAATAAAAGAAGAAAGAAATTGCCTTCTTCAACCGTTGAATCGGTTGGTAAACTGAAAGTTTTCTATTGTAGTTTTAGTTTTCATTTTCATTTTTCTTCTATTTCTTTTTTCATCCCCTCCCTAATATTTTAGTTTCCTATGTTCAGTCTTCCCTCCTTTCATCCTCTTCTTTCCTTCTATTACTGTAACTTTGAAAAAATAGAAAAAGTTATCCTTTTTAACTAACCAAGTTGATTGAAAATAAAACCACGTTAATAGGCAAACACCAATATAAATCCTCTTTTTTCTTCAATTAGATTATCTTGCCACTTTACTATTCTCATTACCACCCTATAAATTCAACACATAACTAACTTGTCAAAAAGAAAAGAAAAAAAAAAAGAGTTAACGAAATACACAATGAAAGAGAGCCTAAAAGAAATACTGAAGAATCAAGTGAAAAATAGTACTCGTCTACGAAAGGGATCGCTCCGTTGCTCTAATCATCATCTGGCATCGGCTATACTCCATCAAATTCTTTTCTCTTAATCAAACACACCTTGTAGCTTGTTCAGAACTTTTTTCATTGCTTACCGGTAATTATCAACAACATATGCAAAGCAATAATGAAGAAGAAAATGGGATAGCAGTGAATTGGAAGATTGCATGTTGCCATTTTATCTATTGTTGCAACTGTTTCAATGCCTATAGAATATAATTCTTTGTTACAACAACAATTGCCCCATTATGCTCATTATGAAAGTAGCTACGTACATCATTTCTTTTGGAAGGGATGATTATTTATTTAACATGAGAAATTAGAAGAAAAGGCAAACAATTGAGAAAAGCAAAAATGCAACTTGTTGGTTATAAAGAGGTGCATCATCATATACAGTATTAATTTGTTTCTTGTTATTATAAATTGATCTTTCTAATGTTTTGTTTCAGATTGGCACGTCCTTAGTTAACATAGGTAATTAACGGCGTTTTGAAGATACTCTAAAATTTGATTATTAATTTAACAGACAGATGAATCGAAAACCGACCGATACTAAATAATAACAAACGATATATCGGTTTGATAGCAATTTAATACATCTAAAACCGATGACCGATATCGATATGAAGTGTTCCACCGCTATTATGAGCGTAAGTTTCACCTTTTGTAAACAAACACAACAAAACATTAAAATTTTGAATGATTAGAATATTTTGTTTCTCATGTTAAAAAATGGAAGGCATAGATGAAAATGAAAGAAATAGAAAGCCTCGTACTAACCCCAGTCCTCCATTGCAAAAGGAGTGGATATTTCACTTTGTTCCCACTGCTTAAGGTGGTGGAACTCTTGGCAAAAGACCAAGCGACAGTTATTGTAGGGTAATAAATAATAGTAGTAATGATGAATTGAACAATGAGGTGTAATTATGTAAGATTAGGAAAAGACGTAACTGTTGAATTTTTTTTTAAAGAAGTGGCTTTTGGTTCTTACCGAAAAGATGTGACTTTTTTTTAATACATATAATAAATAGGAAATATGAGAGAAAAGCCAAAAATCTGAAGAAAAAGATAAATAGGTTTTCTGGCCAGAGCGCCACGTCAATAGGCCTTTGGCCTGCTTTTATATATATATATATATATGATTTGTGCAATGGCGGTAAAATATTTACCGTAAAAAATAAAAAGTGCTCAGCCAAATGGAGATGAGTTGTTGGTATTTAGTGCGGGCTCGGTGGTGGGGCCGCTGGGCGGGGTTTTCGGGGTGGGGGGGGGGGGGGGAGGTGAATGGGAGAGAAAAAGAGAAGTTATAATGAAGTTGGACCCGTAACGTGCGCTTGTCAATAATAAATATGACAATTACTATTATTGTGCTAGGGGTGTCAATGGTTTTTAAAAACCAACTTAACCAAATTGATTTCTAGGTTTTCTGACCGTTTTTATATAAATTTATAATCGTGCCGAATAATTAGGTTGATTTTTATTGTTATAAAAAAAAATTGAACAAATACCGAACCGTACCGAATATATTTATACATGAATATATTTTATATATTAAGTTTAAAGATAATAAAATATTAAAATTTTCGCGTTGGACCTACGGTGATGGAAACAACTATGACCCGGCAACATAATTAACACCCAAGTCTGAACACTGAAACCTTTTATACTACTTCTATATATTAAAACTAACTTAGTTCTAGGATCTTGATTAGTAACATGTAAGCTGCAAGCTATTCGAACGATTTTGGATAGCAAACTACAAGGATATTAGATATATTTTCTCTCATATGATTTAAACTATATTTCTCTTATTTGATACTTAATCTAATTAGTAGACTCAGTTCTTGAGTCTCACTTGTGTGATTTAAATTATATCTTTTATCATTACTTAACATTGTTTTACACTATCGTAAAATAGTGAGATCACTCTCTTTCTTGTCATCTTTCATGTTTTCTTGATTCATCACCTTTTAAACAGTAAAAATGTCTAGAGAGTTTTTGTCAAAGTCCAACCAGAGTATGCATGGTATCGTGTTCTAACTTTTACAAGTGATTTTTACATGTAGTTTTTGTTTTTAAGAAGATACTAAAAATTAACTTAATCGTACAAATACAAAAGAAAAACCGAGATGATGAGACGGTTTCGAAAAGTCTTATTTTAGTTATACTAAATAAAATAACCAAAAAATCTGTATGGTATAAATTTTATAAAATAACCGTCCGAACCGTACCATTGACACCCTATTCCTCCATTCATTCCTATTCTTTAATGTAATAATTTAAATTTCTCAAAATTTGCAACTCCACTCGTTTCTAATTCTTTATTGTAGAGATATTTAAAAGCCTCAATATTTACTCCTTAGATATTTTCTTTCTTCCTTTTGAAAGGAATGACCGGATGTATATATACTTCCAATTAATGCAGGAAATAAGACGTATTGTCACAATCTATAAGAAGTTGAATGAAGTCTATATAATTGCAGACTTTACAATATTGCTCCTATAATTAATCTTTAACTCAAGTCAAATTTTGTGTTATGACTGCGATGAATTGTGTGATGGTCTCATCTAAAATTTTAAGTTGTTAGACGATAGCAATAGCTACGAGTCTCGCACAAGTAGGGGGAAAACTTAAGTCGTTAGAGATGACATATTTCATTTACTTAATTATCTTTTAATACATCCATTCACGCAGGGGCGAATTTATGTTGGTCCGAGGGGTGTCACGTGACACTGCTTCGTCGAATTTCCTTTTACTAAATATACATATATAAAACATAAATTGAACGAAAGTAAAAGGTAAAAACAATAACTGACACTACTTCAGCACAAAGGCGTGCGTTGGTCTGTTGTAAAGAGCTCTATTTTGAAGGCGAGGTTACGGGTTCAAACTCGTCTGACCTCATTTTTTTGGCTTATACTATAATTTAAATTCTGAATCAATAAAACAACTAAAATATAAATGGAACAAAATGGCAGTGGTCCTAAAACTAGTAAATATAGTCCTAAAACCAGTAAAATAACTTAGCCGTTTCCTACTCTAATTCTATACCAAATTGATCAAGTAACTTAAAAGCTAAAACCCTAAAAAGAACTCATAAGTCATAACCTTAAAAATTCTTTTATCAATTAGAATATAATTAATGGTTGCCCACCTATCAAATTAGAATATAAGTTTTTCTAGTTTTTTTATCCCGATTGCCACATTAGGTTAGCACTTTCTTCACCGTAATATTTTATTAAGTGCTTGTAATTTTTTTCATGACAATAATTTACTTTCCTTCTATTTTCTACAATGAAATTATTTAGTGTTCATTATAGTGATTTATTTAGTTGTTCATTCTTTTACATAGTGACACTTCTTTTACATAGTGACACTGCTTATGAAAAATCCTGCGTACGCCACTGCATTTACGTCCATGTCTAGTTTATTTTTTTAAGGTTCAAAGTAGAAATTCTTTTTATATGTCTGCTTTTCTACCATATTAATACTCCATTATTTTGTAACCAACCGTCTATAGGTTTAATCAAATTAAATTTTTGTTGTTAAATAAGGTAAAATTATAGTATTTACTTAGTTACATATGTCTTGACCAGCGTCAAATCAAATTGGAAAGATGTAATTCACCTGCAGGTGGCGGAGCTTCCAACGCCACATCCTCGAAGAAACGGTAAAACTCATAACGGAAGTTGCACCTACCCCCTATTATTCTGCCACCCATCTTTCCATTGCAGGGAGGCATTCTTCCATAAGCATCAGGTAGACAATCAAAGCAATTCTGACGAGATAAATCAGGAATACACTGCACAAGTGCATGTACAGTCTGAAAATCTACTGTCGCCTTACGACTAGCATATTTTCGAAGGGGACCACCATCTGCAGCACGGCCTCGTAAACTATCCAATAATTTAAATATTCCTAGTTGGTAATTAAATTCCCCAGGTTTTGAGACATTCCCTTGATTACACAAGTAATATAGAGTAGAAGATGACGTATTTTCCAAAATGGATCGATTTGTGTACTGCAACAAACATTCATCATAGCCACCATTAACTCCTTTTTGGTTAGGACATAATTTTACAAGCTCTTGAGAAAGGTTTTTCACGCAACTGCGACATTCTTCTAGGTCCACATCTCCTCTATATAGCACAATAGCACTGGCCATGTCGGAGTTTTGACCAATGGAAGCTTTATAGAAACCATATTTATCCATGTTTGAGGAAAGGGAAGAGAGGAGCGAGTTAAGATTTTTCTGGTATGCACTATTTTCAGTATAGTTACCCATGTCAACACATTGATAAAACTGTGCTAGGATGAGATCGTGAAGATGTATATGCAAAAACAGAAAGAGCAGCCACTTCTGAATAGCCATGGTCATGGCTGTCTAAGTTGCTGGATATATAGAAGAAATAAAATATATAGAATGGTTGGCTACAACTGACAGGGATTTTTGATGGTAAATTCAGAATGTGTGATGGTACCAAGTTATTTGTTTATATATAGAAGCTAGAACTGCAAGAGCTTGAAAAGTAAATGAGTCTCGCGCCAAAATGACTTCTTTTTTAAGCTAATAGAAAAAAGTAGCTTTTTTTTTAATACCAAATTGGGTATTTTCGTGAGTTATCCAACGAAATATCCAAAAAATTACTGTTCCGGTCCGGTAAAAAAAAAATTAACTGTCGTTGCATTTCGCTACACTTGTGGCGAAATGTACCAATTAATTTTTTTTTCGTTCATGTTCCAACAAAATGGGACAAAATTTATTTTGTTCCATTTCGCCGGTGAAGTAGCGAAAAAGGCCTTTTTTTTTTTTTTTTACCGTTTTTTCTGCTCTACACATCGTTGTGGTTTTAATTTTATTTTTTTGTACATTTCTGTTGGTCCAATCCGTTTCAGACGAGCATTGAATAGACACGTCAAAATAATATCTTTTGCATTTTGTGACTTAATTTGCGAAATTTTTTACTTTTCCCTGTTTATAAATATTGTCCTATCTTTACCTATGGTATATCCTTCGTCTTTCAATTCTCTTTTATCCATCTCATATCTTTCATCTATTGTTTTTCTCTTATCTGTTTCATATCCTTCAACTTTTATTTTTTCTCTCATATATTTCATAAAAGATAACGGAAACTCATGTTAAAGTATATTTATTTTGGGGTGGTGAAGTTGTGTATGAAGCAGGTTAGGTTAGATACAGCTGTGGTCCTGAAATAGGGCAAAGGTTTCCAATTTCCCTAAAATATGATCGTCTGTGACGCGTCTTAAGGAGTAAAATGTTCGTAAATGATCTTGAACTTTCGGTGGATAACCGGACGATGTCCAAGTTCATTTACAGCCGATGGTTTACCAATTTATGGTGAGATGACAATTACGGACGATGAATCTTTATCGTTCTTTCTTATTTGTCGTGAGATTTTTAAAAATCACATATGCATAACGGCGCTTGAAATGTATGCTACAGTTCAACGCTCTACCGAGGTTGAAGTACCGATCGATAACTAGTCCGATTTTGGAGGTACTACCTATCTCCCAAGTTTGAATATTGGTTTTCCAAGGGGTGTAGTTCAACAACAAACAATTGTAGGATTTGATAGTCAGTCAAATGATACAACTAATTATGTTACACAGTATGATGATGTGGCTTCAACGCACTATCATAACTTTGATTGGAGTGGGCAGAATCGTGAGACGGGTGGACCAAGTAATGCTACTACGCAGTTGCATAATTTGTATTGTAATGTACGACACCCTTCATATCCAGGTCCAAGTAAATTGGACAGTGATAGATAAATATAATCATAGTTTGTTCACTTTATTCATGGATCGTATAATTGTTTTTTGACTTGTAAATTCTATGAATTTTTCTTATTTATAGGCATAACGATTTTGAAGATAACCCCACATTGACTCAGCTCACACAAATTGTGAGCAATAACGATTTAGCTAATGACATAATAAATGAGTCGAATAGCGATATTCCATTAGATCATGAAGGGATGGACGATGATCAATCGTCTGCCGACGGTGACGATTCTGATGAAGATGTTGTGGCCCCCAGTGATCTTAGTGTTAATTATCATTCAAATGAGATCCCATATTTGGATAATACAGAAGAAGTGGAACCGGAAGATTTTGCACACATAAGAGATAATGGGTCTGTTCGAGCTGCACTTTGGAATTCTAGTAATCCTAAAGTTATCAAATCAGGTTGTTTGGTGTGACTAATTTTTTTAATAATATATTATTTTTGAATTTTATGATTTTAATTGGTGTAACTAGGAGTTGATATTTTTTCCTGTACATGCAAATAGGTATGTTATTTCACAGCAAGAAGCAAATGAAAGGTGCAGTGAGACTGTCACGCCCCGAACCATGGCCTGGATGAAACACGGCACTCGGTGCCTTACTGCATGTGACCGAGCGAACTACATGGCTTGCTGAATCATTATGAGGCATAACATGAGCGGAATATAATGTGAATGCATGATGAGCCTTTACAAAATGCAATAAGTCATAATACTTAATCAAAATACTTGTTTAAACATGAGTGCGGAAATAACATGAATGATCCAAAATGGCTATATGACTCCGAAAGTGTGACATGACATAACTGACTTGTCTAGTCTATGAAACCTCTAACATAAGTCTAAACATGGAAAACATACTCGTTGGGACAAGGCCCCCAGCATACCTTAGATGCATAGCTAATCATTAAATAAAGAGTTGACTAAACCCCGAATGAGATGGGGCTCACCAATAAGCTGATACGAATGTTGTCCTACTGAGAAGATGTGTCGTCCTGTAAATCAGTACCTGCATCGTGAAATGCAGGCCCCCAGGAAAATAAAAGGGGACGTCAGCACATTGAATGTACTGGTATGTAAAGCAACTGAAGAAATAACATGGGACATGGAATAACACGATAAGAACTGAAACTGAAAACATGATCATGAACATGAGTACATATACATAAATATCATGCACAAAGTATCGTGAGTAGGGAGAGCAGTAAATATAATCGATAACATGGTATGGTACTTGCGTCCTACCAGCAGAACACTCATACCTTGCCAGGGACATGAGGTTTAATAATATTATGAAAGGATCCAGTCATTATGAGAGATCGTCCGGGACATGGGTGGAGTGATCCTCATCCTACGGTGGCTACGTAGTTTTAGGCTATCTGAAGCCCTCCTCGGTAATTAAAGCAACTCCCAAAAACATGGACATGTAAAATAAGTGGCACTTACTGCCCATGGTTTTCATTAATATAACTTGTTTGTACATGGATATCATGAATTATAGCTTGCTTGCATGAACTTGTAAAACATGTATAGTATTTTCTTGAAAATAGCATAATATATCATAAACTAGCATGCATGAACCCATGGAATGGGATATATGGGTTTTTCATAGATTACAGACAAATTCTTAATAATCATAAAGAAATATTAAGAACTCAATGATGGAATTATAACAATTCATACATAATATAATCATGGACATGGACCTAGGGTTATCATGAGCATGGTATAGAAACCCTAGTTTTCGCAAAGAATAATAATTTATGGATTATGAAGCGTGAGGAAGAACAATGATGTTCCCACACATAGATAGTAACTCTACATACCTGGTAATGCTCCAAACTTGAATTAAATACCTTAACTTTGAAGAAGATTTCCAAAATCTTGAGTTCTTGAACTTTGAGATGGGTTTTCTTGAAAACCCTAGTTTAGGAATGATGATTTCTTGTTTAGATTACAAGGATATGTATTAGAATTGACTTGGAATGATTAGAATAGGCTTACCTTAGTGTTCTTGATGATGGGAGAGAATAGAAGGTCGTTCTAGAGCTTGGGGGTGTGAAGAATGAAGTGAAAAAGCCTTAAAACGAAGTTTTAAAATTGTTGTCGGACTCATTTTACGCCCTATTTTACGTCCCGTAAAAGTTTTCCGGACCTTAGATCCCACCGTAAATCAATTACAGTGATTTGGGCTTTCTAGACCAGTTTTACGGCCCAAATCTATGGCCCGTATAATTCTTACTGCCCGTAGATTCCACCGTAAATCGACAGAATACTATTTTAGTAAAACGGGCTTAACTTTTTGTACAGATGTCTGTTTGACCTCCATAATATACCGTTGGAAAGGTATTTCAAATATCTACAACTTTCAAGAATGAAATCTTCCCAAATTCCTTACAGACTTTTTCGTATACTCATTTTAATTGAGATATGGTGCAAACTCACTTGAACACACGCTCCGTAGGGTAGCTTCCGACTTTACTTTGCTCAAGGACTCTTCCCATGTCTTGATTGGGTTTCAAAAAACATTTATACACTACTCAAATTGGGTTCATTATACCCCATCTTATGAGTCAAATCTTAGCCCGAATGCACGAGGTGTTACAGAGACTCTATAATATAGCCCACAAAAAAGAATTGAAAACGGATCAAGCCAAAGGTACATTTTGGAAGGTTATTTACAATGGGCATAAGTAATTTTATAGTTGGATGATCCATTTTTTGTTGATCGGAAGTGGTATATGGAAAGCAGGAAAAGTGATTGAGCCATACAATTGTGGCACGGATAATTATACATAGGATCATTTCAATTTGAATAGCAACATGATTGCTACTTCATTGATACCATTTGTTATGATCAATGCAAAAATCAATATTAAGTTTGTTCAGGAAACTATAAAAGGGATCCATCACTATACTCCTAGTTATAGAAAAGCTTAAAAAGGGCGTAAGAAAGCTTTTGAGATGGTGTATGGTGATTTTGAAGGTTCTTTTAGGGCATTGCCTTGATACATGGCTTCCCTAGAACATTTCAATCCAGGCACTATTTTTGAGTGGACACACGAGTCAACTACAATGCAAGGCGAACACATCTTCAAACATCTTTTCTGGGCCTTTAAACCAAGTATCAATGGATTCAAAAGTTGCAGGCCGTTCATCTCAATAGATGGCACCCATATCTATGGTAAGTATGAGATGAAATTGTTGATTGTTGTTGGCATTGATGCAAACTGAAATATTTTTCCACTTGCATATGCTATAGTTGCACGTGAGAGATATGAGTCATGGACTTGGTTTCTCAGTTTATTATGGAGTCATGTTGTTTGTGATAGCAAAGTAATTGAACCAATTTATGACCGTCATCAAGGGATCTTGCAATGTGTAATGACACATGAATGGTTATAGCCACCCACCACACATCATAGATTTTGTGTTCGACATTTAAAAAGCAACTTTAACAAAAAGTTTCTTAACTCTGATCTTGAGAAGCTAATGTGGTTGGCTGCTACAGAGCACCAGAAGAAGAAATACCAAATGAGGATGCAACAAATCAAAACTTTGTCACCTGTAGCGCATATGTGGTTAACCGAGCTTCCAAAGGAAAAATGGACATTATATAAGGACGGTGGTTATAGGTGGGGGGCTATGATGACAAATGTTTCTGAGTCTTACAACGGTTTATTGAAGAAAGCCCATGGATTGACTGTTATTGCCATGGTTTGCTTGACCTTTAAAAATCTTGTTGATCATTTTGTTAAAAGAAGTGCCCTTGCTGCTTTGCTAATGGTAAATAAGAAGACTTGGTCGCCCGGTGTTGATAAGAAGTTCCATGAATATTGGGATGGGGCCACCATGCACACTGATGTGATGAACTACAACATTGTGACTGGGGTCTTCGAGATTCTGACATTTGCACACGAAGGTAAGGGCGAAAATGTCCATAAAGTCTCTGACAATGGAAAAAAGTGTTCGTGTGGAAAGTGGAAAAACTACGACATGCCATGTTCCCATGCAATTAAATTATGTCAGATCCGTAAAATTCAGCCTAAGGACTATGTTAGCAAGTACTACAGTTGTAGGTATTACAAGCAAACATACAGTGGAAAGTTTTCTCCCTTTGGTGATGAGACATATTAGCCTGCAAGTCCCTTCCGTTTAGTTGCAAACACTGTATACGAGTGAACTTCTGGAGCCCAGAGAACAACTAGAAGGAGGAATGAAATGGATATTGCTCCTGCTCACATGGCTAGGAGGTGCCGAACTTGCAGGCAAACCGATCATAACAAAAATCGCTGCCCCAATCGTACTCAGTAGTTGTTGTTGCTTGTTTACTATTAAGTTTTTTCATGAGTTCTATGTTGTTGTTATCTTATGTAATCTTTGTTATCTTATGTAATCTTCAATAATATGTTGTTGTCCTTGTTTTAAAATATAAACGGTTAGTATTGTGGAGTTTAATTTTGTCTTTAATTTAACAGTTATTGTTTGATAAAACTTACACAACAGTTTATTGAATGAACATAAAATTACATTATAATTGAAAATTAAAAAAAATAACACATAGTTGGTTTAAGGGCGTTCGTTAGGTATGTCATCATCCGATTTTTAAAGTTCGTGTGCTAAAACACTTACTTTTTCATGTTCTGTTAGTGTGCGATTTGTTGCTGCAGCTTGTTCTTCAGCGAGCTTAAGGATATAGTACCTATAACATCTCACCAACATCCTATTATTCTCCTTTCGAATTTGTTTCACAGCTACCTCATATTCTACCATATCGTTGCGCTCCATCCACACAGAGAACCGAGGTGTCTTGGGTGCCCCCAGTTGCTCAAGCTCATTCATGAGCCTATTTGACTCATGGTACCTATGCTCCCATTCACGGAGTAATCCGCAGTAGTACTCACATGGATCTGATTTTTTCAGCATCTGAAAATCATCTTCTCGTTCGTCAAGCATGTGCGGGTCGTCGATCTCAAAATCATATGGATCCCATGTTCCCTAGTCACTGTTGGATGACTCTGAACTTGAGCTATCATTCCTGTTTTCCAGGAATGCCCAAGCAAAGGGTGAGGAAGAGCTTCCAGGAGTGTTCTCTTTATTCTTCGACATTTTTTGGATAGTAAAATGGATTGTAAATGCTCAGCCAAAGCTTTTGGATAATTTGCGAAATGCAAAACAAAAAAAATTGGCTCTTGCTTGTAAACGTTCACCCGAAGATAACAACTACATGTTAGAATTCTTTATAATGTAAATTTTGTTGCATTTCATTGCATATCCACCAAAATGTAAAATAAAAAATTGGAGTAATCCAAGTTTATAAATAGCTTTTCGTCATGGACTTGTCAAATCTAAGTTTTTATATTTTGTTGCTGACTTTGCGAAATGCAAAGCTAAAAAATTGCCAGAAGCTTGTCAATAGCTTTCAATTATTATTTTGACTTGGAAACGGATTCCTTTTCTTTTTACATGGACAAGTCAAATCCAATTTTTTTTTATGAATCTCGTCAGTAGCGTTCATTTTTTTTTTACTTGGAAACGGATTCCTTTTTTTTTTTTTACAGGGACAAGTCAAATCCATTTTTTTTAAAGAATCTTGTCAGAAGCTTTTTTTTTTTTACTTGGAAACGGATTCTTTTTTTGTTTTCAAGGACAAGTCAGTTCAATTTTTTTTTTTTAAGAATCCTGTCAGAAGCATTGTTGTACTTATCTTTTCCAAGTTTTATATTTCATTGCATACTTTGCGAAATGCAAAGCTAAAAAATTGGCTTGGAAACGGATTCCTTTTCTTTATACAGGGACAATTTAGTTCCAATTAGTCATGGACTTGTCAAATCTAAGCTTTTATGATTTGTTGCTGACCTTGCGAAATGCAAAGCTAAAAAATTGTCAGACGCTTGTCAATAGCTTTAAATTATTATTTTTTTTGACTTGGAAACGGATTCCTTTTCTTTTTACATGGACAAGTCAAATCCAAATTTGTTTTTTAAGAATCTTATCAGTAGATTTCATTTTTTTTTTAACTAGGAAACGGATTACATTTTTTATTTTTTTTACACGGACAAGTCAAATCCATTTTTTTTTAAGATTCTTGTCAGAAGCATTGTTGCACTTATCTTTTCTAAGTTTTTATATTTCGTTGCATAATTTGCGTAATGCAAGGACAAGTCAAATCCTAATTTTTTTTACACGGATTCCTTGGCCAGGCTGTTGAAGGGGCTAACATTTTCTTACAATTGCATTCATCCAATTTATAACTAATCGGACTACTTCAACCAAAAAAATATAAACCTTCAACCAATTTTAATCGTATTTGATTATCTATATCTCAAACTAACTAACTTCATTAATGTCTAAAAAAAACTTTTTTCAGCAGATGGTTTAAAGAAAAAACATAAAGGAGAGGGGAGTTCAAGAAACCCCGATGGGAGGGTCGGGAAAATAAATTTAATTACACCGTATCTAGGAAAAAAATTATGTTTGGTTGTTATACTAGCTTGCATTCACAAAAATATTATGGTGTCCTTCGCCCCCTGAAAAACGAACCGATAAATATCATCCAACCACTAGGAGATGCCAGACATATCATTAAAGGCGAGATTCATGACTACAAGCCTCCCGGCATAGGCGTATGGGGGGAAAAGCTCCTGTGGGTGGAGTTATACTCCAACCGGTGCGACTACGAGGCGTTATGTCGTTGGCATGGTCTTCCGGTGGTCCAAGCATTATCAGCCACCTACCAAACGAATTATCTAAAGGACGAAGAGTCAGTTATTTTGGCATTACACAAAGAAATATTTGAGTTGGAAAAAACTTTAGCCCTCCATCGTGCTCTTGAGGACCTTAATTTTGGAGGAACCGAGGAAGAATGTTGGCAAGTGTTGGAAAATGATAAAATACATCATCATAATTCCTACCCAATCTATCCTGACATGACGGAGTGCAACGGCCAAGAAAAATATTTACCAGGAAGTGTCAATTGGGGGATACCCTGGTGCTGCAAAAGCCTGACGAAGGAAATTTTATTTGATAGCGATGAAATGAGAGAACGCAGTGAACTGTGGGGCTTGGACTACGACGCTCTCGGATGGGAGGGGGGAAATCGCTTAATGAAGATGGATGAGTTAAAGAGGAAGATGAGGATGAACATGAATACAATAGCATTAGCGTCATTCTTGACACTAACGAAGATTAGAATTTTTGGATTAATAAGATATCGTTTATATTTTTAATGAAGTCGGATTTATTTACTTGAAATTCAAATTGAAATAACATTGAAAAATGAAAAAGGTACAAATACAACACTTAACTAGCTGACATAACAACAGAAAATGCTGATGAAAAATCATCTTCATCAGACATTTCGCAGTCCGAGTTCCAATCAGGGGTAACATATAACCCCAATCTGTGTCCCTCCAAACGCAACCATCGCAAACGCTTCCTATTATTTTCTTCGCCAGTGCGGTTCAAAGCAAGATTCAGTTCTTGGGGTGATGTGAGCGGCATGCCTATTGCACGACATTTTGGAAGATGTAGGCCACGACTTCTTAAATCGATCTCAATATTATGAGCTTCATCCAGGCAGTAGTTCCATTCTCTCCTCATCTTGCTAATGTATTGTCTATTGTACGCTCGCTCGGACTAAGCGAGCACTCAAATTCACGTTTCAAAACCCATTGACTCAAAAATGTCACCTGGCTAATATGTCATTGGGCGCGTTTCCAGAAGAATGGATTCCACGATGACATTTTGAAAGAGCTTGTTTTAGCGTGGTGAGATGAATGAGGTATTAAGGAAGACTATCTATAGAAAAATACATGGTGCAGAAAGGTCTAAACCCCACATGCAATTTTAATATTTATTAAAAAAACAATCGCTGGTACTTAAAACAATTCGTTGGTACTTAATCCGTTTTTTCAATTTTAATATTTATTAAGAATCTTGTCAGAAGCTTTCTTGTACTTAATCCATTTTTTTTTTAAAAACAACATAATTCATGTAGAAGTCTAATTAGTCAGAAATACACGATAATTCATATTGACGGAATGTATGTCGTTACTCTATATTAAATGTAAAATCAATGCATTAAGTAAATTAAAACAACAAAATTCATCTAGAAGTCTAATTAGTCAGAAATACACAATAATTCATATTGAAGGAATGTATGTCGCTATAATAATTCATATTGAAGGAATGTATGTCGCTATAATAAGGAATGTATGTCGTTATAATAATTCATATTGAAGGAATGTATGTCTCTATAATAATTCATATTAAAGGAATGTTGTCACTATAATAATTCATACATAAGTCTAAATAGTCATAGATACACAATAAATTTTCAAAATAAGTTGTTAAAGCTCCTCATGCATCCCTACGTGTGCATCCTTTCCTCCCACTAGTGCCGCATTGTGTTGGCCGGTGATCCCTACGAGATTTGCGCGGGGGAACCACCTCATGCATCCCTTCCGCACCCTATAAATATCATACAAAATAAAAGTTACTTTTTAATTCGACACTTAAAATATATACATAAAAATTTAAATTCAAAACGAACCAGTGCCTTTAAGTCCCGAACATCTGGCGTAAGTGCAAATGCATCATTAAAACTGAGCCTCCTTCCATCACAGGGAAAATTAGCTGGAGGTCAGGATGAGGTACTAGTCTGAGGAACTTGGAAAATGAGGTTCTCCAAAGCCTGTTGGCTCCAAGGTTGTGGGGAATTGCTAAATGGGGTGAAAGCTTCTAATGTTGATGATGCTTGTGGGGTGACCATATTAGACAAGTTATATGGAGCATCAGACGGAATCATAGATAGGACAGATATATCCATAGTCGGATAGTGGGAACTATGTATATCCATAGATGAGTGACATGGAGCTTCTGGAGCAGTCATAGATGAGTCGGAAAAATCCATTGACGGATAATATGGGCTAAGTAAATTCGTATGTGGGTCATGTGGACTAGATGGGTGATATGGGCTGGGTAAATTTGTATGTGGGTAATGTGGACTAGATGGGTGATATGGGTTGGGTAAATTCATAGGCGGGTGATATGGAATAGATACATCCGTACCTGAATGATATGGAGCGGTCATAGATGGATCGGAAAAATCAAACGAATGATCCGTACCTGGGTGTGGCTCTAGATCATCAACGTGATTGTCATTAACAAGTTGGTGCACCACATGACCTCGACCCAGTGGGTTACCAATACCACGTACATTTGCACGATCCCGCGTCCAGTTGGCAACTTAGGCGGTGCGACATAATCTGCTGGTGGTAAATAATCGGGATCAAATATCAACCTCGTCCCCATTGCAGCAGCATTCAGAGACTTAGTCGACATGTTAATAAACCTCTGCATCAATGCATTCATACCCTCAAAATTTGAAGGCACTGTGACGGATCTTCCTGAACACTGTAAGCCAAGTGTCTAACTCCATGAATTCCACGATCCTATAAAAAATATATAACAAACAGTGACGTAAGAAAGCCATTGATTGGTAAAAAGAAATTATTATGTATCATATATGTACAGTTATTAATATTACTTAAATATATAATACATATGATACACATGTATTTGTATGTAAATCGGTTCCAAATCCTTTATATTATGATTTAGTTAGAAAAAATAATTAAATTACTTTCATAATCATGGTCAATGTAAGTCAAATTCTTAGACCATAAGTCAAGATATATTAATTAGTACTAGCATTGATTTTGTTTCTACTCAAATATTAGAAAACTATATAGTACATCATTAACTGTCTATTTAACTTGACATGCACCAAAAGGTACGTACCAGTGCTTCGTGCCTCCCTGCGAGGTCTTGGTATAACCTATCCACGGTACATTCTATATTTCCTATGAAAGTGCGGGAGTTCCTCCGGTACCATTTAAAATATTCAGAATTCGGTCCGGGAGCTACAGTAGTATGGTTAGCTTCAACTATTAGTTCCCGGCAACGTTCCCCCAAATATTCAGCTCTCTGAAAATTTTTCACCATCTCCGTACTTATCCTAAATTGCTTGTCCAGTGAAAAATGAAATGGTATATGTTGGGGGAGTGGTCCCGGAACAGACTGCTCCATACCAAATTGTCGAAGGACCCGGCCTGCCATGTGTCACTCTCGGTAGATCCCACAAATGAGTGGCACCTGTGCCCTCCAAATGTCCTGACCACGTCGACACCACTCCAGAAGTCCATTAGTGATGGCTTCTGTATAAGCCTCCCACACAAACTATGATAGCAAAAATATTATACAATCATTTATAATTTATAATACAAATTATACATTTTGTCATTACAACAAACATCCATTATGCATTTTCACAAAATAGGGGTAGTTAAGTAAAGATTAGAACATTCAAGCAATTTCCTTCCTTCTAATTTCATCATATCCAAACTGTGCAAATGAAGAATAAAAAATACTCAATAGTAGAAAGAGTATCATGACCAAATCCTTGCTAGGAGCACTTCTTTTTTATTTAGTTCCAAAGCATAACAAGAACAGGCTAACTTGAAAATTCCAAATTTTGATGGAAATAAAAACAAAATAAAATAGTTTAGTAGCCTTCTAGCCATTAAAACAAACCTAGACAAAATACTAATTGTGCTAAAAGAAGAAAAGCTCATAAAAAATATCACAACCAGCAGCAAGTTGTAGCAAATTATCTATAACAAATTAAAACAAAATCAACCCATTATCACAGTACGAGTTAGCAAAAAATTAACAAAAACTTTGTTGTTGTTATATTTTTCACATTTCTTATCAAAAAATTTTAAAAAGAAAAATACCTGATCATCAGTTAGGCTGTCCAAAATATCCCTACAAACTACTAGCAAAGCTCGTGCCTCGCTTTCACGACCTCCACGACGAGTCCGCTTCTGCGCAAATACAATATCTCGTTCGTTTACTCTTATTGGACGAAGTAATGGCTGCATCGGGATTATTCACTCCCAAGACCAAACCTGTATAAGTACATTTAAATATATAAATATTTTTTTGAGTTAAATAAAATAACCCGAAAATACACATGAAAATTGTGTTGTTATGGCTGGGTTCCGATAATGCGCTAATATTGTCGTGCAAGCCATCCGACAATATTATAATTTTTAATGATTTATAATACAAATTATAACACTAGGATATCTAATGTATTATTTATAAGACAACAGAGAAGTTGACTGTTTAAACGTGTATCAAGCAATACTTTTAAATTGTTAGTGTGATAACTCAAGAAAATCTGGTTAGCTGGCATTTAGATATATATACAAATATTAATAATATAGATTGAATTATATATAGTGGTACATTTAGTGGTTATAATAAAACTCAATTTTCGGTTCCTATTTTCATTTTTCAAAATTCAGGTAATGGTGGTTATAAGAATGCTACTTGATCTCTTATTTCTACAGAAGTAGAGAAATATAATATTGAAATTCACGCACCTGTAACAAAGCAATAAATTCACAAACATCATGGCTATTACCCATCGAAGCACGTCATAGACAATTGTACAAGCATGATAATGTTGCTGCTCCCCAAGCTTTCCCGCCCATTGCATCAAGGTCTACTATGTTAAGCAAAAAGTGTAAACTAAGAAATGAACCAGTATTATCAGGGAATATCGTGCCACCAATCAACCAAAGCAAATACAGCCTGACCCTCTTTTGCACCTCAGCCTCATCAGTGTGTTCATCAATAATATTATTCGCGGCAATCAAGGTTTCCAAATGATTAGATAATTGTGTTATTACCAACAAGCTACTACCTTTAATCGCTACTTCTCTGGGCAGCCAACTAGTAAGCTCATACATTAATTCCCGCCACCTTGATTTAGTTATTTTTTTTAATATTTCTCTGCACCAATGGGTGGCCATCCATGGGAATGCCATATAGGACCTCGACATCCTGCAGTGTGATGGCACATTCGCCAGTCCACATATGAAATGTATGCCTCTCTGGACGCCATCTCTCAATAAGTGCAGTGATGATTGCTTCATCATACTACACATCACCTACTGCTAAAACTCCCCCAAATCCACACCTCTCAAAGCACCTCTCAAAGTAATTAAGGATGTGATTATGTTAAGGGTGTTGCCTCATGTGATTCCAGAATTCATGATTCGCACGACGTATAGTTAAACACACGTTCTGTCCAATCAATTTTCCATCCCACACAGCCTAGGATCGATGTTGTTGCTGGAGTATTAATAAATCATAGTTTTCTGGACCTAGATGTACAGTGACTTTGGGGCGATCCATACCTATAACATTGCAACACGAAGCCACTGCTGTTAGAATAATTGACAATAAATTACACAATTGTTTACTATATTCAATAGGAAAGTCAACAAAGGTCAAACTATAAGATATATTATCACGTGACAAAAGAAAAAAAAATAATAAGAGTACAACTGTCAAAAAATAATTGCAGTTCGCTATGTGGTTAACGAAATGTAATTAAACGTTTGGTTAAGCTCATAATTAATTGTCATAATAGTATTCATCTTATAGATAGCTACTTCTTTTCTATTTAAAACAAACCATATGACTGGAGAGGGGATGCAAGGACAGTTCATTTTTTTTTACCGGACCGGAAAAGTAACTTTTTGGGTATTGGTTATCCAACGAAATACCCATTTTGGTATTAAAAAAAAAAAGACATGCTATTTTTGTCTATTAGCTTAAAAAAAAGTCCAATTTCTTGATCTTATACTTTTAATTTGAAAAATAAAATTCTTAATGCTTATCAATAGAAAATAATCTCCAACGACTAGTCACAATTTGAATATAGAAAATGACCCAGCAAATGATACAAATATCTTTATGTTATATTTAACAATCCTACTTTCCTCACAATTTCTTCATCGTTTTTTTTTAACTGATGTTCTATGAAAATGACTAACTTAAGGAACATTTTATAATATGAATTTATACCTTTTTAACCAGTATCTTCAACTATCTTTTTAGTATTTTAATTGCAGTTTGTTGACCAATGAACTCTACTAACATTTTTTAAAGCTTTTGTTAACTAAAGCAACAACTGAAATTACCAACTATTGATTAATTAAACTAGTCAATTTTTTTTCTTGATTATAATCTATAACACTAAGTACAAGATATAAATAAATTAAAAAAATAAATATGAACTAATTTATAATGACTAAATCAAAAAATATATGTAAAAAGTTATAAAATTAATAAATTACCTCAATTTGAAGAAGATTATGGAGTAAAAGTTGAGGAATCCTTGTGACAGAATTAGTAGAAAAAGAGAAAGATGAAGAAAGGAAGAAGAGGAAGAATGGAGAGGTGCGGCTGCGTGATAGTGATAAGTAAAATAAAACTTAGGGTAAAAGTTGACAAGTTCAGAAAAACGGTAAAAAAAGGAGGATTTTCGTTCATATTCCAGCGAACAACAACAACAACAACCCAGTGAAATTCCACATCGTGGGGTCTGGGGAGGGTAGAGTGTACGCAGACCTTACTCCTACCAAGGTAGGACGGCTGTTTCCGAAAGACTGAGGGATGCAACACGAGGACTTCCCAGGGGGTCACCCATCCTAGTACTACTCTCGCCCAAGCACGCTTAACTTCGGATTTCTGATGGGATCCGGTGTGTTACTGCTGGTATGATCGCATCCAGCGAAATGGAACAAAATAAATTTTGTCTGGAATATGAACGAAATACAATATATATATATATATAGATATTGTTACACTTCGCCACAAGTGTAGCGAAATGCAACGACAGTTAATTTTTTTGGGACCGGAACATTAATTTTTTGGGTATTTCGTTGGATAACCCACAAAATACTCATTTTGGTATTAAAAAAAAAGATGTTATTTTTGTCTATTAGCTTCAAAAAGAAGTCATTTTGGTGCCAGACTCAAAAGTAAAATAGAGACGTTGGAGAAAACGTAATGAAAGGGTCTAGTGGACTGCATTTGCACACGTGTACAACTTCTAACACATGAAATCAAGGAAGATAAGGACATTGATATTTTAAGGCAGAGACTAGTTTGGTCATGATAGATATATAAGCTTTATTTTAAGACTAGTGAATTTGTTTGCGCGTCGCGTGGTCATGAAGGACTTCATTAAGCTTATGATTTTAACTTTTTTTGATATTCAATACTATAAGTCTGAAAGTAATCATGAATTATATTTTGTGAAATTTAAATCTTCTTTAATTTTTCTTTCATTAGATAAATTAAACATATAAGTTTATAAATTCAACTGACCATATATATTTTGAGAAACTTAAAAATTCAAAAATTAAATTAAAAGACGAATCAAATCAAAACATTACAAGCATTCTTAGTGAAACCAAAAAAGAAGCAAGAGTGATATCACAACAACAAAAGTTTAAAATAAAAGTCTTAAAATATTTCCCCTATCAACAATATCAATTTAACCCCCTTTGTCGCATGTTAGTTTTTTTAAAGACAAAAAATAATATGAATAAGTGGAGTATTTCTCGAACGTAAGATGATATGGACCTCTTTGTGATTTGCTTGATCATCAAGTAATATTCAGAAAATACTGATTTTCCTTTAAGATACTCAATAAATCTCTTTATGAAAGGCTCACTAACTCAACTATATATGAATAAATGAAATTCGATGGCAAAGTAATTAAAGAAGTCCATGACAAAAATATATCTTAGATTTAAAGTATAAAAGGGAAAAGAAATCTCGACTGATAGAACATTTTCTTGTGAGACCACTCTATCCACCTTTTCCCCCTGTCAAGGAAGACAATTAGAAATTTATAAAGCTTATGAAACAAATTCTAATCTTGTAGCATGCATATTCTTTTGGTTAATCAAAAACTTAAATTTTTACACAAACTAAAAAAACACTATATAAATTTCTCTAGCATGCAGTGGATTATTTTTTACTCTGCATCAATCTTTTATACCTTTTTTTGTTCCGGCAAGAAACCTTTAAAATAGTCATTTCATTTGAGACTCTGTCTAAACGTCTTCCAGTACTTTCTTCTCCATTAATTTCCTGCCTCTTCCTCAATCATTTAAATAAGTACAAAACAATTTGAATAAAGAAATTAAAGATAAAATAATTATTCTATTCATACTTTCTAGCTTCATGATGTGCCGTGAAATTACGGGATATTCGATGCTAATCTCTTAAGCTTTTGTAAATCTTCAAGCACTTTTGGGTGTTACTTTTCGTGTGTTTATGTCATTTTGTAGGAAAAGATAGTTGGAAAGCATAACGGAACAAAATGAAGCAAAATAGGACAAGAACACACTGCACAACATGCGAATCGCATGTCATGCCTGCGGTTCCACAATCATACTGCAAAGAGTGACAAAACTCTGAAGAAGAGAAATGAAAAGTTGCGCCATGTGCGAGTCCAACATGCGGCTCGCATGTTCAACATGCGGCACAACAGTTCTCACGCAAAGTGTGCCAGAGAACTCTGAAGAAGAGAAATGAAAAGTTGCGCCATATGCGAGTCCAACATGTGACTCGCATGTTCAACATGCGGCACAACAATGCTCACGCAAAGTGTGCCAGTACTCTGGAAAGCTTGAAGGCAAAAGCACAATGTGCGGCGGCTGAGCACGACATGCGTCTCGCATGTCTGTCTTGCGGCACACTATGCGAGACGCATGTTGCATCTGCAGGGATACTTTTGTCTAAACTTTGTGCACGTTTATGGGAGATATAAATACCTAACTAGGGTTCTGACAAGGATTTGTCTGCACTTGATATTTTCTTTTTGTGTAAGAAACATTTATGTCTGGTTGTTGAAGCTTTGAAGGAGAATCTTTCACTCTATTTGGAGTTGTTTTCACAACAAGCTTTGTAAGCATTATGACTACATTACCTATCTTTATTTCTTATTTAATGCAAATGTCTAGCTAATCTCACTAGCTAAGGTTGTGGGACCAAATGTGTTAGTAATGTGATTGGGTTTCATATTCACTCCTCATTTGTATGTTGACGATGCATTCTATCTGCTCTTCATACCTTAACATCTTTTGATGGTTGCAAACATCAATTGTGCCTAATCACTTTCACCTTGCTGGAGAAAGAAGGTGGAAGTTAGAAAAAGGGTTAGATAGCAAGAATCTGGGTCAATACACCCATCTAATAGCCTGAGCTAGAGATAGGATGGCTAACTTGTAGCGTATTGGATGTGTATATGGTTCACATTCTAAGGCTTGAGAAAGCTTAGTAATGATATTTATTAATTTGGTCGAAGGACTTTTAATAAACTTAAACAATCTATCGTTAATCGCGTCGCAACATTCAAAGAGGTTAAATTGATACCCTCTCGCATTGCTTCCCATTGGAACTGCAACCTTAGCCCCTCTCTCTAATAGTTTACATCTCATTACAATACCATTTAATTGTCAGAAATCAAACATCAAACCTAATATCATTATATCCCCTTACCCTCGAAGTTTAGACTAATAGTCGAGTGTTACACGTGATAAGTTTATTTCTTCATTGTATTCTCTGTGGGATTCGACTCCAACCTTGTGGGTTCTATATTTGACAACGACCGCTTACTCCTGATAATAAAGGTGTAATTTGGGTGTATCACTTCAACATATATAAACTTGAATGAGAAAAGATAAAATAAAATGATAATTGTTTTGGTAGAAAATAATTTATCTTATTCATATGGTGTAGTTTCTTGATGAATAAACTATCTTTTACAATATTACCGAATTGAATAATCAGATACATCTCATTGATCTATTCAAATATTATAAATTTAAGAATATTTAAGAAACAATTGGTGCTTACACATTTTTTTTGGGTCCATAAGTGTTTACACATTATGAGTTAGCATAATATAATAAAAAGAAAATAAAAAAATTACCTTTGGTTGGCTGGTAAAGATCTTCACTGTGACAATAAAAAAAAAATGAAATTTTGTATGGTATATTTGTCAAAGCAAATGCTATATATTTCTAATCTCAATTCAAATAAGCAACCAAAAAAATGAGAAAAAAAATACCTTAGTGGTTGGTTATGAGGAAAAATTGAAATCTATTTTTAAGCGTCAAACACCGTTGTGCTTAGTTTGAGGCCCTCCATGAGCACTTCTCTTGCAAACCTTGAAAACATTACCGGTGACCTTTAGGCTTTGCCCTCCATGAGCACTTGTCTTGCAAACCTTGAAAACATTAGCGGTGACCTTTAGGCTTTAGCATAAGACTACATATAAAAATTCAACTCTTCTTCTCTATGAACATAATAAATTATCATAAATTTACACATTAAATATTTGAGGTTATGAACATGAAGGACATGAAAGTCATGGGAATTTAAAGTACAGGTTATTATGAAAATAAAGATGTGTGAGTTATAAAAAAAAAGTGAAATTTTTAGTATAAGATAAATGAGGAAAATGATAGAAAAGCTTAAAAAACGAAGGAAAAAAATATTTATAGATTACTGTTGGTGTACCACATAAGTACTAACATAAGATTCAAGTCATAGTATCATCGTAAACTTTGTGTTTAATCCAATAGATTTAATTATAAGATGATGACTTATACTAATATAAAAGAGACGAATCATTACTTGGCAGGCAATATTTATAATTTCTATAAACTGGCCTCATTAAAATCTTCTACACATTTACACAATGTCATGAAAAAGACTAATGTATCATGAATTAAGCAGGGAAACATAACAAATTGCATACCCATTTTCCTGTAGACCACCGGAATGAAATATGCTGCAAGAACCTAACATTTTGAAATGAAAAAATTGCAATTGGACAAAGTTAACCCAACATAGACAATTTAAACAGAAAAAGCTAATAGAAGAATACATGGTGAAACATCACAAGGTGTCATAAATTTTCACATTAAATATTTGGAGTTATGGGCATGAATAACATGAGAATTATGGTTGTCAATTATTATTAAGAGTAGAAGTTGAAGAGGTGAGTTATTGAGGTGAGATTTTTAAAATAAGATAAATGATAAAAATAAGAGGAAAAGTTCAAACAAAGGAGAACAAAGATAAATTGATTCCTTGGCCGAGAGGTGTTACATTACCTTATCTATGTTTAGTTTTATATTATATATAGATTGCGTAACTGAACATCAAAGCAAACGGCTCAATTTTGGTTTCTTTGAGAAAGCAAATGGGCAGGAATTTAATAGCTAAAATTTTATTTAATCTTTTTTTTTTTGAATTAGTATATGAATCTCTTAATTCTTTAAAGAACAAGAAGATAAGAATCTGAACTAAACAATCAACAAAGGTCAAAAGACATTCTCTCGGTTAGATGACAAAAAAAGTGCCCATAAACTTGAGCAATAATTATTTTGGTGGTTATGAAGCTTGGGAGTTATCAATGTAATTAATTAGTACTAATTAAAAAGTAGAAGTTATGAAAATTAAGGAGTGTGAGTTATTGAGATGATTTTTTAAAGATGAAATAGTTAAGAAAAATGAGAGAAAAAGTCAAAAAAAAAAAAAAGAGAAAAAAAGATAAATGCCAATGGAGGCTATAGAGAGGTGCCACATAGGATTGTCTATGTCTAGCTTTATATTATATATAGATTATTTGTGTGAGACGTATGTGTCTAAAATTAGGGCATTTTTATCCTTACCCAAAGGTATAAGTTTTAAATCTTTTGGTTTTATGACTTCTTTAGCGGTTTTTGTGTTCAATTTAAATCGTTATTTCTTTTTTCCTGAATTTCTCTTCTTTAATTTTTTTTCTAAGCGTAGCTTTACTATTTTCTGAACTTATTATCATTATTTAAATATCCTTTTTTTTTTCAATTGTCTCCTACTTCTTCACGTGGACCTCACCTTATTTTTTTCAATTGTCTCCTAATTTCTTCACGTGAACCCCACCTTATTTTTTAATTATTATTATTTTAATTAATAACTATAGTAGAAGAGTGGGTGGATGATGACCAAACCCACTCTTCTAATATAGTAGAAATGTGATAGACTTTACTTTTTAGTCTGTCTTCTCAGAATAATTTTACACTTAATGAACTGATTTAGCGTCACACAAATATCTATAAGTCCATAGGCGGAGCCAGGATGCGAAGCTTGTGGGTTTGGGGTTCTAATTCTTTAAAGTTACTGGATTCTTAATTAATAGTGTGTACAAAGTTGACAAAAATTTTAATACAAATAAATGGTTTGGGCAAAAGCTACTGGGTTGGGTCGAACCCACACTCGATGGGCTGGCTCCGCACCTGTCTATGACTTGTTTTAAAGCTCAAGTTTCAAAAGGTTCCTTTCTTTCTTAAATTCCGTGCCTAGTCAAATTATATCACATAAATTCAGACGGAGGAGTAATAATTTCAAAGTCATTTACCAATATATCGTACATATAGAGAGTATGAGCAAAAGTTATTCGGTCCCTAGAAGCCCATACCTAAAGCTTTGTATCCCCCCTGATGCTCTTGTAATGTAGAAGAAGCTGGCCATGGGCGGTAGAGAATAAAACGAAGAGACGTTGATTTCAGGTGTGAGATGGTGGAACAGGGGTGGGTTAATGGTTGTGCATGGAACAATAGTGATGAGCTGTTGTTCTGAGATATATAGTGTCATTGGATGGGGATGAAGAGTAGTGTCACTTTAATGTGCAGTGAGGAGCTCTGTCTAATCCTCCAAAAATATGACTGAATTTGTGTAAGTTTTGTGTGTGCGCGCGCGTTGTGAATTGCAAAGAGAAAAAACAAAGGAGTAGTACTCATGAAACAAATCCGAAACACAAAATCATTAATTAATCATGCAACATTCCCTTACTATTGGGTGGTTCGAACAAATAGCAAAGTAATAAGAAAGCACAGAAAAACGCTATTATGTTTAAGGATGTTATCGGGGATATAACTCAGTTAAAGCTATTATGTTTAAGGATGTTATCGGGGATATAACTCAGTTATTGACGCCTCATTTCGCGATACACAAATAGATTCACTTTTAGCTAATTTACTTGACTCTGACATTCTTGAATTGGATTCTTGAATAAGTGGAAGACTCAAAGAATGGCTATTGAGCATGAGAACAACTGCACCCATGGTTGGTCTATTTGCAACATCTTCTTGAACACACAATAAAGCAATGTGGATGTATCTCATTATGTCACGAACGGATCCTGAGCTTCCAGTCAACACGGGGTCGATCAAATTTGAAGTTGTTCCTTCACGCCAGTTTGACCAAATCTGTGATAGTTCAATTCTAGAGTCAGACAAAATCATAGATCACACTACCTCTAATCCGTATTATACATTTCTTGAAGTTTTTCGTTCCTCTTGAGAGCGATACTTGAAAGCCTTAATTATAATAATATTTGTCTAGAATTAATTTCTCTCTTAAACGTTTCAATTAATTAAAGTTGCACTAATTAGAGTAGTAAGGGTGAATTTGGAAACAAAAAAAAAATGTGTTCTTCTTAATTTCCTAAAGGTTAAAATTATGGAATAAATTTAGTATACCAAAAGACTAAAATTTGAGAGGCGAAGAAAATAACATATTTCATATGATGCATGTTGCGGGTCTCCATTAGTTTGGTATTGAGTTGCACTTGATTGAATTGACCGGGTTACTTACACAGCTCAGAAGGTCTTTCACAGATTCTCCATGTCTGAAACAACTGTTTTTTTGGCCACTTACAATTTCTAGGACTAGTACTCCAAAGCTAAAAACATCTGACTTGACTGAAAATTGCCCGTGCATTGCATACTCTGGTGCCATATACCCACTGCAAAACCAAAACAAAAATTACAAGATATTGAATTCTAACAATTCCACAACTTAAACTGCTTTTAAGTTTTTCTTTTACACATGTTAAGCACTTCCATCAACGTACTAAGGTAAAAAGGCCAAAAATTTGATTATGTCACTTAGTAGTCAGAACAGGGTGGTCAGCAAGACAATTGATATGCTGCAAACAACTTAGGAAGTAGTAGAACGTGTGTTTATAGACCAAATTGGGTAGTTAAGGGCTCTTGTAAGTAATGCCTGTTTTTCAAAAATTATTTTTTGTCGCTCGTTAGTGAGAATGTATCTCACTCCAATGTGAAGACCATACTTGAAATAAACTTCATTTTCATCATCAGATATTTGCAGCTTTGGTGGTGAGTGACGACCAAACGTTACATACAGTTTTAGTACATATATGGTACTCCAACGATACCGAAATCGGAAATCCCTTTAACCCAGCTCTCCATTACGGAAAAAATTTTGCGCACCAAAATTCTCCCAAGGCAATACACACCATTTCGGTGTTTGACCACTTTTTCCAATATGTATGTAACACACCAGTAATATCATTATATTATGCCATTAACCATTAAAAAGATGGAAGAAAAGGAAACCCCATTATTTATCACGATGGGTCGCTCGAAAAAGATGGAAGAAAAGGAAACCCCATTATTTATCACGATGGGTCGCTCGAAACCATCACCCGTCACCGGCAGTCAACCTCCCATCCCAACACATCGAGGTTTTGATTTGCTAAATTGTTAAAGAATCCTTCCTGGCGATAGCAAAAATGACAGTCCATCTAATGAGAGATGTAAAACTTACTAGGTTCCAACGATTCTCTTTGTGTTGCCATGAGTTTCATCCACTGTAAATAGCCTTGCCATGCCAAAGTCTGCAATTTTAGGATTCAGTTCTGCATCAAGTAGAACATTACTAGCTTTGAGATCACGATGAATGATGCGAAGTCTAGAATCCTCATGAAGGTAAAGAATTCCCCTTGCAATGCCTCCTATGATTTTGGATCGCCTTTCCCAATCCAGTTGGCCACATTTAACTCGATCTGGAGATAGGAGGAAATTATATAACTTAAAAGTTAAACTTCTATACATTAATACTATAAAAAAATTACTTTATAAAATAAATTAAAAAATTACCACAAGTAATTTCCATAATAGGTACAATTAGTTTACTGAAAAATAAGACAGACAACAGATATGAGATAAAAGTGTCAAATTAAGTTGACAAAATAGATATCATTTAGATCATACGTGTATCTACGTTAACTTCATAATAGTTGATGCTGAAGCTCCATAGTTGATAAAAGGTTAAGCAATATTTACCGAATAAAAAGTGGTCAAGGCTCGCATTGGGAACAAATTCATAGACGAGAAGTCTCTCTATTCCATCTAGGCAAAATCCCAGCAACCTAACCAAACTCCTATGCTGAAGTCTGGCAACCAACAAGACCTCGTTTTTGAATTCTAGATCACCTTGGCCTGAATCTGCTGACAATCTTTTCACAGCTACTTCTTGTCCATTTGGAAGTTCGCCCTGAAACACAAGAGCACAAATTGAAAAATTAACAACAAAGCCTCAGTCCCAAGCAAGTTGGGGTCTTTTGTATGAATCCTCACGTCCAGTTATGCATCAAGTAGGCCTAATCACCTTATACACAGGACCAAATTCGCCCTGTCCCAATTTATTCGCATTTGAGAAGTTATTTGTTGCTGCTCTAATTATAGAAAAATCATATTGCAAGGACTCTACTTTGCTAATGTCATCACCGAGTGTACCTTCACCAAAGTAGTAATAAAAACTTACAACAAATATTTAGTGAAACATGGTCCAAAAAAAAAAGTGAAACATGGTCCAAAAAGTTGAATTTTCCTTAGTCATACTGTTTGATAATATTCTATGTTGTCTCACCTTGAATTTTGTCCGCCAATTTCCTCTTTCGCTTCTTCATTAAGATGACAAAGATACATACAGTAAAAATAATAATAGTAACAATTGGCACAATGATAGCAATGTGGGGTCGAGCTGTTTTATCATCCTTCACTATTGTATCATCATTCCCTGTCGGAGCTGTTTTATTATCATTCCCAACAAAGATGCTTCAAGTTAGTATCGTAGGAGTATTAGTTTTTAACTACTCCTCAAGTGAAAAACTGTTACCTTGTCTTCCCAATTTGACTTTCCTACTTCTCTTTTCAGGTTATTTCAGAAACTAATACATACTTTAAATATCACAAATACAATGTTGTTCCTATATAATGTGGTCCGTTTTAACACAAGTCAAATTTTGTACTATGACGCTGTTGAATTGTGACACTATTTGTCTAAAAGCTTAAGTTATTGGCAGTAACATACTTTATTTACTTATTTTTATTTAACACTTCTATTCACGTACTTGCCGGCTGGGTCAAGCATGAGAAATTTTTCTTATGAGGGGATGACGGTGAGAACCCGGGATCTTTATCTGCTTTGCTATATGTGTACAAAGAAACCAAAAAAAAAACACATCAAATGGATAATCCGAGTTAACTCGAGAAAAAATCCGACTAGTGGTTTGGTTTGACTTAGTTTGGTATTTAAAAAAAAAAAAAAAAAAAAAACTTGACCATGCTTGGTTTGGTTTTAACTAAAAAAAAGTCCAACAGAATCAAACTAACCTAAAATTATATGTATACAATTTGTAAAAATATTTTATGCATAAATGTGATTTATCATAGTGTAATTATAATTTTTTTAAAACTTTTCTTTTTGCCTTTTAACATATTATTTCAAGCTTGAACTTAAAATTTTGAATGGTCCAATAAGTTTTATAGCCCATATGCCCCATAGATGTTGGTAACTCAAATAAAGCTCAAACCAAAACCAAATCAATACTAATAAAAGAAATTCGATTCAACACTAGGAATGACAATAGTGTTGGATATTTATTTTTTATGCATTGATTTAGACAGTTAAAATATATAACTTAATTTTATTATTTTCCTTAATATTTAGTCACGTAATTTATGTGAACCTATTACTATTTGGGCAGTCTTCGAGGTGGATCTTTGACCACGTTTTCCTTACATTTTTTCTAAATTATTTGAATTATAAATTATCATGATTTATATTACTTCTTATGTAGTTTCTAAATATATAAATTTTATTTTTACAAACTTGAAAAATCAATGTCAAAATTTAAAGTCAAATTTATAAATATATAATGTATTACATAGACAGTGGATAATGATATCAAGGGCATAATAGACTGCATAGCATAAAAAGGGGGAGAATGACTATTGCTCAAAGTTGAGCGGAAGTTTGATTTTTAAGGTAAAATTGAGGGGGTAAATGATTTTCACCCTTTCAGAAACTAATACATGTTAAATATCACAAATACAATGTTGTTCCTATATAATAGGGTCTTCTTTAATGAGTCCGGAACCAAAATAACCCAAAAAAAAAGGGTATGAACCAAAATACCCCAGGAAAAAAAAAAGGTACAAAAGTACCTTTAACGCATGATTTTCATGCGTTATTGGATGGTCTCTTTTTTTTTTTCTTTCTTTCTTTCTTTCTTTCTTTCTTTCACACTTTTTTACATACTTTAGCCATAGATGAATCATGCTTCGAGACTCCAAAACTTGAATATTTTATATAGAACTCTATTTATTTTTGTGCGATTAATAAGGTAGGATCAACACATCAAGGATACACAAAACTTCGGATTGTCGTTTTAGTGGTTGAAAAGTGGTCAAAGTCCATTTTTGTTTGAAGACTTGTTGTCATTAGCTTTAAGTTATTTATGTTTTAGGGTTTCGTGTTATTTTTATATTAATGCGTAACTTTATTTTGACAAATTCACAAATAAATAAATTAACAATAAATAAAAAAAATTAATAATCCATAATCAATTAACAAAATATTAATTCATAATCAATTATTTCTGTGTAATTTTTTTTTCCGTTATACCCTTCAACACCCAACTAATTGGAGTCTGCAACTTAAATAACTCCAAAAGTGGGTGTGGGTACCAAAATAATCCATTAACGAATAACGAACAATAAGCTAAATCCCGAATAACGAACAATAAACTAAATCCCGAATAACGAACGATAAATTAAATCCTGAATAACAAACGATAAGCTAAATCCTTAGTTTTGGATTGAACATCATTAACATAATTTCTGAAAAGGATTAGTTAGTTAACATAATTTTTGGACGAAGGATTAGTTAGTTAATATAAAATTTTGTTCGTTATTACTTTAACTATATGAGTTAAGTAAATTATAATCAACAATACAATATCATGGATTATTCAAAATAACTAACTAAATCCTCCATAACTTATCCTAGTTAAGTAAGTTCTAATTAGATATAAAACTTTAGTTAATTTCAAGAATAATGAATAATTTAGTATTTACAAATACGCACCTCCATGGATCTCCGTTAATTATTTATTAATTATGGCATTGTTAATATTTGTTAATTATGTCATTGTTAATATATTGATTTCTGAAATTATGTCATTTTTGTTTGAAGACTTGTTGTCATTAGCTTTAAGTTATTTATGTTTTAGGGTTTCGCGTTATTTTTATATTAATGCGTAACTTTGTTTTTAGTGATTACAACTTTATTTTTATAATCAATTAACAAAATATCAATTCATGATCAATTATTTATGTGTAATTTTCTTTTCTTTTTTGCGTTATACCCTTCAACCCCCAACTAATTGGAGTCTGCAACTTAAATAACCGAAAAAATGGATTTGGGTACCAAAATAACCCATTAAAAAACCTTTTGCACACTAATTTATTTGTAAGTTGGTGAAATTTTAAATGGTCATAACTTTGCGCTCGGATGTCCATTTGATGCGATTTTTCTTTTATTTTAGGTATTTTTTCGAGATATATGAGTCTGAACTGCCGCAAGGCTGTTCGCCCGCCCCGAATTTTCCAAAAACGTCCGTTATCCCATTCAATTTTAATTTCCCCCCAAATTCGTGCGCAATTTTCATTTATTTCTTTTTTAAATCTAATGGCGAAAAATATATTTCAATTCCATAATCCCGTGATAATGATGTTTTCAATGTCAATTTCAAGATTCCAAATTCAATTTAAGAAAACAAGTTAGATAGCATTAGTGAACATACAAAATAATAAAAAGTGTCTACATTGTTACTTTAACCAACTTGGCTTGGTGGTAAAGCCTTTGGCTTTTGACTTTTTTTTATCTCATCCACCAGGGATCAAACCTCGGCAGGAGTGTTGAGAAGATGTTATTAGTAAAAAGCGAACTAATTTATTTAACGATTAACATGGGATAAACAAGTAATTAACATGGGAAAAACAATTTCAGAAATAAATATATTAACAATGACATAATTAATAAATATTAACAATGCCATAATTAACAAATAATTAACGGAGATCCATGGAGGTGTCCTATTTGTAAATACTAAATTATTCATTATTCTTGAAATTAACTAAAATTTTATATCTAATTAGAACTTACTTAACTAGGATAAGTTATGGAGGATTTAGTTAGTTATTTTGAATAATCCATGATATTGTATTGTTGATTATAATTTACTTAACTCATATAGTTAAAGTAATAACGAACAAAATTTTATATTAACTAACTAATCCTTCGTCCAAAAATTATGTTAACTAACTAATCCTTTTCAGAAATTATGTTAATGATGTTCAATCAAAAACTAAGGATTTAGCTTATCGTTTGTTATTCAGGATTTAATTTATCGTTCGTTATTCGGGATTTAGTTTATTGTTCGTTATTCGGGATTTAGCTTATTGTTCGTTATTCGTTAATGGATTATTTTGGTACCCACACCCACTTTTGGAGTTATTTAAGTTGCGGACTCCAATTAGTTGGGTGTTGAAGGGTATAACGGGAAAAACAATTACACTGAAATAATTGATTATGAATTAATATTTTGTTAATTGATTATGGATTGTTAATTTTTTATTTATTGTTAATTTATTTATTTGTGAAATTATCAAAATAAAGTTACGCATTAATATAAAAATAACACGAAACCGTAAAACATAAATAACTTAAAGCTAATGACAACAAGTCTTCAAACAAAAATGGACTTTGACCACTTTTCAACCACTAAAACGACAATCCGAAGTTTTGTGTATCCTTGATGTGTTGTGCCTACCTTATTAATCGCACAAAAATAAATAGAGTTCTATATAAAATGTTCAAATTTTGGAGTCTCGAAGCATGATTAATCTATGGCTAAAGTATGTAAAAAAGTGTGAAAGAAAGGAAGAAAGAAAGAAAGAAAGAAAGAAAGAAAAGACCATCCAATAACGCATGAAAATCATGCGTTAAAGGACTTGACGGGTCCGTCTCTGTCAAGTCCTTTATCATGCGTTAAATGTACTTTTATACCTCTCTTTTTTCCTGGGGTATTTTGGTTCATACCCTTTTTTTGGGGTTATTTTGGTTCCGAACCCTTCTTTAACCCACTAGATAACCTAAAGCCTATGCATGCACGGCCCCAATATGATTGATTAGGAACTTCAAATCAATTACATATAGAGCAAATTAAAAAATTTCTATTGATATTATGCCAATTTAAGGGAAATAAAAGGGAAAATGAAGATATTAAAAGTTCACAAAATTTGTGTAGATATTTTAACCAACAATTTATTGGTCCTAAGCAAAACTTTCGAATAATTTAAGTGATAATGTAACCTAATCCTACAATTTTGTCAAGTATTGTTAAGTATTAATTATGATAGATTTTTTTTAATTATAAATCAACTGGAATCTACCATTCAAATTGCTCTTTACCATTGTGCAATTATATAAATTCATGAGGATGAGCCATTATGTGTTGTTGTCCTGAAGGTCATCCCTTCCAATTTCTTGATCAGAAGTTGCATTTATATCTTCATACGGATGAACCATTATGTGTTATTGTCCTGATGGCCACTCATTTCAGTTTCTTGCTCAGTTCAATTTATAACCCATTATCGAACAAAACTAAGTGTGTAACTTGTGTCAACAAATAGTAAAAACTATTAGCATGATACAATATTTGTTTTCAGTTTTTCGATCATGATAAAATGATACATCATTAAAAATATTTGCATCATTTATGTATGTAATGAATAATGTTACATATAGTTTCAAATAATAAAGCGTATTTTTTAACATTTCTATTTGAATTTTAATTTTAATTTTAATTTTAAATTTATTTAATAAAGTTCCATTTCTTTATGATTTATAGTTACATATAAAATTAATAATAAAAAGGTTATTACGTTTTGCTATGAACATAAAGCTAGTGGAAACTCAAATTTGTCAATATAGTATGTTCATGGAATTTATTAATATTTCAAAATGTAAAAAGATTTTATTGTTGTTGTTGAAAATTGAAACCAAAATATACTTATTCTTTATATCAAATTTTAATTTGGTATGTAGGAAAAATAAATCAAATTGTTTTAGTTCATATATATAAATGAAATTCAAATGTTTAAATGAGACAAACTTCAAATATGATTTCCATTTAACTTTAAAAAAAATTCCCCCATTTCAATTCAAGTACACAATCTTTAATTCGGGATTATAAGATTTTAAATTTTATGCTTATTCAAATTAGACACTAAACTGAAATGGAGAAATTTCTTTTATTAAGTACTCTTTGTTTACTTTAATTGAAAGTAACAAAATATACTAATTAAATTGGGAATCACGCTAATTTTGTGAAGGGAAGGAAAAAGAAATTCAATAGTCTTGATTTTTTGTCTTGTTTTTTTTTTTTTAAATATGGGGCCTACATTCTTTTGCTCCAATGTGATGACACGCACGGGGCTATCACTGCACCTTGATAGTGACATGTTCACTGACTTAGTTGGGGTGGACCAGCAATTATATCTAAGTTGTTTGGTTTTTTCGCGAATTGAATATTGTCAGTGCACAGTGTACAACTACTCTAAGCTGGGATTTTTTTAAATAGACGAAATTGCCCTTGGTCGTCCTAGCTCTTCACTCTTTTATATAGTACTAGACGGCCTATGCCTGTGCTGCGCACGGGCCCAACACTTTAGATTATAGTGCATTTATGTGTATGTAGTTGTTTTTGAATAGTGACAATATATATATATATATATATATATATATATATTATGTTCAAAACACGATTAATATAACATTGTAATTTGTGCTCCGTATCTAAAATTTTATTATATTAATGTTTGCTATGAACACAAAATCGGCAAATTTATTAATATTTTTTAAAAGAGAAGACTTGTTTAAAAGGAAACTATTTTCTTCTCTTTGAGATAAAACAATAGCAATATTTAAGCATCAGTTGATACTTTCAATTTTAATTCGATTAATTTAAAGGTGTAAAATACTTATTATTTTTTATCAAATTTTGATTTGGACAATTCTAATTCAAATTATTAAATTAATTTTACATGTTTAAAATGAAACAAAGTAGAAATTGATTTTTTATTTAGACGAAGAAATACTATTTTTTAATTTTTAGTAAATGTTCTCGGTTTAGCTCATTTTACTTGTCATGTTGTCTTTTGCATGGTTTTTTAAGAAAACGTCGATTAGAATTATAATTTGACTAATTTACCTTATTCATTATTTGATCTGCATTTGATATATTTTTTTTACGACATTAATTTCTTTTCACATTTATTAGAGTAAGAATAAAAATAAAAAAGTAATTAAATTCTATCTTATTTTAAAATATAAATATTTTAAGTATATTTATTTTAATAAACATAACAAATAAATGACATGGCGGAATAGCAAATACAACAGTTTAATATCTAGATTACATCTCAGGCTAATATAAAAAAAGAAAGAAAATTGTATGGTTTGACTACTTAACCTTTTGAAGAAAAGCAATTTCATCGATTGACACGCACGTGGTAATGAATTTTCATTATTGACTTAATTAGATACATTGAAAATTACATGAATATTCTTTGATTTTTTAATAGGGGTGCACTTTTTTTTTTGACATTATTAATTTGCACTATTTTTATGCATATATATATATATATATATACTATATTCAAAACACGATTAATATAACATTGTAGTTTGTACTCCGTATCTAAAACTTTATTATATTAGTGTTTCCTACGAATACAAAGTCTGCATTTTTTTTTGACATTATTTTTTTTTAATATGGGGTTCACTTTTTTTTTTTATATATTATTCGATGTCGTTTAGTATGGAGTCCACCCTTTATGGGGTGCACTTTTTTTTTTTGGACATTATTAGTTTGTACTATTTTTATGCATATAATATATATACATATACTATGTTCAAAACACGATTACTATAACATTGTAGTTTGTGGTCCGTATCTAAAGCTTTATTATATTAGTGTTTGCTACGAATATAAAGTTTGCACTTTTTTTTTTTTACATTATATATTTTTTAATATGGGGTTCACTTTTTTTTTTAAGGGACAACGGACGACAAAGCATGGGTCTAAACCCATGCTTTATATAGTTTTTTTTTTATATTGCTTGGTGTTGTTTAGTATGGGGCCCACCCTTTTGGACATTATTAGTTTGCATTATTTTTATGCATATAATATATATTATCCGTATCTAAAACTTTATTATATTAGTGTTTGCTATGAATACAAAGTCTGCACTTTTTTTTGACATTGTTTGTTTTTTTAATATGTGATTCACTTTTTTTTTATATTACTTGATTTTGTCAATATGGGATACTATGTTCAAAACACGATTAATATAACATTGTAGTTTGTGTTCCGTATCTAAAATTTTATTATATTAGTGTTTGCTACGAATACAAAGTCTGCACTCTTTTTTTGACATTGTTTATTTTTTTAATATGGGATTCACTTTTTTTTTATATTGCTTGATTTTATTAATATGGAGTCCACTTTTTTTTTTCTCGTGAGTTTGGAGATGGTGGGTTCCACTTTATTTACTTCTTTTTTAAAAAAAATATATTGGTTGGTGTTTTTTTTTATTTTTTAATATTGGTTGGTGTTTAATATGTGGACCACACTTTTGTTTTTAAATGTTTAATTGGTTGGTGTTTTTTTGAATTTTTTAATATTGGTTGGTGTTTAATATAGGGATCACACTTTTTTTTTTAAGTATGTTGCTGTACAATAATTTCATTTGCTCCCACTAATGGGTTGATACGCATGTGGCAATAAATCCATCATTATTAATTTAATTGTTTGATTTTCTAAGCACTTTTGTATTTTAAGTATGTTGCTATGCAATAATTCCATTTGCTCCTCTAATGGGTTGATACGCATGTGGCAATGAATCCATCAGGCTATATGGGCCCACAATTTGTTTTTTCTTTCAAAAATTGGAAAACAGATATATATATAAGTATTTTAAGTATGTTGCTGTACAATAATTTCATTTGCTCCCACTAATGGGTTGATACGCATGTGGCAATAAATCCATCATTATTGATTTAATTGTTTGATTTTCTAAGCATTTTTGTATTTTAAGTATGTTGCTGTACAATAATTTCATTTGCTCCCTCTAATGGATTGATACGCATGTGGCAATGAATCCATCATTATTGATTTAATTGTTTGATTTTCTAAGCACTTTTTTTTTTAACATTGTTTATTTTTTTAATATGTGATTCGCTTTTTTTTTTAATATTGCTTGATTTTGTTAATATGGGATCCACTTTTTTTTTTCCCGTGAGTTTGGATGTGGTGGGTTCCACTTTTTTTTTCTTCTCTTTTTGTTTTATTACTGGTTGGTGTTTAATATGGGGCCCACAATTTATTTTTTAAATATTAGTAGTTGTTTAAAATATGTGGGCTCACAATTTTTTTTTAGGCCCACAAACGGACGACAAAGGGGCACCAACCGGTGCTTCTAATATAGTAGTAATAATAGACGGTCTAGCACGGGCCCAACACTTTAGATTATAGTGCATCTATGTGTATATAGTTGTCTTTGAATAGTGATTATATATATATATATATATATATATATATATATATATATATATATATATATATATAGAGAGAGAGAGAGAGAGAGAGAGAGAGAGAGAGAGAGAGTATATTATATTTAAAACATGCTTAATATAACATTGTAGTTTGTGCTCCGTATTTAAAATTTTATTATATTAATTTTTGCTACGAATACAAAATCGAAAAATTTATTAATATTTTTTAAAAGAAAAGACTTGTTTGAAAGGAAACTATTTTCCTCTCTTTGAGATAAAACAATAGCAATATTTAAGCATACTTTCAATTTTAATTCGATTAATTTAAAGGTTTAAAATACTTATTATTTTTTATCAAATTTTGATTTGGATAATTCTAATTCAAATTATTAAATTAATTTTACATGTTTAAAACGAAATAAAGTAGAAATTGATTTTCTATTTAAACGAAGAAATACTATTTTTTAATTTTTGGTAAATATTCTCGGTTTAGCTCATTCTACTTGTCATGTTGTATTTTGCATTAAATACTATCTTATTTTAAAATATAAATATTTTAAGTATATTTATTTTAGTGAACATAACAACTTGATTTTGTCAATATGAGATACTATGTTCAAAACACGATTAATATAACATTGTAGTTTGTGCTCCGTATTTAAAACTTTATTATATTAGTGTTTGCTACGAATACGCATGGTGTTTAATATGGGGCCCACTTTTTTTTTTAGCATTGTTTATTTTTTAAATATGGGATTCACTTTTTTTTTTCAATATTGCTTGATTTTGTTAATATGGGGTGCACTTTTTTTTTCCCGTGAGTTTGGATGTGGTGGGTTCCACTTTTTTTTTTTTAATACTGGATGGTGTTTAATATGGGGCCCACAATTTGGGATTCATTTTTTTTTATATATATATTGCTTGATTTTGTCAATATGGGATACTATGTTCAAAACATGATTAATATAACATTGTAGTTTGTGCTCCGTATTTAAACCTTTATTATATTAGTGTTTCCTACGAATACGCACGGTGTTTAATATGGGGCCCATAATTTCTATTTTTTTAATATTGCTTGATTTTGTTAATATGGGGTTCACTTTATTTTTACCGTGAGTATGGATGTGGTGGGTTCCACTTTTTTTTTTAATACTGGATGGTGTTTAATATGGGGCCCACATTTTTTTTTAATATTAGTTGTTTTTTAATATATATGGGGCCCATAATTTTTTTTTTACAATTTTTTTTAATCGGCCTGTTTAATATGGGGCCCAATTTTTTGTTTTATATATACTATGTTCAAAACATGATTGATATAACGTTGTAATTTGTGTTCCGTATCTAAAACTTTATTATATTAGTGTTTGCTAAGAATACAAAGTCTGCACTTTTTTTTTGACATTGTTTATTTTTTTAATATGAGATTCATTTTTTTTTATATTGCTTGATTTTGTCAATACGGGATACTATGTTCAAAACACGATTAATATAACATTGCAGTTTATACTCCGTATTTAAAAATTTATTATATTAGTGTTTGGTACGCATAATATGGGCCCATATTTTTGTTTTTAACATTGTTTGTTTTTTAAATATGAGATTCACTTTTTTTTTCAATATTGCTTGATTTTGTTAATATGGGGTCCACTTTGTTTTTTCCCGTGAGTTTGGATGTGGCGGGTTCCACTTTTTTTTTTTTTTTTTTAATACTGGATGGTGTTTGATATGGGGCCCACAATTTGGGATTCATTTTATATATATATATATTGCTTGATTTTGTCAATATGGGATACTATGTTCAAAACACGATTAATATAATATTGTAGTTTGTGCTTCGTATTTAAAACTTTATTATATTAGTGTTTGCTACGAATACGCACGATATTTAATATGGGGCCCACAATTTTTTTTTTAACATTGTTTATTTTTTTAATATGGGATTCACTTTTTCTTTATAATATTACTTGATTTTGTTAATATGGGGTTCACTTTTTTTTTCCCGTGAGTTTGGATGTGGTGGGTTTCACTTTTTTTTTAATATTAGTTGTTGTTTAATATATATGGGGCCCACAATTTTTTTTTTTACAATTTTTTTTATGGGCCTGTTTAATATGGGGCCCATTTTTTTTTTATATATATACTATGTTCAAATCACGATTGATATGACATTGTAATTTGTGCTCCGTATCTAAAACTTTATTATATTAGTGTTTGCTAAGAATACAAAGTCTGCACTTTATTTTATATATATATATATATATATTGCTTGATTTTGTCAATATGGGATACTATGTTCAAAACACGATTAATATAACATTGTAGTTTGTGCTCCATATTTAAAACTTTATTATATTAGTGTTTCCTACGAATACGCACGGTGTTTAATATGGGGCCCACAATTTTATTTTATTTTTCTAATATTGCTTGATTTTGTTAATATGGGGTTCACTTTTTTTTTACCGTGAATATGGATGTGGTGGGTTCCATTTTTTTTTTAATACTAGATGGTGTTTAATATGGGGCCCACATTTTTTTTTAATATTAGTTGTTTTTTAATATATATAGGGCCTATAATTGTTTTTTTACAATTTTTTTTAATCGGCCTGTTTAATATGGGGCCCAATTTATTTATTTTTTATATATAGTATGTTCAAAACACGATTGATATAACATTGTAATTTGTGCTCCGTATCTAAAACTTTATTATGCTAGTGTTTGCTAAGAATACAAAGTCTGCACTTTTTGTTTTTGACATTGTTTATTTTTTTAATATGGGATTCATTTTTTTTTTATATTGCTTGATTTTGTCAATATGGGATACTATGTTTAAAACACGATTAATATAACATTGTAGTTTGTCTCCGTATTTAAAACTTTATTATATTAGTGTTTGCTACGCATGGTGTTTAATATGTAGCCCATATTTTTGTTTTTAACATTGTTTGTTTTTTAAATATGGGATTCACTTTTTTTTTCAATATTGCTTGATTTTGTTAATATGTGGTCCACTTTTTTTTTCCCGTGAGTTTGGATGTGGTGGGTTCCACTTTTTTTTTTTTTAATACTGGATGGTGTTTGATATGGGGCCCACAATTTGGGATTCATTTTATATATATATATTGCTTGATTTTGTCAATATGGGATATTATGTTCAAAACATGATTAATATAACATTGCAATTTGTGCTCCGTATTTAAAACTTTATTATATTAGTGTTTGCTACGAATACGCACGATGTTTAATATGGGGCCCATAATTTTTTTTTAACATTGTTTATTTTTTTAATATGGGATTCACTTTTTTTTTTTTTAATATTACTTGATTTTGTTAATATGGGGTTCACTTTTTTTTTCCCGTGAGTTTGGATGTGGTGGGTTCCACTTTTGTTTTTAATATTGGATGGTGTTTAATATGGGGCTCACATTTTTTTTTAATATTAGTTGTTGTTTAATATATATGGGGCCCACAATGTTTTTTTTACATTTTTTTTATGGGCTTGTTTAATATGGGGCCCAATTTTATTTTTTATATATATATATTATGTTCAAAACACGATTGATATAACATTGTAATTTGTGCTCCATATCTAAAACTTTATTATATTAGTGTTTGCTAAGAATACAAAGTCTGCACTTCATTTTATATATATATATATATATATTGCTTGATTTTGTCAATATGGGATACTATGTTCAAAACACGATTAATATAACATTGTAGTTTGTGCTCCGTATTTAAAACTTTATTATATTAGTGTTTGCTACGAATACGCGTGGTGTTTAATATGGGGCCCATATTTTTTTTTTAACATTGTTTGTTTTTTAAATATGGGATTTACTTTTTTTGTTTCAATATTGCTTGATTTTGTTAATATGGGGTTCACTTTTTTTTTCCCGTGAGTTTGGATGTGGTGGGTTCTACATTTTTTTTAATACTGGATGGTGTTTAATATGAGGCCCACAATATTTTTTTAATATTAATTGTTGTTTAATATATGTGGGCTCATAATTATTATTTTTTATAATTTTTTTTATAAGTCTGTTTAATATGAGACCTAATTTTATTTTTTTATGAGGGGGTCCACAACGGACGACAAAAAAGGAGCAACAAGCAGTGCTTCTTAATAGTAGTAAAAGATAGACAGAAAAGTCAAATTTTGTGCTATGACGCTGTTGAATTGTGACACTATTTGTGTAGAAGCTTAAGTTATTGGCAATAACATACTTTATTTACTTAAAATTTATTTCAACACTCCTATTCACGTACTTGCAGACCTAATTCTTTTTAGGGTCAAACCGTCAAAGCACGTGAAAATTCTTTTTATGAAGGGATGACGGTGAGAACCCAGGACCTTTATCTGGTTTGCTATTTGTGTGCAAAGAAACCGATAAATCGCACTAAATCAATAATTCCTATCAAATCGAGAAAAAAATCTTACTAGTGGTTTGATTTGACTTAGTTTGGTATTGGGAAAAAAAACTCGACCATGCTTTGTTTGGTTTGGTAAAGCCAAATAGAATCAAACCAATCCGATATTACATGTATACCATTTGTAAAAATATTGTATACATTTATTGTAATGTAATTATATATATATATATTTTAAAACTTTTCATAGTTTTTGCCTTTTAACATATTGTTTCAAGTTTTGACTTAAAATTTTGAATGGTCCAATAAGTTTTATAGTCCATATGCCCCATGGATATTAGTAACTCAAATAAAGCTCAAGCCAAAACCAAATCAATACTAATAAAAGAAATTTGATTCAACACTATGAATGACAATAGTGTTGGATATCTATTCTTTAGTTTTGCATTGATTTAGACAATTAAAATATACAACTTAATTTTATTATTTGCCTTAATGTTTAGTCACGTAATTAATACTTATTTGTCGTACTTATTTTAGCATGACTTAGTACTTTTAATTTATGATCATTTCCACTATGGCTTATAATTAGGAGTAGCAATATTTTTTTATGCGATTTTATATATATATATATATATATATATATATATATATATATATATATATATTAGTACAATGTTATCAGTCATCTCACGTTTTGTTTATTTTCTTAAACAATACCTTAGATAGTTGTATCTTTACTAGGACTAAAGAAATATTTGAAGCACAAGTTATATGTTTTATATGAAAACTGTAACAAAATAACCCGAAAAATTCGAGAAATTCAAAAACCTCAAGGTTGAAAAATCTGATTTTTGTTGGCTTGATTTATAAATTTAAAAACATGACAAAATTAATTTGGTTGGTATATGAAAAATCCGAACTAACTTTGACTATGTACAATCCTAGTTATCATACTAAATTGTGTTATCATCTCATCTATAAATTTAATTCAAATTGGTAGAAAGAGTAAACTTTAATTTATTTAGTTATATATATATATATATATATATATATATATATATATATATATATATAGGTCTTCGCCAGTCAATTTGGAATAATTAATGTAATTCACCTGCAGGTGGCGGAGCTTCCAACGCCACATCCTTGAAGAAAGAGTAACTCTCATAACGGAAGTTGCACCTAATGCCTACTTCTCTGCCACCCTTCTTTCCATTGCAGCGAGTCAGATTTACATAAGCATCAGTTAGACAGTCGAAGCAATTCTGAGGTGATAAATCAGGAATACACTGCGCAAGTGCATATACAGTCTGAAAATCTGGACCTGTCGTATTACCACTAGCATATTTTAGAAGAGAACTACCATTTGCAGCACGGCCTTGTAAACTATCCAATAATTTATATACTTCCTGATTAAATTGCTCAGGTATTGAGGCATTCCACTCACTGCACATGTAATATAGAGCAGAATTTGACCTAGCGCCCAAAATGGATCGATTAGAGTACCGTAACATACATTCATCATAGCCACCAAAAGCTTCTGTTTGGTTAGGACATTTATGGACACAACCGCGACATTCTTGTACCTCCCAATCTGCTCTACATAGCACAATAGCACTGGCCATGTCGGAGTTTTGACCAATGGAAGCATTCTAGAAACCATATTTATCCATATTTGAGGAAAGGGAAGAGAGGAGCGAGTTAAGATTTTTCTGGTATACACTATTTTTAGTATAGTTACCCTCGACACCACATTTAGAGTATATTAACTCAGGCAGCTGTGCTAGGATGAGATCGTGAAGATGTATATGCAAAAACAGAAAGAGCAGCCACTTCTGAATAACCATGGTCATGGCTGTCTAGCTGCTGGATATATAGAAGAAAATAAATTATATAGAATAGTTGGCTACAAGTGACAGGGATTTTGATAGTAAATTCAGTGCTGAATGTGTGATAGTACCAAGAAATTTGTTTATATATAGAAGCTAGAACTACAAGAGCTTGAAAAGTAAATAGAGTTTGAGAAAACGTAATGAAAGGGTATAGTGGACTACATTTGCGTAACCAGAAACAAGTGTACAATTTCAAACACATGAAATCAATGAAGATAAGGACAATGATATTTTAAGGTTAGTTGCCTAGCGCAGAGGTCTTACCCTAGAATTAACACTGTTGGATTGGATGCAAAATTTAAAGAAAGAAAAAAAAAATGCTTTTACCATCAATGATCTTAAACATGCTATAAAATTCATGTGATTATAAAGTATGTTATTAAAGATAAACTGAAAAATATAAAATTAAATTATATTAGATATAAAAAAATGTTCTTCGTACCAATTTGTTTGACACTTTTCCCTCCGTAATTGTTTCATTTGTCTTTTAAATTATTAATTATGGTAACTTATAGTACGTTTTACGTAGTTGCCAAAATTTTATTTCGATAATCTAAAAATTTTATGTTCAAACACACGGTCAAAATTAATAAGTTTGAATCTTGAAAAATGAAAAGTGACAAACAAATTGGGACAATATCAAATTTCTTTCAATCAGACTAACAATTTCTTTTTTGTTATAAATATTAATATGTTTGTCCATGAATTTACTTGTAAATTGGATGCCCACCAAATATTTGGGCACCAAGTTGTCCCTTATGGCCACCAAGTTCACTTATTTCCTCCTATAAATAGGAGTGTGTTTTCTTGTATTAGAACCACCACAAAAACAAGAAGTGAAATATAAAATTTCCTCCCTTTCTCTAAAGTTTTTCTTCTTTGCAATTATTTAGTTTTATAACATTTTTGAAATAATAAACCAATAAGAAAATAATGCCACGTATAGTGGAATAGGGAATATCTACTTTTGACTTGGTCAATATCTGGACTAATTATCTTTTAGAATTTATGGAATTCCACGACTCCAATACATGGGGGCGATGGAAAGCAGTGGATAAAAACAACGAGAAAAAACATCAATGCCACTGAAATAATTATCTTTTCATGTCTCCTTTATTTTTATATTCTAAAACTATTTACTTTTTTTATCTATTGTAGTTTTTATAGGTAATTGTCTCCTTTTTTTTTATTTTTATTTTTTATTTCTCTACTTCTTATCTTTTTCTTCTTTACTTTTTTTTTTCGTTTTTTTTCCTTTTGCCCCTTTTTTGTTCATTTATTTCTTTCCCAAATTGTATTATTTTTATTTTCTTTTTCACCATAATTTGATTCCATATTTAATTCTAGCTCCTTTATTTTTATTTTTTCTCTATTTTTTAAATTTCTTGTTCATTTTTAATTTCAACTATTTCTTTTCTTTTTCTTTTTTTTATCTCCATAATCTAATTTCATTCATCTTTTTTGTTAGTTTTTTTTTTATTTATTTATTTTCTCTTTTTTTAATTTCATTTTTCAAATTATTTTTTTCTTTAGTTTTTGTATTTTTTTCATAAACTAATTATGACTTTTGGCTTCTTTATTTTTATTTTGTTATTGTTTATATCAATAAGAATGATAACTAATATATTTTTCACTGCCAGAAAAACTCAAATTACTTGGGGAATTTCTTGGTGATTTTGAAGAAAAATTCGCAAGTAAATAAATTTCCTGCAGATTTTTCGGCCACACAAATTCCATTGGAAAAAAACTCGTGTGTAATTATTACCTGGGGATTTAAAAGTCCCCAGATAATTTACTTGGGGATTTTGATTTTGCAGGTAAGTTACTTGTGGAATTTCTTGCCAAAAATACTAATTGTTCGGAAAAAAATTTGGTAAAAGATCATGAAAAGAGGAATTTTCTTGTGAATTTTTTCACAAGTAAATCCGCATGACAAAATCCTAGGCAATCCACAAGGAATTTCTTGGCAAAATTGTGGAAGAGAGGATTAATTATTCTAATTTTATTTATCCATATCCTATTGATTTAATTCTTAATTTATTAAGACATAGAGACCCCTCAACTGTATATAGCAAACACACCATTACCCAACCTTGGTAGCAGGGTTTTAGCTCTTAGAAGATGTGTACGTACCAGTTACCTTTTTGATTGGTAGTTGTTCCTAATAAACCGCAAGTTCTTGTTATTTTTCCTCGATGTGGTACAACATAGCACCACATTATTCTCTCTCGTCTATTAAATCAAAGAGGTAAAAATATTCATTTCTTTCTATAATTTTTTGTGTTAATGACACTAAATATTTTTAAAATATGATTTAATTTTGAATACACCTTATGCATTTAAATTTTTATTTTTTTTAATATATTATGAAAATCATATGCTTACATCTCATGTGAGGTATATCCGTAATTAAGTATATTAAAATAGATAAGTTAGAATTATAATGTATTTACTTTTTATGAAACTAAAAAGGATAATTATTTTAGTTGAAAATATTTATTTGATCAAAATAGAGTTTTTTTAGAATATTGAAACTTTTAAGTTTTACTTTACTATATATTAGAAATGACACTTTGGGGTGGACGAACAGGGACGAACACTGCTTGCAAAAGTTGAATTTGTGCTTAGAATGGCGTAGAACCAACAGGGCATTTTGGGAATTTCGGATGACTTCCAACAATACAACTAATTGAATTAACAATCCCTTCCTTCAAATGAAACACACGTGTTATATGTACTTTTTGAATTGATAATCCTTGATGTATACTTTAATGTTCAATTTGAGCAAATGATATCTTCAAACAAAAGGACAACTTGAAAATCCAAAGGGACCACTAGAAAATCCAAACAAAAGGACCACTTGAAAATCCAAAATTATATCCACAAGGTAAATTATTTAATTGTATGCAATCACTAATTTTTGTAACTTCTAAAAATATATAATTTCTTAAATTTCTAATGAATAATTTTCAACTAAATTCACAGCAATAAAATCTCCAAGTAATTCTATGGTAATAAAACTCTCAGGTAAATCTCCAAGAAATTTACCTGGGAGTTTATCCACAACAATAAAATCCCCAAGTAATTTATGTGGTAATAAAACTTTAGTGCCTTATGGTTGACCAATAGAACATGACGGGATATGCAGGAAGCATAAGGGAAGTGATAAATTATGATTTCTCAATGGAAGATGTAACACGGAATGGCTGAATGGTTTTCAAAAGGGGGCATGCATGCATAGCCGCCCCAATTTAATTACTATTTTGTTCATTCTAACATAAAAGTGGATAAGCTTATGTACTTTTTGAACTAGTAATCTATGATATATACTTTAATATTCGATTCGAGCAAATGATATCTTCAAACAAAAGGACCACTTGAAAATTCAAAATCGTATCCACAAGTAAATTATTTAACTTGTATACAATCACTAATTTTCGTAACTTCTAAAAATATATATTTTCTTAAATCTCTAAATGGGGCATGCGTAGCCGCCCCCCTTTAATTACTATTTTGTTCATTCTAACATAAAAGTGGATAAGCTTATGTACTTTTGGAATTGGTAATCCTTGATATATACTTTAATGTTCTATTTGGATGGTACTTAAAAAAAAAAAAAAAAAAAAAAAAAAAAAAGGACCACTTGAAAATCCACTCAAACTCCCAAGAAATTTACCTGGGAGATTATTCACAGCAATAAAATATCCAAGAAATTTATTCACAGCAATAAAATCCCCAGGTAGTCTCTATGGTAATAAAACTTCAGTGTCTTATGGTTGATCAAAAGAAGATGACGGGATCTGCAGGAAGCATAAGGAAAGTCATAAATTTTGATCTCTTAATGGAAGATGTAACACGGAATGGCTGAAATGGTTTTCAAAAGGGGGCATGCGTAGCCGCTCTCCTTTAATTACTATTTTGTTCATTCTAATATAAAAGTGCATAAGCTTATGTATTTTTTGAATTGGTAATCCTTGATATATACTTTAATGTTCTATTTGAGCAAATGATATCTTCAAACAAAAGGACCACTTGAAAATCCAAACAAAAGGACCACTTCAAACAAAAGGACCACTTGAAAATCCACTTGGAAATCCAAAATCGTATCCGCAAGTAAATTATTTAATTTGTATACAATCACTAATTTTTGTAACTTCTAAAAATACATAATTTCATAAATCTCTAATGAATAATTTCCAGCTAAATTCACAGCAATAAATCCCCAAGTAATTTCTATGGTAATAAAACTCCCAGGTAAATCTCCAAGAAATAATCCCCAGCTAATTCACATTAACGAAATTCCCAAGTAAATTCTTAGGTAATAAAATCCCCAGGTACATCCCCAAGTTATTATTCTCATCTAAATTTGAAGCAATAAAATTCCTAAGTAATTCCTTAGGTAATAAAATTCCTTGGTAAATCTCCTAGAAACAATCACTAGCTAAATTCGCAAGAACATAATCCCCAAGTAATTCCCTAGATGATAAAATTCCTAGGTAAATTCTCAAAAAAAAATCCCCAGGTAAATCTACAAGTACCAATACCTGGGGATTTTCCGATGAGTTCACAAAGATTTTTTTTTTTAGATTTTTTGTTGTTTACCTACGGAATTACTGACGAAAATGATACTTGGGGATTATATTTTCATATAAATCCTCTGGTAATAATTTGGCGCTAAATTTACTCACAGATTTACCTGGGGAAATCGTATCCACAGGTAAATATTCTAGAAATTAGGAATTTTTAGATTTTCGCATGAAAATCCGCAGGAATTACATGCGGAAAAAATTCCCAGGTAAAATTCCCATGTAATTCTAGTTTTTCTGGTAGTGTTTTTTTAAATTTTTTTATATCTCAAAAAATAACATATTTTAGCATATAGTACACCAAATCAGTAGCAGTTGAAGTATACTATTACCGTATACTATGATACCCACGTGGTATATATATCATATACTAACATGGTAAGATAGGGAACTATGAGTTCATTCCTTCAAGAAAAACACTCTGTCCTCTATGATACCCACACGGTATATATTATATACAATTAAGGTATCATAAACGTTGGATCATTCCTTCAAAAAATACTATTCAGTCTTCAGTGATACCCACATTGTATATCATATACTGACATGGTATCATATAGGGCTGACAGGCCATTCCTTCAAGAACACATTGAGTTCTTGATGATACCAACTTGGTATGTAATATATATAAACAAGGTATCGTAGATAGCACATTCACTCCAACACTTCTCAATCCTCTATAAAGCCCACACGGTATATTCATATACTACCAGGGTATCATAGAGGACTGATTCATTTCTTTTAAAATACACTCATCGCTCCTCTATGATACCCACACGGTATATTCATATACTGCCAGGGTATCATAGAGATCATAGAGGACTAGTTCATTTCTTCGAAGAAGAAAACACTCCTTGGCCCTCTATGATACCCACTCGGTATATTCATATATTGTCAGGGCATCATAGAAGGCTAGTTTATTTCTTCAAAAAAAAAAAACACTCTTCGGTCCTCTATAAAACCCACACAGTAATATATTCATATACTGTCAGGGTATCATAGAGGACTGATTCATCTCTTCGAAAAAAACACTCCTCGATCCTCTATGATACCGTGTATATTGCCACGGTATCATAGAGGACTGGTTCATTTCTTCAAAAAAGAAATACTCCTCGGTCCTCTATGATACCCACACGTATATTCATAGAATGTCAAGATATCATAGAGGACTGATTCATTATTTAAAAAAAAAAATACACACTCCTCGCCCCTCTATGATACCCACACGGTATATTCATATACTGTCAGGGTATCATAGAGGATTGGTTCATTTCTTCCAAAAAAAAAAAAAACTCATTGGTCCTGTATGATACCCACGATATATTCAATATATTGTCAGGGCATCATAAAGGACTGGTTCATTTCTTCGAAAAAATACTCCTCGGTCCTCTATGATACCCACACGATATATTCATATACTGTCAGGGTATCATAAAGGACTGATTCATTCCTTCAAAAAAAAAAAACTCCTCAGTATTTTATGATATCCACATGGTATATATCTATACTGATATGGTATCATATATATAAAAGACATGTTCATTCCTTCAAAAGAATAAAAATTATAAGAAAATGCAATAAACAGAGTTTAAGCTTATATTGATATTTTGGTTTTTATATTATTTTATCAATTAATTTTTATAAAAAACATAGATTCGTAATTTTTATATAAATTTAATTTCACTTCCAAAAGAGAAAAAAAAATTAAAAAATATATTTTTTATTAAATAAGATTTTAATAATAAACTAGTGACTTTAGTTATTGTTCTCTAATTATTTCTTTTGTAGTCTAATTATTTAATTTTTTATATTATTATTTGTCTATAAATAATTAGTTAATACTTTTATCTTTTTAATTTATTTTTATTTTTGAAAAGAAAAAAAAGTGAAAGACAAAATAGAAATTAAAAAATATAAAAAGATAACTATACACAGACAAGCACGTTGTTAAAGTAGTGGCCCATCATGGGAACACAGTACCAAAATTCGGATGTCCATTTCTCTTTTCTTCATTTTTTTCAAATTCTTATTTGGATGAAAGACATGTGTCAGGGTTAAAAATTAATGGTTGAGATTTAATTAACCAAAATTAAATTCCTAATCATGATTAGGATAATAAATATACCATATATTTGCTTCAAATTTTATTGGAAATCCCATAACTTCGGCTACACATGTTCATCCATACATATATAAACACTTTTCTCTCGTTTTCTAGCTTTTTTACGAGTTTTTTTTTTTGAATAGTTCTTTTCTTTCTTTGAACAGATGGGAATATAATTGAAAAAAATAGTGGCCATCAAATGCTTACTGGGAGTAAATTCAGTAAGATGGCCAATTAATCAATGTATTATATCAAAAAATTAAAAAGAACAAAGAATAATATTTGTCTAATAAAAGTAATTTGTACAAATTTTAAAATTTTAGTGGCCATTAATTGTTAAAAAGAAAATAGAAAATAACTTAAAAGAGAAAGGGAACACAACGAATAACTGAGTAAAGGTTAACTTGACATATAAAAGCGAATTATTTGAAGTTCTGAAGTTTTTAAAAGAGGAATTATCATAAATTACAAAAATTGATAAGGAAATATATATTTATTATCCAAACCATGAGTAGGACTTTGTTTTGGTTAATAAATCTCAACAATTAGTTTTTAATCATGACACATGTTTTCCATCCAAGTAAGAACTTGGGAAAAATGGAGAGAAGAGAAATGGAGAGGAGTCTCATCCCCAAAATTCAGCATTGAACAGAATGAAGCAGCAGCTTCTCGAGTAATTGTTTTGTGCTCCGTGGCCATCTTGTGTAAACAATTTGTGAAGGGGCATTTCCGAGTAAATAGTGCGTTATTGTGGGCACGTGGTGTTGTTTCCCCTAAAAACAAGCCGCCAAGGTGGGAAAATTATGGGAGAAATGTTGACATTAACCCAACTGTCCAGGCCCATTGCTCCAATCCGGACTCCTGGCCCAGTTGATAGTTAATTGCACAGTTTATTTTTGCTACTTGGTCCTTGTATTTTCTGATATTGTAATAGATAAAGGGTGATGGAACATTCGAGATGAAACACAAGAAAATAGATTCATTTTATTTCCTCTCTCTACGCACATGAAAAGCTCTCTCTTCTCTCATATGAAACCTTAGGGTTTCTAGGTATATTTGTTGTATATCTTCAATGTTTTCACTCATAACATGGTATCAGAGCAGGATTTTCGAGATCCTCTCTAGATTCTTCATAGATCGATTGCATTTTTGATGAAATTCTTTCGTCGTCTTCACAAATTTCACAAAATTTGCTTGTTGTCGAATTTTTGACATACATTGCAATCTCTTCAAGACTTGTGGCTAGTCGACTGAATGTGTTTCAAATTCGAAGAAATTTGGGGAAAGTATGAAAATCTAGGGTTTCGATCTGCAAATCTAAGTTTCGATCGAAATTTTGTGGTTACAAGGTGAGCGAGCTGTCGCTGAGTTCGATTATCGTGGTTCCCAAGGCCTTACTTCTTCAGGTTGCGAAGAAGGGCGGTAACAATTTCAAATTTCTCTTGTTAAGATCTGGTTAGGGTTTGTTTCGATTTAGGATTGATTTTTAGTCGATCTCTGTTAAAATTGTTGACCTCTGAACCTGTTATTAGTACCTCGTATTAGTGAGATAATGGCTGCTCGTGTTACTAGTAGTTCTGAGGTATTTGAGGAATTTACAATTTCGACAAACCATCCCTTTTATGTGCATCCCTCAGATATCCCTGGACATCACTTAGTTTCTCCCAAATTTGATGGTATTGGCTTTGTAGTTTGGCGAAAAAATATGTTAACTGCCCTATCTGCTAAGAACAAATTAGGGATTATAACTGGTAAAGTTGATACTCCATTAACTGATTCTCCCCTTTACCCTTTCTGGGAACGGTGTAACGACATGATAATTGCTAGGATAACGAATTCACTCTCCACAGAAATTGCCACTAGTGTAATGTGTTTTGACACTGCCAAAGATATTTGGGCTAACATAAATGAGAGATTTGGCTCTTCTAATGGGTCAAAGTATATCCAGATTCAGAGGGAGATTAGTGCTACCTCCCAAGGATCTTCTAGTGTGGCCTCTTACTTCACTAAACTTCATAGCCTTTGGGACGAGCTCAACACAGCCTATGTAGGACCTATATGTACATGTGGGGCTTTGCCTAAGTTCATTGAGCAACAAAGTTGTTTCAGTTCCTCAGTGGACTGAATGATTCATACTCTACATGCAAGAGCAATATTCTTATGATGACTGATCTTCCGAGCTTAAGCAAGTCTTATTCAATGATACAACACGATGAGAAGCAAAAAAAGAACTCCTCTCCTATATCTAGCTTCTCAAATGAGTCTGCATCTTTCAATGCCACTGGTTTTTGCAACTACAGTAGTGGGCAAAATAGGCCCATGCCTTCTAATCCTAGTTCCAACAGAAACTTTTCTCACAGGGTTCAATTTGATCCTCCTACTCATACAAACAACAACAATAGGGTTCCATTTGATCTTAAGAGGGGTCCTTCCTCTACTTCCAACTCAAATCTGTTTTGCAAATACTGCAAGAGGTTTGGACACCTTATGGAAAAATGCCACAGGCTTCATGGCTTTCCAATATATTTCAAGTTCACAAAGAACAAAAAATCTGCCTCCTGCGTCCAGACTGATGCCACCTTCAACCCAGATCATGTGTCTTCCACTTCTCAGTCTGATAATGGTGGACAAGGTTTCACCAAAGACCAGTATCAACACTATCAGCATCTCCAACAGATGTTCAAGCAAACTCACCTAAGTGCACATCAAGGTGCTGAGACTGAGAATCTGGGCTTTGCTAATTTTGCAGGTGTGTTTAGTCACCCTAAGGTTAATTCTGTAGCTTTTCATGCATGTGCAGTTTCCACTCCAGGTTCCAATCCTTGGATAATTGATTCTGGTGCAACAAATCACATGACACCCCACAAAAATTTCCTTCACAACATTACTCCCCTTATTACACCTTTCTTAATTACTCTACCTAATGGTTATAAAGTTAAAGTAATTTCAACTGGTTCCCTACACCTTCGATCAGACATGACTCTACATAATGTCTTACTGGTTCCCTATTTCCACTTTAATCTCATTTCTGTTCACAAGTTACTTGTACAATTTAATTGCAAGGCACTTTTCTCAATATCTAATTGCATTTTACAGGGCCCTTCTCTGAAGAAGCAATTGGAAATTGGTAAAGCTGCAAATGGATTGTACTTTCTAAACTGTGATGGTTTACTGTCTACTGCTACTTCATCTATGTCCTCCAGCCCTTTTGTTTCTGTTTCTAATTCTGTGACTTGTAATACTTCTTTACCTGCTAGTTCTGTTTCTCATTGTCCTCCATGTAATTCAACACTTGACATCAATAAGACTGATTTAGTTTGGCATCAAAGATTAGGTCACATGCCTTTTAATAAAATGAAATCCATCCCTTGCTTATCTAATGTTTTCTCTTCCAAACAACATTTCTTTTGTGGTATATGCCCTAAAGCTAGGCAACAGAGGTTACCTTTTCACACTAGCACCACTCACACATCTGTTCCTTTTCAGCTTGTTCACATTGACATATGGGGTCCCTATAACACTCAGACTTATAATGGTTTCAGATATTTCTTGACATTAGTGGATGATTTCTCCAGAGTAACGTGGACACACCTTCTATCATCCAAAAGTAACTCTTTTTCAGTTTTTAAGGCTTTTGTTGCTATGGTCAAAGTTCATTTCAACACAAATGTTCAATCCTTCAGATCTGATAAGGCTTATGAGTTAGGTAGCTCTATTGAAATTCAACAATATTTCTCTGACAATGGTATTCTTCACCAAACCACAATCCCTCATACCCCACAACAAAATGGGATAGTAGAAAGAAAGCACAAACATCTTTTAGAAGTGTCTAGAGCCCTTCTTTTCCAGTCCAAGCTTCCATTGAAATATTGGGGTGAGTGTGTCCTCACAGGTAGCTACCTCATCAATAGAATGCCTTTAGTTGTTCTACAAAATGGTACCCCTTTTGAAGTTCTTCATGGGTATTCTCCTGTTTATACTCACCTAAAGTCTTTTAGCTGTTTTTGTTATGCTATTATTCCCACTTCCACTAAAGATAAATTTCAACCTAGATCCATTCCTTGTGTCTTTATAGGTTATCCATGTGGTAAAAAGGGGTTCAAGCTACTCAACCTAAGTACACATTCTATTTTTGTCTCAAGGGATGTGGTGTTCCATGAGCACATTTTCCCTTACCATCAGTCCTCCACCATATTTTTTCCTCCCCCCCCCCCCCCCCTTCAACCTTTTGTTGATGTTCCTGCTCCCTCTCATTCCTCTCCAGTGGTTGACCAGGCTCCACCCCTTGTTCCTATTATTCCTGATCCTGCCCCTGCACTCTCTCCTGTTCCTAACTCTCCTGGTTCTAACACTCCTGTCCCTCCTAGAAGAAGTTCCAAGCCATCTCATTTCCCTCAACACCTATCTGATTTCATTTGCAACACTGTCCTTCCTTCTTCTCCTTCCCCTTTATCCCTTCCTGTTAATTCTAAAGTCCCAGTCTCTGCCCTGCATATGCATGAGCCTCAGTATTACTAACAGGCAGTTTCTAATCCTGCTTGGCAAGAGGCAATGCGAAAGGAATTTGAAGCTCTTGAAGCGAACCATACTTAGGACATTGTTCCACTTCTTCCTCATAAGAAAGCCATTCCTTGTAAATGGGTTTATAAGATCAAAGAAAGGTCAGATGGTACGATTGAAAGGTATAAGGCTCGGCTAGTTATTAGAGGTGACACTCAAAAAGAAGAAATAGATTATACTGAGACCTTCTCACCAGTGGTTAAACTCACTACTGTCAAATGCCTTCTCTCCTTGGCTGTTAAGAGGCACTGGACAGTATTTCAACTTGATGTGAACAATGCCTTTTTGCATGGTGACCTGTCTGAGAATGTGTATATGAAGATTCCTCCTGGACTTCAAGTTTCCTCAACTTCTTCTCCTTCTCCTCTGGTTTGCAAACTCAAGAAATCTTTATATGGCCTTACACAAGCTTCCAGGCAGTGGTTTTCTAAACTGTTTGAAGCTTTGCTATCTAAAGGCTACATTCCAAGCAAAAATGACTATTCCCTATTCACAAAGTCTTCCGGAGATTCTGGTTGTTCTTGTGGTCTATGTTGATGATATCTTGTTGGCTGGTTCTAATTTGGCTGAAATGACTAACATAAAGTCCTTTCTTGATTCTCAATTTAAGATTAAAGATTTAGGTATGGTTCACTATTTTCTGGGTTTGGAAATTGTTCCTCACCCTGGTGGTTATCTCATGAATCAACACAAATTTACGACTGACCTACTGGCTGATTTTCATTGTTCTCATTTCACCCCTGTCACTGCCCCATTGGACTCTTCTATGAAACTGGCTTCTGATGTTGGTGATCCTCTTCCTGACCCCAGCATCTATAGAAGGCTTGTTGGCAAGCTTAATTTTTTACAACACACTAGGCCTGATATATCCTTCTCTGTTCAGCATCTTAGTCAGTTTCTCACCTGCCCTCGGGTACCTCATATGCTGGCTGCACTACATGTTCTACGGTATCTCATGGCTGCTCCTGATTTAGGGATTTTTTTGAGTTCTTCTACTGATTTTTCCCTTGTTGCTTTCACTGACTCTGACTGGGCTGCTTGCCCCTCCTCAAGGCGCTCTGTTACTGGGTTTTATATTACTTTGGGTGGTTGTCCTATCTCATGGAAGTGTAAGAAACAACCGACTATTGCCTTATCATCTGCTGAGGCCGAATACCGAGCTTTACGCAAAGTGGTTGCTGAAGTTGCTTGGCTAGTTCGCCTCCTTAGGGATCTTGGTTTGCGCATTACTGATCCTATCCCGGTATTTTGTGACAGCCAGGCTGCCCTTCAGATTGCCAAAAATCCAGTTTTTCATGAACATACTAAGCATATAGAGATTGATTGTCACTACGTTCGTGATTGTTTGAAGTCTTCACTCATTTCCCTTCATTATGTTCCCAGTGCTCTTCAACTTGCAGATATTATGACAAAGAGTCTACCGGGTCCTCTTCATCACACTATGTTGGGCAAGCTGGCCGTGTGTACCCCTTCCAGCTTGAGGGGGGTTGTTGACATTAACCCAACTATCCAGGCCCATTGCTCCAATCCGGACTCCCGACCCAATTGATAGTTAATTGCACAGTTTATTTTTGCTACTAGTCCTTGTATTTTCTGATATTGTAATAGATAAAGGGTGATGGAACATTCGAGATGAAACACAAGAAAACAGATTCATTTTATTTCCTCTCTCTACGCACATGAAAAGCTCTCTCTTCTCTCATATGAAACCTTAGGGTTTCTCGGTATATTTGTTGTATATCTTCAATGTTTTCACTCATAACAAGAAATGGTTATTTGTCCCTTTATAATCTTTTTTAGTTTTATGACCCTTTTACAAGAGATCTTCATTTTTTACACATAAGTGATATAAAAAAACACATAAGAGATCTAAAAATGTCATTTTCTTCTATTCAAATTGCAAGAGGCCAAGAGATCATATTTCCTCGAAAATTACTGTCGCTACTTGCTCTTCTTTGATCTTTTAACTTTATATGGTTTCTAAAATCCAACGAACTTTTTACAATTATCTTATTTTCTTTTTTCCTAGAGTTTTAAATTTCACCCCATAGTGATTTTTCTTGTATTTTTGGAGTTAAGTTGAAAAAGAGATTTGAAAGTTAAAAATTCTGTTTGGACATGAAAACGCAATTGAAATTTTTTGTTCCAAACATCAAATTCCTTATTTTTCAAATTTGAAGTTAAATAATGGCCAATTTGATAAATAAACTTATTTAAAGGCTGAAAATCATTTACCTCTTCCCAACTTTACTTTAATAAACAAACTCCCTCCACAACTTTGAACAATAGACATTCTCCCCATTTTATCCTAATTGACTTTTTAAAATGCCTATTTTATCCTTACATTTGTCTTTTTATTTTACTTTTTAAAAATCATGATAATTTTTTTAATCTATGTTACAAATTTTCTATGAAAAAGGTAAATATAGTAGTGAGAAATACTAATTGAGTGTATAAGTTAATGATATTCTATGATGAAATAAATGAGCCAAATAGGAAATTATTTTTATTAATATTAATCAAAACTCTAATATCTATATATACAAGTGAAAATAACATGTAATAATAACTTTATAAATATACTTCAATGTAGGTAATAAAAAAATAATTTATAAAAATAGAGGTATATTGTATGATAAATTGGCAAAAGATTATCTAGTTATACTGTAAAAAACATTTAATTAAAATTTAGAAAATATTTCATTATTAACAAACAAACTCGTTTATTTATATAGACAATAAGGAATTGAAACATCCATTTATGTATATGTAACATACTTAATACATGTAATATAAAAATAACAATCATTCTATTTATAATTAGTTTCATGAGGTCCAGGCTTCCAAACTCAAAATATAAAAGTAGTATTTTAAATTTAAAAAGTATAAGTGTATCACATTTTTTAATTTCATAACTAATATAATTTACTGGCACGTTAAACATATCTTGTTGATAAGTCTTCATAATTATTAAATTTCGTAATCACATGATTGGATAAGTTAAGTAAAAAATTATTTATGAGGAAGAAAGTTTAGTTGGAGAATTATTAAATATGAAAGGGACTACAAGTGATTCGCTATTCTGTAAAATAACATAATTGAAAATATGTTAATAATTACAACTTGGCGGAGATCATAATTCAAAAAATATTGGCAATTCTATGAATTTGTGAGCATTTAATTTCTTAGTTATTGACAGTTCTAAATTATTTCGGTGTTTATTAAGTCCTAATTTCACTTATAAATTCATGTAGCAAGAGTTTTTGACAAAACTCATTTTTTTCATCTTCTAAAATCATCTAGTACGACAAAATTCTCAATGACTTCAAGTTTATATCACAATATTAATAACATTGGTTAGAGTCTTTACATAAATTAATCTAATAATAATTAAAGTACATAAATAATGTACTTCCCTCCAATCCATTTTACTTGTCATGTTTATATTATGCACGCCCCTTAAAAAATACTCACTCCATCCCATTTTAGTTTTTGTTTTAGCTCTTTTCACGCTCATTAATAAAAATAATAAGTAGAAGATATTATTTACTAAGTTACCCCTGTTTATTACATGCATTTTTAGACTTGAGAAATATTAAAAAGAATTACAAGGGTATAGTGGAAAATAATTACAAATTTTAATCTTGATTATCTAAATTAACAGTTACTTCAGGATAAATATTTTTAGCTAAATTCATTGTTAATTTAGCATTTTAGATCAATTATTCTTAATAACCATAAAAAATAGAGTAGACTAAAAAGAGAAAATAATTTTTAGTATTTATACCTGAAAATTAATTAGAACAAATCTTTATAAAGATATGTATAAGCTCATCAAAGAAGCAAAGCCCAAAATATATAACCCAAATAATGCAAAAGCTCATTCAATAAGGGGACCCAAGTGGGTTTGATTTTAAAAGAAAAGATGAGGCAAAAATGGAAGCATGCAAGAAGAGTCGACACTAATACACGTGTAGGGGTGTAGCTGATCCAAATCATCAAAGAATGAAATTGCTATTTTGATCATGTGAGCACTACAAAAAATTTGTATCCTCACTTATATATAGTATAGTAATGTTAACTTAAATGAAAATATATAAATACCTAAATTAAGAAAAATAAATATTATGTACAATTAAAAAAAATATTAGACAGATAGAGAGTTGAAATTATGTCCCACATTTCCATTTAAAAAACTTATGTCGCTGTAAACATAAGTTCAATTAGTGAAGGGCAAAAATTAAAGACCAACCCATCTGAAAGGCAAAAAGTAAAGACCAGCCCATTTGAAGGACAAATCGTGCAATCTATTCTCTTAAATACGAAGGACAAATCGTGCAATCTATTCTCTTAAATACGTTATAAATTTATGTGATTATAAAATTATATCATTAACGATAAAATGTACAAAATAAAATGAAATTATTTCAAAAATATACAAAATATCAAAATTTCTTTTAAAAAGACTAACATATATTTTGGGAAATAATAAACCAATAAGAAAATAATGCCACGTACACCGGAAGGGAATATCTACTTTTTGCTATATCAAATCTCTTCTTTGAACGTTTCAACTTGATGTGACTCCAAAAAACGAAATCCAGCTAATTTTTTTTACAATTTCCTTATTTTCTTTTTTGCTACAGTTTTAATCACTCCACAATGATTTCTCTTATATTTTGGAGTTAAAAGTTGAAAAAGAGATCTGAAAGTTAAAAAAAATGTTTTGGACTTGAACACAATTGATTTTTTTTTTTGTTTCAAACATCAAATCTAGCCAACTTTACTAAATTTACCCCTCTGCTTTACTAAATTGTTCAACTTTATTCTCCATATTACTCTCTAATCAATGTTACCGTTGCCCCTACGAAACTCATCAGATTTACCCCCAATTAACGGTTTCCCAAATTTGGCCAAAATTACTCATAATTTGACTTTCAATTACCTAATTTGAACTGACTGCCCATTTAAAGCCGAGACCTGCTGCCCCTAACCCACACCAAATCACAACCAAAAGTGAACCAAATCACAACCATAATTACGATATCATTGATATGAATTAAAAAGCTGGAAATGTTCAAACAAAAGGACTGAGGCGAAATTGTTCCCAAATGTACAGATACTATGGGGGTGATGGAACAGGAGTGGGTAACAGTCAACCAATAAGAAGATAATGCCGCGTACTAGAGTAGGGAATATCAACTTTTCACGTACAATAGAATAAGAAGATAATGCCACAACCAAATTTATGGGGGTGATGGAACAGGAGTGGATAACAATCAACCAATAAGAAGACAATGCTACTTACAGATACTAGGGATTTGGAATATTTTATCATCAATTGCAATGTACATGAAATGAAGAGTTACAAATGCTCCTGAAAAAAGTAGATGCCCCAAGTATTTATAAGTATCCCAAGCATTTTTTTTTTGTTTGCTCTGGACACGGACTGTTTTTGGTACGTCGCTAATGACGCTGAATTCACTAGCCAATCAATTTAATGATGTACATATACACAGATTTGGTGATGAACCACTAAATACCTTCCCGTAGATTAAAGTGACTTGGATAAAAAATAGAGCATCTATAGACAGAGATAGATCTAAAGCGGGTTCTATAGGTTCAACTTAATTTATTGTTTTGACTCGAACTACATGAAAAATGCAATACAGTTTTAATTTGGAAACTAAAAGAACCAATTTTACATTCCGAATTCACACTCTTGTAAAGTTAGTGATCCCCCGATTTTCCACTATCCTGAACCTACGACAAAATCTGACATTATTCCTATCTGAGATTTTTCCATTTGATCCGATTGAAAAAATACCATTCAAATTTAGAGAACGGTGTTTGCTCTTAAAACCCGACGACCACGTGCAACATTTTCATGAATTAAAAGTCTCTTGTTATTCCTAGCAAGGATAAAAAATGCACCTCTATTTTGGGAAAAAGGCTAAAAATATCATCAATTATAAATTTGGGTCAAAAATACCCCTCCCATCATTAAAGTTTTCAAATATATTCATGTCTTAACGGAAATCCCCAACGTAACTCGATTTTATTTTTAAACCCGCTCCATTAAACTCGACTCAACTAAATAAAAAACCTATATGGGTTACCCGCACCTGTGCCTAGTGGCTCCAGATGTAGGACTCGGGAATAAGTTGGTCGCATATGGATTTTTTATGTAGTTGGATCGGGTTTAAATGGAACAGGTTTAAAAATGAAATATGATTATTTTGGGAGACTTGGGGATTTCCTTTAAGATAGCGGTATATTTAAAAACTTTAATGATGGAAGAGATATTTTTTACCGAAAGTAGAGGGACATTTTTATCCCTTTTCCCTTTAAGCGAAAGAACATAAATAACATATTCAAAAGTTAAAAGCCGCTTGGTATTCCTAAAAGTACTACTTTTATTTAAGAAAGAAAAGGACAAACAGAAGGGATTGGTTTGACAGTAAAGTGCCGTAATAATAATATGGCTACGGAGTCGAAAGATGCTTCAGAATTTCAGGTTTCCAGTGTGAATAAATAAAGGCAAAATACATTCCGTGACTAATAGAAAAATTCCACCATTTTTACAAGTTCAATAATGTTTATGAAGCAAATTAGTCCAAAAACACAAAATCATTTTCGCAATATTCCCTAACAAATTGGGCCGGGTTTGTACAACTAGCAAAGTAAATAAGTAACTTCATAAAACGGTTAGGTAGAAACTTATCTGCATCCGGTGTTTATATCTAGTCAATAAATGCATGACATGTGTTTGCATATAAACTTATAGCATTATATTTAAGGATATTACTGGGGATACAAAGGGGTAAAAACTTAATCTCACTCAGTATTTACACTAAACCAATAAATACATGACATGTGTTTGCGTATAGCTTGTTTGCATTGTGTCTAAGGATTTTATCGAGGATACAACTCAGTTATCCACACCTCACTTCCTGATGAAGAAATTAATTTACTTTCAGTTAGTTTGCTTGACCCTGACATTCTTGAAATCTGTGGGTTTACATCGTTGTGTGGCATTGGAAGATTCGGAGAGTGGCCACTGAGCATGAGAAGTACTGCACTCATGTTTGGTCTATTAGCAACATTATCTTGAATGCACAATAAAGCTATGTGGATGTATCTCATTATGTCACGATTCGGTCCTGTGCTTCCCCTTAGCATGGGGTCTATCAAAATTGTAATTGTTCTTTCACGCCAGTTCGACCAAGCCTGTGATACTTCAATTTTAGGGTCAGACAAAATCACAAATTACACTACCTCTGATCCATATTCTACGTCTTTTGAAGTATTTCATTCTTTCAGAAAAACATTTGATAACATTAATTACATAAAGTGTTCGTCAAAATGTCCATTAGTGGTGAATTTTGAAAAAAAAAAATTAATAAGATTCCTTATCAATTTTCTAAATTATTAAATTTTGGAATAATTCGAATTACTGAAAAACTACTCCCTCTGGATAAAAAAAAAGTCCACTTAGCCATTTGCACATACCTTAAGAAAATACTAACTCCTAGATAAAAATAGGTAATTTGACTAAACTACCCTAAATAGGCATTGGAATTTGATCATCTAACACTTAATGGGGACAAATCTGAAAAACCAAGCTTAATTCTTTCTTGATTTGATAAATGGATACTTTTTTTGACCAAAGAAAAAAAAAAGCTAAGTGAACACTTTTTATTTAATTCAGAGGGAGTAATATTCAAGAGGCAGAGGGAGTAACACATTCAATATAATGCACCTAGAAGGTCTTAACTAGTTTGGAATTGAAGAACACTTAATTGATTGATTGACCTGGTTACTTACATAACTCACAAGGTCTTTCACATAATCTTCTTTTTTGGAACAAGTGTTTCTTTGGCTGCTTATAATTTCCAAGATTAGTACTCCAAAGCTAAAAACATCTGATTTGACTGAAAATTTTTCGTGCATTGCATACTCTGGTGCCATATACCCACTACAAATCAAAACAAATAAGAAGATAATGTCACGTACAATAGAATAGGGAATATCAACTTTTCACGTACAATAGAATAAGAAGATAATGCCACAACTCCAATTTATTGGGGGGGGGGGGGGGGTGATGGAACAGGAGTGGATAACAATCAACCAATAAGAAGACAATGCTACTTGCTCTTTTCTTTGAACGTTTCAATTTATATGATTACAGAAAACTAGAAAGCGAAGTCCAACTACTTATAATTATAACTAGTACTGATCGACTGCCATTTAAAGCCATTACAACTAGTACTGACTGCCATTTAAAGCCTGCAGCCCGCTAGACCCACACCAAATCACAAACAAAAATGAACCAAATCAGTCCCAGATTGGACCAAAGCAGCAGCAACTAACTGAACAAATCAGAACCAAAATCATGATATCATTGATATGAATTATAAGGCTGGGAATCTTCAAATTCAAAAGCACTGAAGATGTAAGATGTTATCGAGCTTAAAAGTTTTATGTTACTGAGGCGAAATTGTTCCCAAATGTACAGATACTAGGATTTGGAATATCTTATCATCAATTGCAATGTACATGAAATGAAGAGCGTACAAATGCTCCTGAAAAAGGTAGATGCCTCAAGTATTTCTAAGTACGGAAAAGGGCCAAATATAACCATGTACTATAAAAAAAGGGCTAAATATATCCTTCGTTATACTTTGGGTTCAAATATATCCCTTCACATTTCAAGTTGATCCCAATCCTACATGACATTAATATATTAATAAAATAAATATAATGTGGCATGCCACCTCACTTACAAATCCAATTTTACCCCTCCCTTTCCTTATCTTCTTCCACCACACCTCCCTCTAGTACTGCAGTCCTTATGCCCACCACCAATAATTATTGAGGAATCCCTGCTGCTGTTGTAATTTTTAAAGCAAAACGGAGAAACACAGCGTTTTGCTTTAATTTACAAAATTTGGACAGAATCACTGAAAGGCTAGTGATGTATTTTGCTAGAGAAAATCATTAGTCACGAGACTTCAGAACTTAGAAACAATTCTTCTCAAAATGTTCTTTTTTTCAATTTGGGTGTTTTAGTGCTCAAGCTATGATACTTATAACTTATATATATAAGTCTCTTGCATACTCTGTAGGAAATCAATCCGTAATCTGTATTGATGTATGAAAGTCATTATATACAAAGTAGGTATCTAACTATCAGCATAATACCAGGCTAAATTATAGGACCTAATTACTATACATAAGGAAGAGATCATGCCTAATGTACAGTTGCTAATTATGAAAAGATTATCCTAATATTTACGTAGACTATTACATCGTCTATCACACCCCTGCAGTCGAAGCGGGAGGTTGTCGAACGCTTAGACTGTCTCTGAAATCATCAAAGAGCACGCGCGAAAGACCTTTAGTGAAGATGTCTGCGATCTGGTAACGGGACGGGACGTGAAGAACACGGACTTCTCCACGGGCAACTTTCTCACGTACGAAATGTATGTCCATCTCAATATGTTTAGTGCGTTGGTGCTGAACTGGGTTACCTGATACGTATATGACACTAACATTATCACAATAAACCGATGTAGCTGTCCGGATGGGACAACGGAGCTCCAACAGAAGGTTGCGAAGCCAACAGGACTCAGAGACGACATTAGCGACGCCACGGTATTCGGCCTCAGCACTCGACTTAGACAGAGTAGGTTGCCGTTTGGATGACCATGAGAGGAGATTATCGCCAAGGAAAACACAGTAACCGGATGTGGATCGGCGAGTGTCCGGACAACCACCCCAATCTGCATCTGTATAAGAAACAAGAGATGCAATGGAGGATTTGTACAGATGGAGACCAAACTCAATAGTACCTTGAATGTATCGGATTATGCGTTTAAGAGCATGCATATGTGCAACCTTTGGATCATGCATGTGAAGGCATACTTGTTGAACCGCATAGGAGATGTCTGGTATTGTGAATGTAAGGTACTGCAATGCGCCGGCCAACTTACGATATTGTGTGGGATCATCACAAGAAGGCCCGACCGTGGCACCAAGTTTGGCTTTGGTGTCGACTGGTGTCTGACTCGGCTTACAGGCAGTCATGCCCGCACGCTCTATAATATCTGCTGCATAATTTTTCTGAGAGAGAAACATGCCGTGTGAAAGTCCGGGTAACAACAATACCCAGAAAATAGCTTAAAGGGCCCAGATCCTTCATAGCAAATTCGGCACTAAGCACAGAGATGATGGATTTTCTGAGGGCATCTGAAGAAGCTGTGAGAATAATATCATCAACAGATAGCAGAATGTAAGCAATGTCAGAACCTCGACAATAAATAAAGAGAGTGATCAGATCGGCTATGTGAAAAACCAATAGTAGAGACATAGTCTGCAAAGCGTTGGAACCATGCACGGGGAGCTTGCTTAAGTCCGTACAACGATTTCTTCAGGAGACAGACATGATGGGGATGCTTTGGATCCTTAAACCCAATAGGCTGATGCATATAAATAGTCTCATTAAGATTACCGTGTAAGCATTCTTGACGTCCAACTGATGAATGGGCCAAGAGTGTGCAAGTGCAATGCTCAAGGCAGCGCGAATAGTAGCTGGTTTGACAACCGGACTGAAAGTCTCGTCGCAGTCAACTCCAATCTATTGAGACCTGCCATCACAGACAAGACGGGCTTTGTGCCTCTCAAAAGAACCATCAGATTTCTTTTTATGACAAAAAATCCACATAGAACGAATAAAATTCACATCAATGGGACGTGGAACCAACTCCCACGTCTTATTTTTAATTAGAGCATTATATTCATTAACCATGGAAGCTTTCCAATTGTGGTCATTTAAAGCAGTTATGGGATTTCGCGGGATAGGCGAGATGGTGGAAGTGTTTAAGTTAAACAGTTGTTTGGGCTTGAAAATCCCATGTTGGCTTCTAGTGACCATGCGGGTGGGCTGTTGGGCAGGCACGGGTGGGGCAGTGGGGGGGAGGGCTTGCTGGGCAGTGGGCGGGAGGGGCAGCTGGGAAGTGGGGAGGGGGGGGGGGTCGGGCTGGACCGAGGGAACGACGGGCGGAGTAGGCTTCGACAGAAAATGCAGGGTGTATGGAGAAATCCCATAGTCCAAAAAATCATAAGAAGTTGGGGTTGGTGAGTGCAACTTTGAGAAGGGAAATTGAGTTTCCTCAAAGATGACATGCCTTGATATGATGATTTTGTTGGTGGATAAATCATAACATTTATAGCCTCTATGATTTAACGGATAACCCAAAAATACACACGGGGTGGATCTTGCTTGCAACTTATGAATAGTTGTAGATGGGAAAAGTGGATAGCATAGACACCCAAAAACCCGGAGATGGGAATAGGAGGGGGTTCGTTGGTAGAGAACTTGCGTTGGTGATTTATACCCAAGGACCTTGGTGGGAAGTACATTAAGGAGGTATGTGGCCATTTGGAGAGCATGATGCCAAAGGGAGGGGGGCATGGAGGAGTGGACAAGAAGAGTGCGCACTATGTTGTTAATGGATTTAATTTTTCTTTCCGCTTTGCCATTTTGAGGAGAGGTATGGGGGCAAGAAAATCTGAAATTTAAACCATTAGAGGCGCAAAAAGATTGAAAAGGCCCATTGGCGAACTCCAGCCCATTATCACATTGAATGTTTTTGATGTCTCTTTCGAATTAAGTCCATATTAATGCCTTAAAAGATAGAAAAGTAGAATAAACTTGGGACTTGTTAGAGATTGGAAAAGTCCAAAGAAAATTACTATAATCATCAAGAAAGAAAACATAATAGCGGTGCCCATTAGAACTCAAAACAGGAGATGTCCATAAATCACTATGAATGATATCAAATGACATAGTAGTAGATGACAATGAATCATAAAATGACAATTTAACGTGTTTCCCTAAAGGACAAGAGGTACAAAAAGAAGTTCGGGCCCTATTACATTCAATTAAGGCATTACTACGAAGAGAACAAAGGATAGAATTTCCCGGATGGCCGAGTCGGGAATGCCACAAGCTAGGTGATGCGGCAATGAAGGTTGATGGTGGAGTGGTCCGTTTTGTGGCAGTGATAGGATAAAATTCCCCGGTGCTCTCACATCTCATTAGGCGGCTCCCCGTCGGTAAATCCTTCACAGAAAACCCAAGAGGATCAAACACAACAGAAACATTATTGTCCTTAGTGAATTTACGTACGGAAATAAGGTTTTTGATGAGTTTTTGAGCATGCAAGACATTTTGGAGACGTAATTGGGGATTAGGTGGGGGTAGGGATGTATGACCATAGCCTCGAATTGGAATAGTGCTACCATTACCAACAATGATTCCAGAATTATTGCTCAAATTAAAATAAGACGTGAGAGTACCTGAGTTAGCAGTCATGTGGGAAGTCGCTCCGGTGTCCATATACCAATTATCATCCGGTTGATGCATGGACAGAGTGTGCATGGCTGCCTCCACGTCTGTCAGAGTGTACCCAGAATAGGACGGACCATGCATGGAATAGGCCTGCTGAGGTCGTGGACCCGCACCTAGAATGCCGCTGTCGGGCAGTGGCGTTGTGGGACGCTGCTGCCACGGCCTTGTTGGACACGGGCAGGGGGGCAGTGGCCACTGCTGTGGCTGCCAGGCAGGCCAGTAGTAGCCCCCCGCTGGTGGCTGTCCCGTCGGCTACTGGCCGTGGCTGGTTTGTCCGCCACCGCCGTGACCGGATTTCCCGTGATTGTTGTTGTTGTTGTTCCCTTTTCCGTTGTTCCTGTTGGAATTCCTGCCATGATTATTATCACGACGGTTAGTTGAATTATTCGTGTTGCCAGGTGGTGAGGAGGGAGTATCATTGTCAACAAGTAGAGCCACGGTACTAGAATCGCGGGCACGTTCCTTGGCTGCGGCGTCTTCGAGCTTGAGTTTGGAGCACACTTCAGAGAAAGAGGGCAGCACATCCTTCTGCTGGATGGTGGTGACAAAGTGTGCATATGTCTCCGGTAAGCCTGCAAGGAGGCGCAAGACCAGACGTTGGTCGGACACCGGCGACCGCACGTTGGCAAGCTGATCCGCGAGTGACTTTAGCCTATTATAATAGGCCATAACTGAGCCGAAGTCTGCCATTTTTGTGGTGGTGAATTCAGTTTCAAGGTATGCTGCCCTTGAGTGCTTGTTATCTTGGAAAAGTTGAACAACTTGATTCCAAGCCTTCTCCGAAACATCATCCGCCACGAGAATAGAGGTAAGAATATCATGGGATACGGTGGCGTATATCCATTGAAGGACCACCGCATCTAGCCGTTTCCAGAGCGGAAGATTAGCCGCCTTCATTGCGTTGCACACGGTGAGTTCAGTGGTGTCAGTTGGTGGTATGATGTGCTCAAGTACGGAGTGGACGCGGGCTAGAACTTTGAATAGTGTCGCCCGTTAGTGATAATGGCCGATTTCCATGTCTAGAGCGATTGGTATTAAAGATTTCACATTGGTGACGGTTAAAGCAGAATGAAAATTTTTGTTGTCAGCCATTGAAGAGAGAAGAAGGAGGAGGTAGGAAGGGGGGGGGGGGGGGGGGGGGGGGGCGGCTACGGCTAGGGTTAGGAGAGAGGGAAGTGGACGGCTAGGTTTAGGAGGTGAGGAAGGAAACCTAGTCTGATACCATGTAGGAAATCAATCCGTAATCTGTATTGATGTATGAAAGTCATTATATACAAAATAGGTATCTAACTATCAGCATAATACTAGGATAAATTATAGGACCTAATTACTATACATAAGGAAGAGATCATGCCTAATATACAGTTGCTAATTATGAAAAGATTATCCTAATATTTACAATATTTACGTAGACTATTACATCGTCTATCATACTCAAATATGTCAAAGCAAACATTAACTGTGGGTATCTCCAACCCATTGCACCATTTTTTGCACCAAAAGAGAATATTCCTTTTATATTCTTCTCTCTCTTTTATATTATATTATTTTCTTTTAATTAAATTTTATTTTTAATTTCATAAAAAAAATCCTTTTTTTTCCTTTTTTACATATCCATCCCATGTAATTCATAATCTTTTGTTATATAATCATTTAATATAAAATTATTTTATACCATAAAATTTTAAATAATATCAATTGTAAGCAAATATTATACGTTATACATATTAATGGATAATTCAAATAAAAGTGAAATCATTGATAAAATATAATTAAATAAATACTATTACATTAAGATAGAATTTATTTTAATTTCTACATAAATATTCAACTTCCATGATTAGTACGTTGCTCCCATAAATGCTCTACTAATGCATTACGAAGTGCAAAATGAGCATCTTTGTTCTTAATTTTTTTGTGTCGAGCTAAAAATTGTTCAAATCGATAATTTTCATCTACAACCATTTTTATTGTTAGAGTTGGACCTTCCCAAGCATCTTGAATTGGTGCATTAAGATCACGCTCATCCTCGATTATCATGTTGTGCAGTATAATACACGATGTTAATATATCATGTAGCACTTCTTTTCTCTAAAAACGCGACAGCCCTGCAATAATTGCAAAATGAGATTGCAAAACTCCGAATGCACATGATTCTTGTTTCATCGCGAAATATTTCTTCTTTTGAGATTGTGGCTCATGAATGGTTTGCACAATTGTATACCATTTTGGATATATACTGTCAGCTAAATAATAACCCACATCATATTCGTTTCCTTGAATAACATAATGGGCGGGAGGAGCAATACCTTTATTGGTGATCCAAATATTCGTGAATTTATTCGACAAGAACAAAAACGAATAATGGATAAAAGAAGTCAACAATTTCAACAACCACAACCACAACAATCCTCTGCCCCATACACTCAATATTTTAATGATATTGGTGGATCTGGAAATGACCTACCAGAATACTAAATTATTGTTATAATTTTCTAAATTATTATGTTGTTTAACGTATTTTCAATTTTAATGTATTGAACATTGTTACGTTATTAAACACTGTGTTATATATTCGAAATTATTACGTTATTGAACATTGTGTTATTTATTAACAACATATTATATTTTATATTTGCACTTTTTATTTTTGTGATGGTTATATTTTTTAATACAATTATAACTTATAATAAAATTAACTTACAATTTTATATAAAATAATATATACGAAAATTAATTTATAAAACTTACACTTCAAAATTAAGATGTAAAATTAATATTATAAGATATTACATAAAAAACAATTAGGTATATTAGGAATCTAAAATTATAAATTAAAATTTATAATATGTTAAATTAAAAGTGTTATATAATAAAAAAATATTAATGAATAGTAATGGTGTAGATGAATAGGTATATTAGGAATCTAAATGTAAAAATTAAAATTTATAATATGTTAAATTAAAATATTATATAATAAAATAATAATAAATTATTAATGAATAGTAATGGTGCAATGAATAGTGTTGCACCAAGTGCAACACTATTTATGCACCAAAATGGTGCAAAAAAATAATGCAAGGTTGGAGCTTCAAAACATCATTTTTTACACCAAAATAGCATTTGGTGTAAAAAATGACGCAAGGTTGGAGATGGCCGAACATACGGATAGATTTGCCTCAAAAAACACATCTCAACCTGCCTAAAGCATTAACAGGAACAAACCTATGTAAAGTCTATCGAGTACAAACTCAAAAGAAAACTCTTGCAATATTTCCCAAGCAAAAAATGAAAAGACAACAAAAGGCACAACATCTATATCTCATAACTTGATTCCTATTCTAACATTAACTACGAATATATATGGACAAAATGAAGTTTTTGTTCTGTCAGTGATCCCCCTTTAAAATTCTTCGGATACTAATTTCCTGTTAAAGAACGTGATGACTTATGAAATGGGTCCAGGTACAAATACTCAACTATACAAAAGGAAAGAGAGAAGAAGAAGAGGAGGAGGAGATCTTGAGGACACAAGGAGTGTAAAATTGTCAGCAAGATCTCCCCCCAAACATGGCCTTAGCAAGTGGGATCTTCTTTAATGTTATTTCGTTGGCCCTCTACAAGAAGAGGAATGAAATAGCAAAGTTGTCAAAATGGATCTTTGCTTTCAGATTTACAAGGAAACACAATACAGCAGCAAGGATTTCCCAATAATTAATGGCGGTGGGCATAAGGATGGTAATAATAGAGGGAGAGGTGGTGGTGGAAGAAGATAGAGAGGAAAAGGGTAAAATTAGGTTTGTAAGTGAAGTGATATGCCACATAATATTTATTTTATTAAAATGTTAATGCCACATAGGATTGGGGTCAACTTTAACCGTGGAAGGGTATATTTGAATCCAATGTATAACGACAGGGGTATATTTAGATCCAAAGTATAATGAAGGGTATATTTGGCCCTTGTCCGCTCTAAGTATCCTAAGTTTTTTTTTTTTTTTTTTTGTTGGACATGGACTGTTTTTGGTAGATCGCTAATGGCGCTGAATTCACTAGCCAATCAATTTAATGATTTACATATACACAGATTTGGTGATGAACATCTAAATACCTTCCAATAGATTAAAGTGACTTGGATAAAAAATAGGAGCATCTATAGACAGAGATAGATCTAAAGCGGGTTCTATAGGTTCAACTTAATTTATTGTTTTGACTAGAACTATATGAAAAATGCAATGCAGTTTTAATTTGGAAACTAAAAGAACCAATTTTACATTCCGAATTTACACTCTTGTATAGTTAGTGATCCCCCGATTTTCCACTATCATGAACCTACGACACAATCTGACATTATTCCTATTTGGGATTTTTACCATTTGATCCGATTGAAAAAAATACCATTCAAATATAGGGAACGGTGTTTGCTCTTAAAACCCGACGACCACGTACAACATTTTCATGAATTAAAAGTCTCTTGTTATTCCTAGCAAGGGTTAAAAATGCCCCTCTACTTTGAAAAAACGGCTAAAATATCATCTATTACAAATTTGGGTCAAAAACACTCCTCCCGTCATTAAAGTTTTCAAATATATCCATATCTTAACGGAAATTCCCAACATAACCCGATTTTATTTTTAAACCCGTTTCATTTAAACCTGACCCAACTAAATAAAAAAACCCATAAGGATTACCCGCACATGTGCCTAATGGCTCCAGACGTAGGACTCGAAAACAACTCCAATTTATGGGGGTGATGGTACAGGAGTGGATAACAATCAACTAATAAGTGATGAGTCGTGAAATTACGCGATATTCGACGCTAATTCCTTAAGCTTTTGTGACTCCTTAAGCACTTTTGTTGTTACTTTTTGTGTTTTTATGTTGTTTTGTAGGAAAAGATGCCCGAAGAGCATAAAAGAGCAAAATGGATCAAAATGGACCAAAATGGAACAAAATAGAGCAAAACAAGCCAAGTAGCTGAAATGAGTGATCGGAAGATACCAAGTGAAAAGAAAGTCAAAAAGAGGTCAAACTGGACATTTTTGCAAAACTGTCAAAACTGGACAGTTTTGCAAAAACGGGACAGATTTGCAAAACTGTCAAAAAGTGGACAGTTTTGCAAAAACGGGCAGAATTGCAAAAACAGAAATATGGGGGCAGATTTTGACATTTTTTGGACTTGGAAAAATTGGGGGGAGCTACAAAAGAGAGGCTAGGGCAAAACATTTTCTATCTTTGGTCATTTTGCAAGTTTTGGAGGCTAGGGTTTTCACCTACACCATTGAAGGAGAAGATTGGAGCACTTTAATGAGATAATTCTTAAACCTTTCTTCAACTCCTTGTTTTGTATTGAATATTTTAGTGTGTAGTATTTCATTTCTAGACTTGAATCTCGTTTATGAAAGTATTCTTGATTAAAGTTTGGTTTGAAACTCTTGTTATGCTTATGTATTGAATGATTCTTATTGCTATAGAAGTGGGTCTTTGTTGATTTAATTAATCTCGTTCTTGAATGTTTCCAAAGGGATTAGCTAACCCTAGGACTCACCCATTTACTTAGATTGAGCTTGGAAAAGGAAATCTAGGTTGGGAAAGATTAATTAACAAGAATTTGGGTCATTAAACTCATCTAATAACTTGAGCTCGGAAGAGGATAGTTACTTGAGGTTAAATTGATTGTGCCTAATATCACACTCTAAGGCTTGGAAAAGCTTAGAGTGAAATTCATTGATTTGGTTGGAAGACTTTCAATGAGATTTTAGAAATCATTATCTATTGACATAAACCCGTTCTTAGTTGTAAAATCGTGAAATACATTGGATCGTTACTTGAGTGTAATATCCTATTATCCATGCTTGTGGCCATTGATCATTTTACTCGCTTTCTAGGTAATTTTACATTTCCGCATTAGTTATAATTTTCTCAAAAACCCAAAATATTATTTATCGTTTGGCTTTAGCGTAGTTGGTGAAAGTTCCTTACTTTCTTAATCGCCTAGCATATTGTTCCCTGTGGGATCGACCCCGACTCATAGTTGGGTAAATATATTGCATACGACCGTGTACACTTTCTCTTTGAGGAGTGTATTTGGACGTTATCAAAAATGGCGCCGTTGCCGGGGAACAATTTGGCGTATTTGAGTTAGTTTGGGATTTAAGCTTGCTTGCTTTGGTCCAAATTCGTAAATATTAGTGTAGTTGTTTTCTTTGCTTGAATTTTATTTTTATAAAAAAAAAAAAAAAATATGGCATCATTCCATGAAAATGGGTCGGATGGAAGTTGTTCATACTTTGATGACCCTTGTCCCTATTGTGGAGGACCCCACTCTTGGCAAAATTGTTTAAAGTCTCCCGGGGGAGGATTGTGCGCACAATCTCGAACCCATGAGTGGAGCATATGTGATAGATGTGGTGGTCAAAATGGCCATGGGGCTAATTGTGCTTATGTGTCCTTCCCTTCCCCGAACCCCCACTATGACGTGTCTACTTTTTGTTGTGACAATGATAGGGAAATGGAAGTGGAAGAAGTTGAGAATGGACAAAATGGAGAGTTCAAGCTCATGATGGAATGCCTACTTGAAGGAGGAAATGAAAAGCAAAAAGTCTTGGAGGAGTACTTGGAAACTAGTCTCCAAAATGACTTGATGAATGAATACAAAAATCTTCCGTGGGCATTTGAACAAAATCAAGAAGAATTCTCAAATGCTCAATATGAGGAGAGAATGCCCATGTTGGAGGCCAATCATGAAAAGGAGGAATCAAGAATTGAAAGTCCTCCAAACGAATCCATTTTCAGTATAGATGCCAAAGAAGAAAAGAAATTAGAGTCAACAGTTGTCTTGAGAAAAATAGTGGAAGTTGACTCTAGTTTGGGGGAAAATGAGAATGTCAAAATCCGAAAAAATTTGCAAATTGGGAGGTTGAAGTCTCATTCCAAGCATTTTTCAACATTGGATTTGTATGGTGATATGGGAATTGAGCCACATACATCCATGTTGGATGGTGAAGAAGAAAGACAAATGCCTTACATCTTGCAATTCGAAAGAGTAAGAAGGCAAAATGACATTCCTCATTTGAAAGCCAAGAAGTGCAAAATGAAGAAACTAACGTTTGGCTTGTTCATCTACTTACCACCCCCCACCGCTCGTGGTCACAAACTTGAGTCCAAGTTGGGTGCCCAATTCATATCTTCCAAATGGAAGGAAAAGTGGTAAAGGTAACCGTCGTGCCGCGACGTTAAATCAAGCGCTTGGTGGGAGGTAACCCATCGTTTTAAAAGTTTTTAATCGTTTTTGAAATTTTATTTTTTAGAATAGTTTAGTTTATGGTTTTTGACTAATCTGCAAAGTTTCAGAATTTTTGGAGTTATTTTGAGCATATCGGATACCCGGACAGCCCCTAAAACCAGTAAAAGCTGCAAAAAAATATTTTCTGGTGTCACAACATGCGATTCGCATGTTGCGTCGCATGTGGTGACAGACACTAAAATAAAAAAAAAAAAAAAAAAAACTTTTTTTTTCTTCTGGTGACATCACATGCGACTCGCATGTCATACATGCGAATCGCATGTGGGGTCGCATGTCATGCCAGTAAAAAAAAAAAAAAAAAAAATTCTTCCTTTTCTATTTTTATGTTTTGTTTCGATTATGTGCAGCGAGGACACTGCAATGTTTATAGTTGGGGGTGGCACGTGGTAGCGCATTATATTTTGAAATTTGTTCAAAATTTCTGAAAATTTTGTTCTTTTGACATGTTGTGGATTAGTCACTCTTATTATTTTATTTTCTTTCTTAACTTCTTTCATTAGTCATGTAAGTTTAGGTGTAGGTTCTCGTTTGAGGAAAAATGTGAAAACTCTTGGCTTGTTTGGTACTAATAGAGTTAGTCTCTTGCATGTGAAATTGAAATGTGAATACCTCTCCAAATTGTTGTGAAAGTTAAAAAGCAAGGTGCATAGGAAAGAATGATTTTTGTGACAACTTTTTGGCTCATTTTGTGACTCTTTACCTACTAGTGTGTTGACTTTGGATTATGAGATATTGCGCTAGTTGTTCTTGCTTGGGAAGTGAAATTGATCCATCTTGACTAGTTCATATGCCATGTGTGTGAGTGTTTGTCGAATAATTCTTGTGTTTACTTTTATCATCTAGAACTTGCCCGGTTAGTCGTTCATTGCTAATTTTGATTATGTTGGTTGGAGAGATGACCTTGGGATATCTTTGTGATTTTTGAAAAAGCCTCTTTAGCCTTTCTAGCCTACCATTGCATAAATAATATCACTAGTAACCTCATTTGAGCTTATGACCTTTTCTTTGATTGCCCCATTACAAGTCTTTACCCTGTTCGATGAAAAGTCTCTCTTTTGAACCTTTCCCTCCTTGAACATGAAATTGTGAATTTGAGGCCAAAAGCCTAAGTTGGGGGTGTTAGTGTTGCTTGAGAGTGGTGAAGGTTGGTGTTGTGAAAAAATCAAAAGAAAAGAAGAAAATTTGAAAATACAAAAAGGTTGCAAACTTTTTGTGCAAAAAAATGTATCTTAAAAAAAAAAAAAAAAAAAAAAAATTTGCAGGTGGCATCACCTGCGACTCGCATTTCAGACATGCGATTCACATGTGGGGTCGCAGGTCGTGCCAGTGTGTAAAAAAAAAAAAAAAATTTTTTTTTTTTTTTTCTTTCTCTGTTTTGTTTTGATTATGTGCAGTGAGGACACTGCAATATTTATAGTTGGGGGTGGAATGTGCTAGCACATTATATTTTGAAACTTTATAAAGGAAGTGTGAATAATTGGGGAAACTGGTATGCAAAGGAAGGAGTGATATTTCGAAATGAAGAAGAAAGTGGACATAAAGTATGTGTAGTGTTCAAGGAGGGCGTAGTCAGTTGTATCTCAAATACTTATCCTACCCTTCCCTAAGCCTACATTACAAGCTTAAAAAGCGCCTATGTGATCTCCAACCGAATGTTCTTGAGTTAGTGATAAACGAAAATAAAGGCAAGCTTATGGTGTGATATTTGTTAGCACTAGAACTTCTTTGTTGAGTGTGAGCGACTTTTGTGTATTTGTCCCTTGTGTCGTTGCTGTGAATATTGTGATTTTGGGACTTTCTTTCTTGTGAGGGCATATGGATTACGGTAGAGTGGTGATGTTCAAAAATTCCAAGTTGAGTCAAGTGAGCATATCTAGCAAACTAGTGGTTTTGAGTCACTTATTGAGACTTGAGTGTTGTTGCTTGATTATTTTAAATCTCTATTGCATTCTTGAAATTGTATTTTGAATGAGGGAGTTATTTGGTTGAAGCTTCACATGCTTGTAGCCTAATTGTTGGTACCAACCAAAGTCATGCTTTTGTGCTTAAAATGGATCCTCATTGAGATTTTTGTTTTAGTTTGCTTGAGGACAAGCAAAGACTTTAAGTTGGGGGTGTTGATGAGTCGTGAAATTACGCGATATTCGACGCTAATTCCTTAAGCTTTTGTGACTCCTTAAGCACTTTTGTTGTTACTTTTTGTGTTTTTATGTTGTTTTGTAGGAAAAGATGCCCGAAGAGCATAAAAGAGCAAAATGGATCAAAATGGACCAAAATGGAACAAAATAGAGCAAAACAAGCCAAGTAGCTGAAATGAGTGATCGGAAGATACCAAGTGAAAAGAAAGTCAAAAAGAGGTCAAACTGGACATTTTTGCAAAACTGTCAAAACTGGACAGTTTTGCAAAAACGGGACAGATTTGCAAAACTGTCAAAAAGTGGACAGTTTTGCAAAAACGGGCAGAATTGCAAAAACAGAAATATGGGGGCAGATTTTGACATTTTTTGGACTTGGAAAAATTGGGGGGAGCTACAAAAGAGAGGCTAGGGCAAAACATTTTCTATCTTTGGTCATTTTGCAAGTTTTGGAGGCTAGGGTTTTCACCTACACCATTGGAGGAGAAGATTGGAGCACTTTAATGAGATAATTCTTAAACCTTTCTTCAACTCCTTGTTTTGTATTGAATATTTTAGTGTGTAGTATTTCATTTCTAGACTTGAATCTCGTTTATGAAAGTATTCTTGATTAAAGTTTGGTTTGAAACTCTTGTTATGCTTATGTATTGAATGATTCTTATTGCTATAGAAGTGGGTCTTTGTTGATTTAATTAATCTCGTTCTTGAATGTTTCCAAAGGGATTAGCTAACCCTAGGACTCACCCATTTACTTAGATTGAGCTTGGAAAAGGAAATCTAGGTTGGGAAAGATTAATTAACAAGAATTTGGGTCATTAAACTCATCTAATAACTTGAGCTCGGAAGAGGATAGTTACTTGAGGTTAAATTGATTGTGCCTAATATCACACTCTAAGGCTTGGAAAAGCTTAGAGTGAAATTCATTGATTTGGTTGGAAGACTTTCAATGAGATTTTAGAAATCATTATCTATTGACATAAACCCGTTCTTAGTTGTAAAATCGTGAAATACATTAGATCGTTACTTGAGTGTAATATCCTATTATCCATGCTTGTGGCCATTGATCATTTTACTCGCTTTCTAGGTAATTTTACATTTCCGCATTAGTTATAATTTTCTCAAAAACCCAAAATATTATTTATCGTTTGGCTTTAGCGTAGTTGGTGAAAGTTCCTTACTTTCTTAATCGCCTAGCATATTGTTCCCTGTGGGATCGACCCCGACTCATAGTTGGGTAAATATATTGCATACGACCGTGTACACTTTCTCTTTGAGGAGTGTATTTGGACGTTATCAATAAGAAGACAATGCTACTTGCTCTTCTTTGAACGTTTCAACTTTATATGATTACAGAAAACTAGAAAGCGAAATCCAACTACTTATAATTACAACTAGTACTAACTGACATTTAAAGCCATTACAACTAGTACTGACTGCCATTTAAAGCCATTACAACTAGTACTGACTGCCATTTAAAGCCGTGACCTGGCGACCTGCAACCCACTAGACCCACACCAAATCACAAACAAAAATGAACCAAATCAGTCCCAGATTGGACCAAAGCAGCAGCAACTAACTGAACAAATCAGAACCAAAATCACGATATCATTGATATGAATTATAAGGCTGGAAATCTTCAAATTGAAAAGCACTGAAAAGGTAAGATGTTATCAAGCTTAAAAGTTTTATGTTACTGAGGCGAAATTGTTCCCAAATGTACAGATACTAGGATTTAGAATATTTTGTCATCCATTGCGATGTACATGAAAAGAAGAGTGCACAAATGATCCTGAAAAAGGATAGATGCCCTATGTATATTTAAGTTTCCTATTTTTTTTTTTTAATTTTTTTTAATCTTCTTTTCCCCATTTCTTCTGTGGTTTAGATATTGACTACAATATTTGCTCTGGGCATGGACTGTTTTTAGCACATCGCTGATGACGCCGAATCCACTAGCCAATCAATTTGATGATGTACATATACACTGATTTGCTGATGAACATATAAATACCTTTCAGTAGATTAAAGTCACTTGGATAAAAAAAGGAGGATATATAGACAGAGATAGATGTAAAGCGGACTTTATAGGTTCAACTGAATTTAGGGCTTTATAGCTGGACAAGAGTCAAGTTAATTATGTATTAATTTATATCACGTTTGGTAGTAAGTAAAGAGACACCTTATTCATATATTGATTTCTGCATACTTATATCGCGTTTGGTAGCTAGTCAGGAAGTAATTTATTCATGTATAAAATTAGTTCGACGTTTGGCTTGCAATTTGTCATGTGGGATCACACTGGGTATGTTGTTGTTGTTGTTGTTGTTGTTTGGTTTGCAATTTAGAAACCCATATAACTAATACATGTATAAGTTATGAGGGAATTTATGTATTATGTTATGAGGGATAGAAGATGAAATAACTAATACTCCCTCCGGATAAAAAAGAGTGTCTACTTAGCCATTCACACAACTCTTAAGAAAATACTAACCCCTAGACAAAAATGGGTAATTTGATCAAATTATCCTTAATTAAATAGGTATAGAGATTTGATCACACAACAATTAATAGGGCAAATCTGGAAAGATAAAGGTTAATTCTTTTTTGATTTGATAAGTGAACATTTTTTTTGACTCAAGAAAAAAAAAGCTAAGTGAACACTCTTTTTGATGAGGAGGGAGTACATGAATAAAAAGTTAAAATGACAATATTACCCTGATCATTCCCCACTTAAATATTTTCCTTTCTAAACAAATATTCTATATAATTTCTTAATATAATATTTTAATATTTTTAAAAAAATAATATTTTAATTTTAATTGTAAACAAATATTTTAATTTGGGTGAAAATCACTTTGCTTTGAAAATCAAACTCCCTCCTCAACTATGATCAATAGACATTCTCCCTCGTTTATCCTATGCAATGTCTATTTTACCCTTGACATTTTCAATCCTTCATCTATATAATACCTTTTTATACTATATAAAATTTATTTTTTTAACCCAGGTATTTAAAAGACTCATTCATGTCACTCGTTAATAGTTGGGCAAAAAAGGCCACCGCCGTTACCATTTTGGGTCATATATGTTATTACTCGCTAAAAGAATTCTACTACAATCATATTTTGCCACGTGGCATTATCTAAATTCTTCATTTCACGACTGACATATATGAGTCATTTCGTAATTCAGCGGGATATTTGAGCCTTTTCTCAATTCCTATATAAACCTCAATCTCTTCTAATTCTATGTAACAAGCTTGTAAGGACAAGTTTGTCCCGTATACTAATAACATTGTTCTTTTACATGGAAAAGTTATGCTCTATTATTTAATTAGATTACGAATCTAATCTTATTCTACATCCTTCACAATTTTTACTTACTTTACGGCTCTTTAAAAAAAATTAAAAACACATAAAATTTATTTAATTAAAAAAGAGACAAATTTATAAAAGAGTACACTAATGATGTGTAGATGAGTATGAAAAGTTGCATATGAGTAAAATTTGGGGTATTAATAGTGGTCGGGGGAAGGCTCAAATATGTCACACTCATATGTACTTTTCTTACTCATCTACACCTCATTAGTGTACTCTTTTTTGTACCCGCCTCTTTTTTTTCTTAAATAAATTTTATTTTATTGTTAAATATTTTTAAAGATCATAAAGTACGTAAATTTTTTGAAGGATGTAGAATAATATTAGATTCATAATCCAATTAAATAAGGGAGCATAATTCTTTTTTTATGTAAAATAATAATGTTATTAGTTTAAGGAACAAACTAGTTACATAAAATTAGAACAGATTGAGGTTTCTATTGGAATTAGGAAAAGGCTCAAATATGCTACTGAACTACAAAATGACTCATATATGACACTCTTAAAATGAAGGTTTTAGTTAATCCCACGTGGCAAAATTTGATAACGGCGGTGGCATTTTTGAGCCCAACTATTACGAGTGGCATGAATGAACCTTTTCTAATAGTTCGATGGTATATTTGAGCCATTTTCGTTTAAAATATTCCATTAATGACAACAAAGACTCGTTTATATATTAACAATCGTAAATAAGATAGAAGTGAAACTTAAATTTACATACACATATATATGTAAAAATAACAAGTAATATGTGTGTGTGTATTAAAATAACAATCATAAAAAGTAACATTCGATTTTGTGATAGATTCATAAAAGGATTATTCTACTTATATTATGAATTTAAATAATAATCTATAAATATCTAGGTTAAAAAAATAAAATTTATATAATATAAAAAGGTATTATATAGATGGAGGATTGAAAATGTCAAGGGGTAAAATAAACATTGCATAGGATAAAGGAGGGGGGGGGGGGGGGTGTCTATTGTTCATAGTTGAGGGGGGGAGTTTGATTTTCAAAACAAAGTTGGGGGGTAAAAATGATTTTCACTCTTTTTTAAATCACATTAAAATTAAATACCTCTTTTAGGAATTTGTTATAGAAGATACCTTTATTTTTATTAATTATTTTATATTACTTGCATTGAAAGATATTTATAAAGTTATTATTATCTATTATTTTTTACTTGTATAAATAGATATCAGAGTTTTGATTATTATTAATTAAAAGAAATTCTTTTTCTTCTCATTTATTTCATTATAGAACGACATTAATATACTCAACTAGTATTTCTGACTTTTCTTTTTCCGTCTCGAAACTAATATTTATTTTTTATAGAAAATTTGTTACATAGATTAAAGAGATAAAAAAAAAACATGATTTTAGAAAAGTAAAAGTAAAAAAAGAAAAGTTGATAATGTAGAGGTAAAATAGGAATTTAAAAAAGCCAATTAGGATAAAGGGGGAAGAATGACTATTGTTCAAAGTTGAGAACAGAGTTTGATTTTCAAAGCAAAGTTTGAGGGGTGAAAATGATTTTCACCCATTTTAATTTTAAAAAGTATATAATATTTATTAACTTTTAATATAATAAACCAACATTCAAAAAGATAATTTATGCCTAACTAAACCTTGCATAACTATTACCTGCATTACTAATACCTATAAAACTAATACCTGCATAATCCTAACTAGCTACCAAACGACCCCTTAGTGTTTTTATTCGAACTATATGAAAAATGCAATATTTATATACGCGCGAAGTGAACTTTTCTTCTTAAAAAATATATAATTGAATATTAATGTCATATTTTATATTAAACTAATTTAATCTTTCTTAGTCAAAACTACTTTTTCACGATTCTAACTTCTTTAGATGATATGCTTAACACCTTATATAATTTTTTTTGAAAAAAAAATATGTGAAAACATTTCAGGTTAAATATGGAGTAACCAATTAATCAGTATACATGAATTCAAATAAGAATATAAAAATTTGAAAGAAATAGGAAGGAGAATTAATAATAATAATGTAAAAATTTAGGTAATGTAAACCTAAAATGTTGTTTGCTTTTTCCAACACGCTCTTTATTTCCTTATCATTTTGTCTCTTTAAGCACAAAACCCATGATCTCCTTCCAAGGAATAGCTCAATAGTGCACCAACATCATACCAAGTCAAAAAGTTTACTTTACGTATAAAAACACGGCTTTAATTGGTACCAACAATTAATCCAAGAAATATGAATCACCAACTTCTCAAAAGTTTCATTTCATTTCAAGTGATCCAACACTAAGTTAATCAAACCAGTAATTAAGTCATGACACTAAAGCTTCAAAATTTGCCTCATTATCACAAAACAACTTTTTTGTGTTCATTCATCTCAATTGGAATATGGAACAAATTCACAACTCAATTCTTATGTGCCCTCACAATTAAGAGAGAATCTCAACTCACAAAATGCAATTTAAAACACAAATGAGATATCAAATGGAAAGAATTAACTCTCTTTCTCACAAAGATGTTCTAGTGCACAAGTAGTACCATAAGCTTGCCCTTCATGTATATCTCCACTAATGTAGACACACTTGGTTCAAAATCACTTAGGACTTAAAGGGTTGTAATGCAGGATTTTGGTTAAGGTAGAAGCATAATTTGGAAATAGTGACTCAAAAACCTCCCTAAACACTACAATTTTCAATAATCAAAGCACACTTCCTTTAAAACTTTTCCACCATTTTCTTCGTATTTTCTTTTCACCACTTAGTATTCCCATTATTCACAACTCTTTATTCTTCCTTCATTTTTCTTCAATCATTTTGTTGTTGGTTTATTTTTTTTTTCCTTTTTCATACTTTCAAGGAAGACCACTGTTTCTTTTCTTTTTCACTTTCACCTTTCAACTAACTTCCACATCACACTTTACCAACCATCACCCTCAAACGTATGTTTGCACTTTCAACGCACTTAAAGAGGTAGGGTACCAAAAGATGGATCAATAAAGAACGGGGTAAAGATTGTAACATGGTTGTCAAAGAAAAAGTTAAAGGCTCAAAAGGGGTTGACTAGGGAAAATATGCAAGGGTAGAAAATTTAAGGCACAAAAACGGTCCAAGGAAGGCCTAACATCATTTTTCAAACCAAGTGTAGTCTAGGATTTCGTCTTGAAACACATTCCAGGCAAGATCTAGACCACAAATAATACAAAAGAACTCACAAAAACCTCACCACACATGGCACATGAAAATCCAAGTGGAATATGTATCCAAGATCCAATTGAAATAAATGAACTCAAAAAGCCACTCATAGCCTAAAGAGACTAATTAGTGAACATAAGAGCCAAAAATTGAATCTAGAGGTCACAACAAGAATCATCACTTCAATTTTTTCTTTTTCAAGAATCAAGAATCCATATGCCAAGGTTTAAATAAGTTCGTACCAAGCAACCCAAAGGTTGGCCAAGAGGCACAAATCGCATCCCAACCATTCAACTTAACTATTAAAATAAAAAAACTAAAGAAGCTAGCAATTTGTTTTTTTTAAAAAAAATCATACTAATATTAATGTCATAATAAATACCAAAATAAAAATCAATCTATCAAATTATCATCCGACATATCACACCCCAGCACAAAAATATTTATCAAAATACAGCCTCCCCAACTTAAAATATCGCATTGTCCCCGGTGTAACTAAACAGTGAAAGCCAGAGTTAGGAGCAGCTCCCTATTAACATGTGTTCTGAGCTGGGCAACAATGATAGGCAAAAAAAATATCTTCCTCCATGACGTGATTTGTTCCTCCTTGAAATGCTTCTGATGAACTAGAAGTCCTTTTTTTTTTTAACAAGTACTTGAGAACTTGCAACTGAGTAAAAAAATAACAAAAGAGATGTTGGGGTTCCCTTGTCAGTTAAGCACAAACACACTTCAGCAAATATCAGAAACAGTGCCCCTAAAACTTGAACTATCTGAACACCATTTAGACCATTTAAGTTCCCAAAAAAGAGTCACAAAGAAACCATATTAAGCATGTTTAAACTACATAGAGGACTCCCCATATCAGGGTATTCTCCCAACAAAATCACCACGAAATCAATCATCAATAAAGCTCATTCAGTAAGTCTCATTGTGACATACCAAAGCACAAAAAGATGGAGTTACGTAGTCCATTCAAAGCAAGACAATGAGCACCCTTTTCATCAGCTCATTTTAGACCAAGTTCCAAACATAATGACACCATGAAAGTGTTTACGCACACAAGCAAGCTCCCGAATTGATTGAAACAAAATTCATGGTTGAATATTCACTCAAATCAATGGCAACTAATTCTTGGTCAAAAATGTTGTGACAAAAAAATGATCATCCGATGAAGAATAACAACAACACAAAGTGGTGAATGCACCAAAGTCATTTTTTTATACCTAAAGTTCACTATCATACCTCATTTAACATTGTAAACAACTTCCATCATTATGTACCAAAGGAGGTTCAAATATATTAAATTCTCAACCCAGCAAGTTTAATCCATAAACACTAACCATAGAAAATATTGCAGCAAGCCAACCAAGGTTTAAGCTCACAAAATAAACTAAGCAGCACAATTCTTGAAAAACGGTTGGGACCATCCCTCAGCCTATTCAGCCAACAAATCATTTTTTTTAAACAATTGGACACGCAGAATGCTTTAGGGGACAATATTGCAGTTACACAATGTATTAAACCTCTTGGCAGCTCACGTACTGTCACGACCCAGCCCCGTGGGCCATGACTAGTGCCCAAGCTGGACACCCGTATGTACCTGTCAAACATTATCGGAATGATACTATAGGCCCTCAATTAATCACATCGTATTAACATACGCAAGCCGACGAGGCTGCCACTGTATATGTCATTATTCTACGCAAGCCGATAAGGCTGCCACTACGAATGAAAATACTACGCAAGCCGACAAGGCTGCCACTACGAAATGATAATATATTGCAAGCCGGCAAGGCTGCTATAATGACAGAATATCCACAACGATCATATAGACATAACCGAACACATCTGAATACAACCCACATACATGTCTACAGACCGCTAAGAGTTTCAACAGTGAAATATGACGGGACAGGGCCCCGTCGTACCCCTAGACAACATATACATATATACATCAAAAGGGTCTGTACCAGAATCTAGGCTCCGGAACAACGGAGCTATCCAAGACAGCAGAAAGGGAATCCTAAGCTGGCGGATCACCAAAGCGAGTATCTGCACCTGCGGGCATGAAACGCAGCCCCCCAAGGAAAGGGGGTCAGTACGGAGTATGTACTGAGCATGTAAAGCATGAAATACAGTAAACAGGATCATATCTGAAATAAGGAGTACAGAAAATAAGTACAATGTCCAGAATAGCCAAAACACTTGCCTTTTGAAACACAAATCGCACATGTCAATAACATAAGTCATACTCAACCAGTTATGGGACTCAGTGACATAATTAGATAATCATCCTGTACATATGTATATATAACGTGTCCCGACCCTCTAGTGAGGGACTCGGTGAATAAAATCATATCATTATCATGTATATATAACGTGTCCCGGCCCTCTAGTGAGGGACTCAGTGAATAAAGTCATCATATGCCATCCTGGCCACCATCATCGTATCATCATATCATCATGTCATCATATCATCATATACATATACATATAACGTGTCTTGGCCCACTGGTGAAGGACTCGGTGAACAATGCAGTGAAGCTGTGCACGAAAACCTGTCCTGGCCCGGGACTCAGTGAAAGACATATTGAGACTTGCACGAGTGGAGTAGTGAGCAACCATATGCAAATTAAAACATTTTCAAAGACTCAATGGAATAATCAACACGAGCTATCATTTAAAAATCAAGACAGTAGTCATATCAAATACCTTTTGAATGCCACTCGGAACATATCAAACAACCCTCGAATGTCATCATAAAGTATATCAAAAGAGTCTTAGGAATCATAGTCATATGTCAATAAAGTATGAAACATCTTATAGAAGTCCGAGCATTAGTTATCATAGAGTTCCTGAGAATAGGAACGGATATATACCGGCTACTACCCAACGTACAGAAAACTGCATGGGGAGGCTCAATCACATGAGAATTCTAACATCAAAAAGTGAATAAGAATCATAAATCACACTTAAGCTTATGAATAGAATTACCCCAAAGTTCATATCATTCATCTCTTAGATCTAAGACATGCCAAGAGAAAGAAGAGACAACTTTACATACCTGCTAGCGACTATTCGTAAATCCGTTCGCCTCGTCGCTCTTTTAGCCTATTTAGTATAAGAGTAACGTTATCGTTAGTACCTATACTTTCTAGTTCACAAATCTACAACCCATTGTTTATAGGACTTATCCTTTAGCTTACACAACCTCGTTTAGGGTTTCCTATTAGTTAAAGACTTAACGAAAATCGGGCAACATTTCCTCTATATATTCGCTTAACCCGAATTTCCAATTACCCTCCTGTTAACACAGAAACACCAACAACAACCTATGGACATAATCATATCTTCAATTCTTTCAATTCCATAAGGATAACAACATGTTCATATCAACACAACTTTAACCTTATATCTAATTCCTTCATTCTTTCACCATATAATTTATGATAACAACAACCATATTGTCACTTAAAAATCAATTTACCATGTACAATTAAAGCAGCCCCCCCTACACAGCTCAATTTACATTTCAACATCAACATCTACAACTTCTTACATTCATCACACATTTACCAAATTTATACAAGTTTAATCACCACCAAAACGTGCTTAAAAAGATCAAATCTTACCTTAATAAACTAGGCTCCTTAAACTTTCTAATCACTTGAATAATTACAACACCTTGAGGTATTAATCACACTTGAAATCTATTTTTTTTTCCTATCTTGCTCGGCTAAACAGCCATGGCCGAGAGCTTCAAGCTCTCTTCTTTGTTTTTTTTTTGTTCTTGTTTTGTAAATGTTGAAAGCAATGACTTAGGAGTCATTTTGATGCTATATATATGTCTTTCCTAGGACCTACACGTGCCTCCCTTATGTTTCATCCATTTGGGATTTGTTTTTCTTTTTTTTTAATTAACATTCGGGTGGGGCCCACCAAGGTAATTAACTTTAATTAATTTAATTAATTACTAATTACCACTTAATAATCTAATCACAATTAATTAATTCCTAATCTCCAATAATAATATTTTTTTTCTTTATACTAAATAAAATTTATAAACAATTAGTTCTAATTTAGAAATTGAAAATTAAGGGTTTCTATTCCGTGTCCGAGAATGATCCCGTCTTTTAACTTGAGTCGATTCTCTTGTGAATAACTCGACGTATAAAAATACGGGGTATAACATCCTCCCCCCCCCCCCCCTTAGAACATTCGTCCTCGAATGTTGACTTGGTCCCGTAAGGTTCTATAAGAATTTTGGGAAGGTTTCCCTTATCGTTATAATATACAGTTTCATCAGGCAATCAATATAACCAAGTGAGGAGTTTGAGTTACCTGTAGGTGTAGGGAACAAGTAAGGGTACTTGTTCTTCATCTCCTCCTCGTCTTCCCAGGTCATCTCTTCCCTATTGTTGTTTCGCCATAACACTTTGACGGAAGCCACGTCCTTAGTTCGCAACCTTCTAATTTGTCGATCAAGTATGGATACAGGCTGCTCCTCGTAGGATAACTCCTCTGTCACCTGGATGTCATCTACGGGAAATACTCTGGAAGGATTGCCTATACATTTGCGAAGCATTGACACGTGAAAGACTGGATGCACTGCTTCCAAATCAGATGGTAGGTCCAACTCGTAGGCAACTCGGCCTACCGTACGGATAATATGATAAGGCCCAATGTATCTTGGGCTTAGCTTCCCTTTCCTGCCGAACCTCATAACACCCTTCATGGGTGACACCTTCAATAACACCCAGTCACCAACCTGAAATTCTAAGTGTCGACGTCGATTATCTACATATGATTTCTGCCGACTCTGGGCTGCCAGTAATCTCTCCTGAATAAGCTTCACCTTATCAACAGCCTGCTGAACCATATCTGGGCCTATCAACCTAACTTCACCAACATCAAACCAACCAATAGGTGATCTGCACTTCCTCCCATACAAGGCCTCATACGGTGCCATCTGAATACTCGAATGGTAGCTGTTATTATAGGAAAACTCAATAAGTGGCAAATGATCATCCCAGCTACCCCTGAAATCCATAATACAGGCCCGTAACATATCTTGTAGTGTCTGAATAGTACGCTCGGCCTGTCCATCAGTCTGAGGGTGGAATGCTGTGCTAAGACTCACTTGTGTCCCCAATCCCTCCTGGAAGGATCTCCAGAAGTTGGCTGTAAACTGGGCTCCTCTATCGGAAATAATAGCTGTGGGAACCCCGTGAAGTCTCACTATCTCCTTAAGGTACAACTTGGCATAGTCCTCAGCTGAATAAGTAGTCCTGACTGGAAGAAAGTGGGCTGATTTTGTCAACCTATCAACAATGACCCAAATAGAGTCATATTTTCGCGGAGTGCGAGGTAGACCTGTGACGAAGTCCATATTGATTACCTCCCATTTCTAGGTTGGAATCTCCATCTCCTGTAATAATCCCCCAGGCTTCTGGTGTTCGATCTTAACCTATTGACAATTAGGACACTGAGCAACAAACTCTGCTATATCCTTTTTCATGCCATACCACCAATACAAGCATCGGCGGTTATGATACATCTTCGTTGACCCTGGATGAACAGAATAACGAGTATAGTGTGCCTCTCCCATAACCTGTTGTCGTAACCCTGCAACCTCAGGTACACATAATCTACCTTTGTATCGTAGCACTCCGTCAAGTGCAATCTCGAATGGGGTCTCTTCTTTTTGAAGAGCTATATCTCTATGATGTACAAGAATAGGGTCCTCGTACTGGTGTTTATTTATCTATTCTATGATAGAGGACTCAGCAACTCCTCGAACAGAAACCCTGCCATTATCAGAATCAGCCAAACAAACTCCAAGATTAGCTAACTGGCAAATCTCACGGACTATCTCTTTCTGTTCCGGCTGTACGCCTGACAAACTACCCATAGATTTACGGTTGAGTGCATCTGCTACAACATTTTCTTTTCCTGGGTGGTATAGAATGTCAACATCATAGTCTTTCAGCAACTCTAGCCACCGCCTCTGCCGCAAATTCAGCTCCTTCTGCTTAAAAATGTATTGGAGGCTCTTGTGATCTGTATAAATATCAACATGCACACCGTATAGATAATGTCTCCATATCTTTAAGACATGAATCATCGCTGCTAACTCCAGATCATGGGTGGGATAATTTCTCTCGTGCTTTCTGAGCTGTCGGGAGGCATAGGCTATAACTCTGCCATGCTGCATCAACACACAACCTAACCCGACGCCTGAGGCATCACAATAGATAACGTAGCCATCTGATCCCTCAGGAAGTGTTAGAACTGGAGCTGTAGTCAACTTCTCCTTCAATAACTAAAAGCTTCGCTCACAAGCGTCGGTCCACTGAAACTTGGCTGCCTTCTGTGTTAGCCTTGTTAAAGGCGCTGAAATTGAGGCAAATTTCTCTACGAACCTCCTGTAATACCCTGCCAACCCTAGAAAACTGCGTACTTCAGTAGGCGTCGTAAGTCTAGGCCAAGTCTTCACCACCTTAATCTTCTGTGAGTCTACCTGAATGCCATCAGCTCCAATAATATGTCCCAAGAATGCTACCGAAGTCAGGCAGAACTCACATTTAGAAAATTTAGCATACAGCTTCTGATGCTGAAGCACTCTAAGTACCGTCCTTAAATGATCTGCATGTTCCTCTTCTGACCGTGAATAAACTAGAATATCATCAATAAATACAATCACGAATAGGTCAAGGAACATCTTGAACACTCGGTTCATCAAATCCATAAATACTGCTGGAGCATTGGTCAGCCCAAAGGACATCACTCTAAACTCATAATGCACGTATCGAGTCCTAAATGCAGTCTTAGGGATATCTGCCTCCCTCACTCGCACCTGGTGGTAGCCTGATCGTAAGTCTATCTTGGAGAAACACTTAGCACCCTGCAACTGGTCGAATAGATCATCAATTCTGGGGAGGGGATATCTATTCTTTATCGTCACCTTGTTCAGCTGCCTATAATCAATACACATCCGCAACGACCCATCTTTCTTTCTCAATAACAACACCGGTGCTCCCCAAGGTGATGTACTGGGCCTAATAAATCCCTTTTCTAATAAATCTCTCAGTTGCTCTTTCAATTGTTTCAGTTCTGCAGGTGCCATTCTGTAAAGAGGAATAGATATGGGCTGAGTGTCTGGCAACACGTCTATAGTGAACTCCATCTCACGCTCATGAGGAAGACCTGGAAGTTCATCTGGGAACACATCTGGAAATTCGCTAACTACCGGCACTGTCTGAAGAGTCGGCGCTTCTGCCTTCAGGTCATGCACTCGAACCAGATGATATATATACCCCTTTCTAACCATCTTCCTTGCCTTGAGGTATGAAATAAACTTACCCCTCGGCGATGCTGTATTCCCCATCCACTCTATAATTGGCTCTCCTAGAAATTAGAAATGAACTACCCTTCCCCGACAATCGACATTGGCATAACAAGAAGCTAGCCAATCCATACCCATAATAACATCGAATTCAGTCATATCCAACTCTATCAGATCCGCTTTGGTGCAATGGCTACATATAATTACCGAACAATCTCTATATACTTGCCTTGCTATAACAGAATCTCCTACCGGTGTAGCTACCTCGAACGGTTCTATCGGTTCAGGTTTTATCCCAATTCTACTAGCAACAAGGGGAGAAATATATGATAAAGTAGAGCCTGGGTCTATCAATGCATATACATCTCGGGAGAAAATCGATAGTATACCTGTGACCACATTTGGTGACGCCTCCTGATCCTGTCTATTAGCCAAAGCATATATGCGGTTCGAGGACCGCTGGAACTGGAAGCTCCGCCATGACCTCTACCACGGCCTGCCGGTACTTGAAAACCCCGCCCCAAGGGCGCATAACTACGGAAGAAGATGAACCAGCAACCGACCCAGTAGGCTGAGCTGTACCACCTGGACTACCCCCATACGGACACTCCCTCATAATATGGCCTTGACGGCCGCAAGCAAAGCAAGCACCTGTAGCGAGACGGCATTCCCCAGGATGGAGCCTATCGCACCGAGAACACCGAGGCATAGATGGCCCCGTCTGGCTCAAACTTCTGCTCGACTGCGAACCCGAAGCCTTGGAGCTCTGACCGACTCCTGAATATCCTGTGCTATCGAACCTTCTACCTGTGAGCTCTGGGGGTGCACTTTGGGCTGGCTGAGAAGGGTATCTATTATACTGCTGAGGTTGTCCGCCTCGAAACTCGCCAGAATAACCAGCTGATCTAACTCTCTTGTGCTGGCCCCTGTCATGATCTCTATCGGGCTGATGCCCTCTGTGTCGATCCTCTACCTCTTGTGCATATGCCTGTACCCGGGTAATATCCATCTCTGACTGGGAAGCCATTACCATACAGCTATCAATCAAATAACGATCTAACCCCATCACATACTGATGTGGCGTGATTTTACACCACAATCGATGCTTTTTAACTATAAGTTTTACTTGTTTTTAAGCAAGTCTATGTCATTTTACGTAGTTTTTGTCATGCTTCAGGTAATACGAGGTCCCTAGAGCCTAAGTGTGGAAAACAAGCAAAAAAGTTGCAAAACTGGAAATAACTGGAGGTTCTGGAAAAATTCGTGGAAAAATACTCTGCGCGTTCGCGCAGGTATCCCACGCGATCGCGCCTACGCGCGATATTAATTATACGCGTTCGCGCACACGCGCGATATTAAGTCCACGCGTTCGCGCTGAAATTGCACGCGATCGCGCTGAAGGAACCAAGTGGAGCTGACGTCATCCACGCGATCGCGCAGACACATGGCGCAATCGCGTTGAAGGATTTTCAGCATTTTCGACCAGAACTCAGATTTTGACGATGTCTTCCATTCCAGTTCATATAAATAGAAAACTAGGGCAAAATATGAGATATCTTTGGCAGCTCCCACAAGTTGGAAGCTAGGGTTCCTACAAAAATTGTTCTTTCTTCTTTTTAATCCTTGTTGATGGAAATCTCTTGGTGACAATTAAGATTGATACTCTTGTTGCGCTTATTTATTCATTTGCATTGTTCTTAATCAAGTAAGTTTTTGCTATTTTAATTATTCTTGTTCATGAATGTTTTCAATGGAATAGCTAACCTTTGAACTCGCCCATTTACTTTATTTGAAACTCGGAAGAGGAAGAACGGGGTTGGGATAGAATAATTAACATAAATTTGGGGCGTTAACCCTCATCTAATGGAAGTTGACCTAGGAATAGGCAATACCACTTGTAGCCATATTCGGGTGTTCTTAATGTTCCTAATTGCTTGAGGGATCTTCAATTGGGTAGCCTAGTTAATCTTCGGAAGAAGTTAATTTAGAGTCATTATCCGAGGCTAAATAACATAAACTTGCTATTATTTACAATTCGTGAAATAGATTGGATCGTTACTTGAGAAGTAGTTTCCCTTCTTCCATTCTTGTTGCCATTGATCAATTTACTTGCTTTCTAGATTAGAATTTATATTTTCATATTTTATCAAAACCTTATCAAAAACCACCATTGATGCGTTCGGGCATAGCTATTGTTAGTGATAATTCCTAATCTGCTTAAATCGCCTACATATTGTTCTCTGTGGGATTCGACCCCAACCTTGTTGGGTTACTATATTTGACAACGTTCGCGTTATACCATTAATAGGTGTAAATTGAGCGTATCAAATTTTGGCGCCGTTGCCGGGGAACAATTGGTGTATTTTGGCTAATCTAGGAAATAAGCTAACTTGCTTTGAACCGAACCCGTAAATATTTGTGTAGTTGTTTTCTGTGTTTTATTTTTATTTAAAAAAAAATAAAAAAAATGGCATATTTCCTTGAAAACTTGTCTAGTAATGACTTTTATTGTGAGCATGGCCAAATTGGTGAGTTCAAACTCATGATGGAGTGTCTACTAGGTGAGGGTAATGAAAATCAAAAAGCCTTTGAAGAGTACTTGGAAACTAGTCTCCAACTTGGTTTGATGAAAGAAGAAGAAAATCCTCCACGGGCAAATCATTATGAACTACCCAATGCTCAAGATAAAAGGGTAAATCATGAAGATGAGTTTATTGGGAATGCCAAAGAAAAAAATGAATGGGAGTCAACCATTGTTCTGAACAATATGGTTGGTGTTGACCCCAATCCGGGGGAAAAAGAGGATGTCATAGTTCAAAAAGTTCAAGAGCCTTATATTTTGCAATTTGAAAATTCAACAAGGCAAAATGACATTCCTCACTTGAAAGCCAAGAAGTGTAGAATGAAAAATATTTTACTTGGCGTGATCAGATATTTACCACCCCCCGCTGCTCGTGGTCACAAACTTGATTCCAAGTTAGGTGCCCAATTCATAAGCTCCAAATGGCGAGAAAAGCGGTAAAGTTGGTAACCGTCGTGCCGCGACGTTAACTTAAGCGCTTGGTGGGAGGCAACCCATCGTTTTTTTTTTTTTTTTTTTTTTTTATCATTTTTGAAATTTGATTTTTTAGAATTGTTTAGCTTATGATTTGTGACTAATCTGCAAAATTTCAATTTTTTTGGAATTGTTTTGAGCAGGTTGGGTTTTCAGAACAGCCACAAATCAGTAGCTGCTGGTTTCTGTAATTTGTTAGACTGGTTTCTGTGCTTATTTTCTGAATCTGGAAAAACAGGGCCGAATTTATCCCTTCGCGATCGCGCCTAGAACCCACGCGATCGCGTTAAAAAAAAAAAACGAGTAAATTACTTTGCGCGATCGCGCCACATCACCACGCGATTGCGCAGAGGCGCGTTTTTAAAGAACTAAACAGACCTGGGGGTTAAAATCCCCCGTTTTCCTCCCATTTTCCTCCCATTCTCTTCCCATTCCCCTAATTCTCTCTCAAACACAATTTTAATTTTTTTAAAAAAAAATTCTTCAACTTGCAACCACAAGGTATGTGATTCTTTCATTGTCTTGTTCCTAGGGTTGTTTTTATCATCTTTCCATGTTAGAAATTGTGAAAGAAAAATTTTCTTCCACTTGTTTAAGCATGAAAATGTGATGAAATTGTTGAATTTCTTGTCAAGAAAATTATTGTTTGTTGTGAGTGATGTGAGTTGAGAGTTGGGTGTTGATATGAAAAGAAAAAAATGGGGCAAAATACGTGCTAAGAATCATTGAATTAAAGCCCCAAAAATGATGCCCAAAACCTGTTTGTGAAAATGTTTCTGAGAATCTGAAATGACTCAGCGCGATCGCGCTGATAATAGACGCGATCGCGCTGAATAATGGCTAAATATTACGCGATCGCGTCCTGTTGAACCGCGATCGCGGTGAAGAACATTCTCAAAATGGCGCGATCGCGCAACAAACTGGCGCGATCGCGCTGAAGGAAATCCGACAGTTCACAAATAGAAAGCTAGTACAGAGCTGCCCAAAACTTTGGCAACCAATTTCTCTGGCCTAGTAACCTCATTATACATCATTTTAGGTATTCATATGTGTTGTTTTTGTTTTGTAGGTACTTAAACTTAAAATTTCTGAACAAAATGATGAGCATTCTGTGGAGTGTATGCGGAGCACAACATGAAGAAGAGGAAAATGAGGATGATTTTGTCCTGCCAGAGCCCAGCAACTCCAGTTCAGAGGGTGAGCAGAGATGACCATTAGCACGCAGTGCTAGGAGGTATGAAAAAAAAAAATCTGTGTTGATGTACTGCAGTGAGGACACTGCAAGTTTTTTTAGTTAAGGGTAGGAACCTCCTCGGCTTTTCTTTGCCAGAGTTCTTTTCCTGAGGGGGGTTTTTATTTTGTTGAAACTGGCATGTTTAGGATGTTACTTAGGTTGAATAGAGTAATTTTGTTTTATTTGGTACTACTTGGTAACTAATGGCATGTATTGTGTTTTGTTGAAATTTTTAGACCCCTCGAAATTTCGAAAAATGCATACTTAGAACAGTTATTGTCTGACATGATTGATTCTTTATATGACATTATTATTATTGGGGTATTGTGTGTGATAAATTACTACTTAGGAGGTCACAAGTGTAAAAATTATTGTCCTTATGCCGATGTGTGTGTGAGTTGTTAGTTTGATTCTGTTTATGCATGTATAATCTCGAACTTGCCCGGTTGGTCTTGTATGAAATCCGAAAGTTAGTTTGGTTGTGATATGATCTTAGGCTTTCTTTGTTGAAATAGTCACTTTGCCTAAATAAGCCTTACCAAAAGCGTTAAATACCCTTAGTTTCCCTTTTGAGCCTTTTTGACCTTTTTCTTGGCTAGCCAATTATGAAACCTTACCCTTTGTGAAATTAATCCATCTTCGCACCCGTTCCCTCCTTGATGCTACTAGTTAGATGAGGCAAAATGCCTAAGTTGGGGGTGAATTAAATGTGGAGTACATGTTAAAAACATAAGTTGGGGGTGGTGGAGTTTGCTAGTGAAGATTCGATGTGGTAGCTGCGTATATATTTATACATAAAAAAAAAATTGTAAGTTGGTTAGAAGTAAAACCACATCGAGGTCGAAAACTGAAAGAAAATAAAAGGGTGGAAAGAAAAGAGGCGAATTAAGGTGACAAGATGTTGTAGTGTTCAAGGAGGGTGAGTCACTAATATCCAAAAAGTATCCGACCCATCCCTAAACCTACATTACAAGCCGAAACAAGTCCTAATGAGATCACAACCGAACGATCCTAGGATGAGAACATAGAAAATAAGGGCAAGCCTATGGTATTTGCATGTGTAAATATGAATTGTCTTTGTGAGTGTGAGTGTTTTTCTCTTCTCTTTCGTCTTCGTCCCATTCTTGTCGTATATATGTGTGTTGGGACATTCTTTGTTCTATGTGAGGGCATAAGGATGCAAATTGAACAAAATAAAGTGACAGCCTAAAGTAGCGTTTGTGTGCACCATAATATGTTCGATAATATGATGTCATTCATTGAAGCTTCATGGTTAGTCGTAGTGTTCTTGAGTTGTGTATATTGCTTTAAAACAAAAATTGGGGTGCTCCTTGGAAGAAAAACATGCATGCCGGTAGTTCAAAGTCAAAACCAATGTAGACATTGTTAGTCTATAATATCTAGGTGTTAGATTGAGTCATGATTTTGTATGGCTTGCTTGAGGACAAGCAAATACTTTAAGTTGGGGGTGTTGATGTGGCGTGATTTTACACCACAATCGATGCTTTTTAACTATAAGTTTTACTTGTTTTTAAGCAAGTCTATGTCATTTTACGTTGTTTTTGTCATGTTTCAGGTAATACGAGGTCCCTAGAGCCTAAGTGTGGAAAACAAGCAAAAAAGTTGCAAAACTGGAGGTTCTGGAAAAATTCGTGGAAAAATACTCTGCGCGTTCGCGCAGGTATCCCACGCGATCGCGCCTACGCGCGATATTAATTATACACGTTCGCGCAGGTATCCCACGCGATCGTGCACACGCGCGATATTAAGTCCACGCGTTCGCGCTGAAATTGCACGCGATCGCGCTGAAGGAACCAAGTGGAGCTGACGTCATCCACGCGATCGCGCAGACACATGGCGCGATCGCGTTGAAGGATTTTCAGCATTTTCGACCAGAACTCGGATTTTGACGATGTATTCCATTCCAGTTCATATAAATAGAAAACTAGGGCAAAATATGAGATATCTTTGGCAGCTCCCACAAGTTGGAAGCTAGGGTTCCTACAAAAATTGTTCTTTCTTCTTTTTAATCCTTGTTGATGGAAATCTCTTGGTGACAATTAAGATTGATACTCTTGTTGTGCTTATTTATTCATTTCCATTGTTCTTAATCAAGTAAGTTTTTGCTATTTTAATTATTCTTGTTCATGAATGTTTTCAATGGAATAGCTAACCTTTGAACTCGCCCATTTACTTTGTTTGAAACTCGGAAGAGGAAGAACGGGGTTGGGATAGAATAATTAACATAAATTTGGGGGCGTTAACCCTCATCTAATGGAAGTTGACCTAGGAATAGGCAATACCACTTGTAGCCATATTCGGGTGTTCTTAATGCTCCTAATTGCTTGAGAGATCTTCAATTGGGTAGTCTAGTTAATCTTCGGAAGAAGTTAATTTAGAGTCATTATCCGAGGCTAAATAACATAAACTTGCTATTATTTACAATTCGTGAAATAGATTGGATCGTTACTTGAGAAGTAGTTTCCCTTCTTCCATTCTTGTTGCCATTGATCAATTTACTTGCTTTCTAGATTAGAATTTATATTTTCATATTTTATCAAAACCTTATCAAAAACCACCATTGATGCGTTCGGGCATAGCTATTGTTAGTGATAATTCCTAATCTGCTTAAATCGCCTACATATTGTTCTCTGTGGGATTCGACCCCAACCTTGTTGGGTTACTATATTTGACAACGTTCGCGTTATACCATTAATAGGTGTAAATTGAGCGTATCACATACCGATGCACTCTATCAGTTATATTAGCTACAATAGCGGGTGCTTGTCTAGCCAATGAGTCAAACTCTACACTATACTCTCGAACACTCCTGCCCCTCTATCTAAACTGTAGGAATCTATCAACTCTAGCTCGCCGCATCTCTGGAGGCAGAAAGTGGCCAAGGAAGGCCTACACGAACTCATCCCACACTGCTGGAGGAGCATCTTCGCCCCTAGACAACTCTCACGACTCATACCAATTGATAGCTACATCCCGCAACCGATACGACGCTAACTCAACAGACTCAGTCTCAGAAGCCTTAATTATCCGCAACGTACGGTGCATCTGCCGAACGAACTCCCGCTAGTCATCCTCGGGCTTCGACCCAAAAAACTCTGGTGGATTACAACTTAGAAAGTCACGGGCTCTCAAACTATCATATCTATCCGTCTGATCAACTCCTAGTCCATGCCTTCGAGTCTGTCCTGCCACTAATAGGTAAGCAACTGAACTGCATCTCTCATGGCCCTATCCTATGCCCCTGGCTGAGGAGCTGGAGCCTCAAATGCTGGAACCTCAGGAACTGGCGGTGGAGCCGCCCCCTGACCTGGAGCTGTCGCTGTCCTGGGTTCCTCTGGAAGTGGCGGTGTAGCAGAACTCGCGGACTGAAACCCAAACTCAGGCATAAACTGGGCACGAGCCCTGGTAACTCTCCGAGTCTGGCTAGTATCCCCTGCTATCGATTTGCCCTTCTGGGCAGCTGTCGCTTTCTTTGGAGGCATAGCTGTAAACATAATAGTCTGTTAGGAAGGGTTTATCCTGATAATACAGATCTATCGCACAATCTAGGATAAGAAGGAAAGATGACACCCTAAATGTCCTGTAGCTTCCTGTTTATAGATGTGGTGCACAACACATCGATAAACAAGACTCTACTAGACACGGTCTGTAGACACCCCGAGGATGAACTGCTCTGATACCACTTTTGTCACGACCCAGCCCCATGGGCCATGACTAGTGCCCGAGCTAGACATCCGTATGTACCTGTCAAACATTATCGGAATGATACTATAGGCCCTCAATTAATCACATCGTATTAACATACGCAAGCCGACGAGGCTGCCACTGTATATGTCATTATTCTACGCAAGCCGACAAGGCTGCCACTATGAATTAAAATACTACGCAAGCCGACAAGGCTGCCACTACGAAATGATAATATATTGCAAGCCGGCAAGGCTGCTATAACGACAGAATATCCACAACGATCATATAGACATAACCGAACACATCTGAATACAACCCACATACATGTCTACAGACCTCTAACAGTTTCAACAGTGAAATATGACGGGACAGGGCCCCGTCGTACCCCTAGACAACATATACATATATACATCAAAAGGGTCTGAACCAAAATCTAGGCTCCGGAACAACGGAGCTCTCCAAGAGAGCAGAAAGGGAATCCTAAGCTGGCGGATCACCTAAGCGAGTATCTGCACCTGCGGGCATGAAACGCAGCCCCCCGAGGAAAGGGGGTCAGTGCGGAGTATTTACTGAGCATGTAAAGCATGAAATACAGTAAACAGGATCATATCTGAAATAAGGAGTACAGGAAACAAGTACAATGTTCAGAATACCCAAAACACTTGCCTTTTGAAACACAAATCGCGCATGTCAATAACATAAGTCATACTCAACCCGTTATGGGACTCAGTGACATAATTAGATAATCATCCTGTACATATATATAACGTGTCCTGACCCTCTAGTAAGGGACTCGGTGAATAAAATCATATCATCATCATGTATATATAACGTGTCTCGGCCCTCTAGTGAGGGACTCGGTGAATAAAGTCATCATATGCCATCCTGGTCGCCATCATCGTATCATCATATCATCATGTCATCATATCATCATATACATATACATATACATATACATATACATATAACGTGTCCCGGCCCGGGACTCAGTGAAAGACATATTGAGACTTGCATGAGTGGAGTAGTGAGCAACCATATGCAAATTAAAACATTTTCAAAGAATCAATGGAATAATCAACACGAGCTATCATTTAAAAATCAAGACAATAGCCATATCAAATACCTTTCGAATGTCACTCGGAACATATCAAACAACCCTCGAATGTCATCATAAAGTATATCAAAAGAGTCTTAGGAATCATAGTCATATGTCAATAAAGTATGAAACATCTTATAGAAGTCCGAGCATTAGTTATCATAGAGTTCCTGAGAATAGGAACATATATATACCGGCTACTACCCAACGTATAGAAAACTGCAGAGGGAGGCTCAATCACATGAGAATTCTAACATCAAAAAGTGAATAAGAATCATAAATCACACTTAAGCTTATGAATAGAATTACCCCAAAGTTCATATCATTCATCTCTTAGATCTAAGACATGCCAAGAGAAAGAAGGGACAACTTTACATACCTGCTAGCGACTATTCGTAAATCCGTTCGCCTCGTCGCTCTTTTAGCCTATTTAGTATAAGAGTAACGTTATCGTTAGTACCTATACTTTCTAGTTCACAAATCTACAGCCCATTGTTTATAGGACTTATCCTTTAGCTTACACAACCTCGTTTAGGGTTTCCTATTAGTTAAAGACTTAACGAAAATCGGGCAGCATTTCCTCTATATATTCGCTTAACCCGAATTTCCAATTACCCTTCTGTTAACACAGAAACACCAACAACAACCTATGGACATAATCATATCTTCAATTCTTTCAATTCCATAAGGATAACAACATGTTCATATCAACACAACTTTAACCTTATATCTAATTCCTTCATTCTTTCACCATATAATTTATGATAACATCAACCATATTGTCACTTAAAAATCAATTTACCATGTCCAATTAAAGCAGCCCCCCTACACGGCTCAATTTACATTTCAACATCAACATCTACAACTTCTTACATTCATCACACATTTACCAATTTATACAAGTTTAATCACCTCCAAAACGTGCTTAAAAAGATCAAATCTTACCTTAATAAACTCGGCTCCTTAACCTTGCTAATCACTTGAATAATTACAACACCTTGAGGTATTAATCACACTTGAAATCTAATTTATTTTTCCTATCTTGCTCGGCTAAACAGCTATGGCCGAGAGCTTCAAGCTCTCTTCTTTGTTTTTTTTTTTTTTGTTCTTGTTTTGTAAATGTTGAAAGCAATGACTTAGGAGTCATTTTGATGCTATATATATGCCTTTCCTAGGCCCTACACGTGCCTCCCTTATGTGTCATCCATTTGTGATTTGTTTTTCTTTTTTTTTTAATTAAAAATCGGGTGGGGCCCACCAAGGTAATTAACTTTAATTAATTTAATTAATTACTAATTCCCACTTAATAATCTAATCACAATTAATTAATTCCTAATCTCCAATAATAATATATATTTTTCTTTATACTAAATAAAATTTATAATCAATTAGTTCTAATTTAGAAATTGAAAATTAAGGGTTTCTATTCCGTGTCCGAGAATGATCCCGTCTTTTAACTTGAGTCGATTCTCTTGCGAATAACTCGACGTATAAAAATACGGGGTATAACACGTACACCCATTAAAATACCCAAGACAGTCACATATGCAGTCCAAGGACATGATTGTACTCATTCGACAATCAACTCGGTTACTTAGACTTCACTGGCGAATGAAATCACCTCTCAGACAATCTATGGAACATGTTGTGGGCATCTTACAATTAGCTTACTTTCAACACCATTGGTGAGTGATCAACCCTCCCAAAAATTTGGGAATTATAGTTCAACAAAGCGCAATTACATATCAATCAACCAACCACATAAGAATTGCACAAAATGTGCCCCAAACTCCACATAAAGAAAAGAAAGGAAAAAAAAATCTGCTCATAAGAGAAAGTGAGGGAGAGATAGAAAGAAGTCAGCAGAGAAGGAAGAAGATAGATAGTTTTATTTTTGTGTTCCTAGGGAGAAATAAAGCAAAAGTTGCCCGAACTGTATAGCAAGCCCTTGAACCAAAAAAACATGTTGCTGCACTTTGTGCATATTTTGCACTGTGAAACCACTCTTAACACTCCAATCATGACCAAATCAACTCCAAAAATTATGAAATTTGGTAAATTGGTGAAAAATAATAAAATAAACTATTCTAAAAGGGAAATTTTCAAAAAACGACTTAAAATTTTAAAAACGATGGGTTGCCTCCCACCAAGCGCAGCATTTAACGTCGTGGCATGACATGAATCAATTTTACCACTTTTTCCTCCACTTTGAGGATATGAATTTAGGCCCCAACTTTGAATCAAGATTATGATGACGCTCATGGGGTGGTGGTAGAAAAGCAAAGAGGCCAACTCTCGGGTGTCGCATCTTGCACTTCTTGGCCTTTAAGTGAGGGATGTCATTTTGTCGTCTTGGCATGACAAACTTCAAAATGAAAACGCATTGTTCTTATATCCAAAATCCTCCATAGGCTCGGTTAATTCAACTTTCATGTCATCAACCAAGCATAATGTTGAAAAATGGTTAGAATGTGGTCCAATGCGCTCAAATTTCAAATTTGCCTCATCTTTGACATCCTCATCCAAAAATGAACTAGAGTCTTCCAAAACCATTTCATGATTTTTTGTATGCAACTCTAGTATCATTTCTTTAATCTCGACATCTTGCATTATTTTTTGTTTGGTCGGTTGGAAATTCACCATTAGCTCTTGAAAATCAATCTTTACGTCTTCTTCATTGGAAACCAACTCAAAACTACTATCCATGGCCCTTTGATATTGAGCATCACATGCCTCAATTTTTGCATTTAATTCGGCCTCCAATTCCCGGATTGCAATTTCAAGTAGCTCCATTTCTTGACTTCGCTCGACATGCAATTTAAGAAATTCTTCCACCATCCATGAAATGCCTTCACGGTAATCCCCATAGACTCCAAGTTGTTGAGCTTGATTCATAAGCCAATCTTGGCTCACAAAATTTCCACTTTTTCAAGTTCTTCATCATGGTGAGAGTCGTTCAAAGCTTGTAAAAATCCACCCATGGAGAAATTCATGTTTTTGGATAAATATTCAATACATAGCAAGAGTAGAAGAAATGGGTAAAAAATTTCTCATTGGGTGCCTCCAAATCTTCTCTTCCAAAGTGTTGGTGATGAACCCTAGCTCCCAAACTTGTGTAAAAATGACCAAAGATGAAAATATTTTGCCCCAAGCTTCACTTTTATAATTCCCAAATTTCCCAACTAAGAAAATGACAAAAACAGCCCCTAACTTTCAGTTTTTGCAAATCCGACCCCAAATTGCATTTTCAGCCACTTTTTTTTTGTTTTCTTCAATTTGGCCTCTTTTGACTTGTTTTCACTTGTTATCTCTCCCGAACACTTGTAAATCACATAAACTTGTAAAATAGAAGTAAACGACATTAATTGCACTACTTTATCAATCAAACATAGCAAAATTCTAAGATTAAAAAAGAGATAAATTGGTAAAATACCAACTTATCATCAAGTGAATAAATGCATGACGTGTATACATATAAACTTTTAGCATTATATTTAAGGATATTACTGGGGATACAAAGGGGTAAAAACTCAACTTCACTCAGTGTTTACACTAAGCCAATAAAATACATGATATGTGTTTGCGTATAGATTGTTTGCATTGTGTCTAAGGATGTTATTGAGGATACAACTTAGTTATTCATGCCTCACTTCCTGATGAAGAAATTAATTTATTTTCGGTTAGTTTGCTTGACCCTGACATTCTTGAAATCTGTGGGTTTACTTCGTTGTATGGCACTAGAAGACTCAAAGAGTGGCTACTGAGCATGAGAAGTATTGTACGCATGTTTGGTCTATTAGCAACATTATCTTGAACGCATAATAAAGTTATGCGGATGTAACTCATTATGTTGCGATTCGGTCCTGTGCTTCCCCTCAACATGGGGTCTATCAAATTTGTAATTGTTCCTTTACATCAGTTTGACCAAGCCTGTGATATTTTAATTTTAGGCTTAGACAAAATCACAAATTATATTACCTCTGATCCATATTATACGTCTTTTGAAGTATTTCATTCCTTTGAGAAAAACATTTGATAGTATCAATTATAGAAAGTGTTTGTCAAAATGGCAATTAGTGGTGAATTTGAAAAAAAAATAAAAATAAGAATGCTTATCAATTTTCTAAAACATTATATTTTGGAATAATTTGAATTACCAAAACACTGATATTTAAGAGGCAGAGGGAGTAACACATTCAATATAATGCATGTAGAAGGTCTTAACTAGATTGGAATTAAGGAATACTTAATTGATTGATTGACCTGGTTACTTGCATAACTCACAAGGTCTTCCACAGAGTCTTATTTTTTGGAGCAAGTGTTTCTTTGGCCGCTTATAATTTCCAAGACTAGTATTTCAAAGATAAAAACATCTGATTTGGCTGAAAATTTCCCGTGCATTGCATACTCGGGTGTCATACCTAGTGCAAATCAAAATAAAAATCACTAGACTTCTCTAACAATCCCCAACTTACATATGACTCAATCGTTAGTTTTTATTAATACAAAATTTTTGCACTTCATAGCCAAAGTACTGTACATTTAGTTAGACACGACAGAGAAAGATTTGATGTGTAAAATTTTCTTATGACGAAGAGGTGTGTCAAAGGAATTTCGTCATAAGTTGAGAGAGGGACAAAATATGTTTTAAGCCAAACTAATATTACCATTCATTTCGAATTATACTAATTTTAGGGACAATCAAAGTTAGAGCTCAACACAATTGAGGTAACCATTTCTTAAGATAACAAAATTCATCTTACACTTGCTTTTGCCAAATGGTTAAATAATCCTTCCCAGCGATATGAAAATGACGGTCTATCCAATGAGAGATGAAAAACTTATTAGGTCCACAATTCTGCTAGTGTTGACTTGAGTTTCATTCTGTGCAAACAACCTTGCCATGCCAAAGTCTGAAATTTTAGGATTCATTTCTGCATGTAGAAGAACATTTTTAACTTTGAGATCACGATGAATGATGCGAAGTCTAGAATCCTCATGGAGGTAAAGAATTCCCCTAGCAACGCCTCGCATGATTTTTTATCGCATTTCCCAATTCAATTGCCTACGTTTCACTCGATCTGGGGACAAGATGAAGTATATAACTTACATGTTAAACTTCTGTACTTTGATAATATGGAGAACTTTTACAATATCAAATCACTTAAAAGATTACCACAAATAATATCCATACGTGTTAATCAAGGTACAAAAGCTAGCTGCATAGCTCAGAGGCTTTAGCCTAAAATAATTGGATTGGAAAATTTCATTAAATTTAAATAATTTTGTTTTTTTAAATAGACCAATAAGAAAATAATGCCAGGTATAATGGAACAGGGAATGTCAACTTTTGACTTGGTCTATATCTTTGGAGTTAACAAATTTGCTCTTAGGATTATAGAATTCAACAACTTTAATTTATGAGGGTGATGGGACAGGAGTGGATAATAACAACGCCACCAAGGCGGGAATTTTTGGCCGGTACTTCGCTTCGTTGAATATTTAAACCTTATATGACTCGTGAAAAAAATCCAACTCATGTACTTTATTCCTCTTTTATTTTTTATTTTTTTTATTTTTTTTTGTAGTAGTTTAAATTTCACTTTGTAGTGATTTCTCTTGTATTTTGACTTCTAGACTCGCGATGCAAATATCTTCATATCTTAAGTGATTCAAAGTGAATTCACAAAGCAATTAGTAGGCCTTTGGACATAAATAGTTGATATTCTTTTTAAGAATTAATATATGAGATTAAGTGAAAAAGAGCATTTGGAAGTTGAAATTATGTTAACCATGAAAACACAATTGAAATTTTGTGCTTCAAACATATTCAAGTTTGAAGTTGAAATAATGGGCCAACTTGATAAACAAATACTTGAAATAATCTCCAAATTTTTGAAAAAATATGTGTGGACAAATGGGTGCTTAGCAATGGAAGCTGCTACATCTTACAGCCTCGCAACGCAAACAATGTTCACTTTCTCTGATTTTTTTATTTTAAAGAAAAAGCATATCAGAGTTAGCGCGTTCTCAATTCTTTCTCAAGTCCGGAGCCTAAATGGTATAAAAATACACGGTATTTATCAAAAGGGGATGATCAAAAATTTATATACCAAAAGGGATATATCGTGGATCAGCCCACGATATACCCCAAAAATTTTTTGCGGCTGTCAACAAAAATTAAAAAAAAAAAAAAAAATTAAGCGTATAACGTGGACTGATCCACGTTTTACCTCTAAAGTTTTTTTTTTTTTTCGAGCACTAAAAAAAAAAAATTTTGGTAAACTTTTTTTTTTTTTTTGCAACACTTAGTGTGTTTTTTCATACTTTGACCAATGATTAGTCGTGTGTGAAGAGTCCGAAACGTCAATATTTTATATAGAACCTGATATTTTTTTCTGCGTACAATAATATAGGCTCAATACATCAAGGATACGTAGACGTTCGGATCGTCATTTTAGGGGTTGAAAAGGTGCCCGAAGTAAGGTTTGTTTGAAAATTTCAAACTTAGTGTTTTTTCATACTTTGACCAATGATTAGTCGTGTGTGAGGACTCCAAAACGTCAATATTTTATATAGAACTTGATATTTTTTCTGCGTACAATAATGTAGGCTCAATACATCAAGGATACGTAGACGTTCGGATAGTCATTTTAGGGGTTGAAAAGGTACCCGAAGTAAGTTTTGTTTAAGGTTTAAGTGTTTTATTTTTTAAAGTTTTGATTTACGCGTGTTATTTTTTAATCACGACATAATTTTATTTTGAATATAAATATAATTCTAAAAAATATAGGGAGAAAAACTAGTTGTAAAGTGGTCAAACTTTAGATGGTCATAACTTTGCGCTCGGACGTCCGTTTTACGCGTTTTTAAAAAAAACGCCTTTTATTCCATTCAATTTCGATTTTCCTCCAAATTGGCGTAAAATTTTCAGTTTTATTTACTTATAAGATGATGATACGCAATAGATTTCAATGTAAAACTCCCGGGGTAATGTAGTTGTGAATGTCAATTTCACTTCTGCGGTTTCAATTTTTGAAAATAAAGCTGACTAATTTTCTCGATATATAAAGTTGACTAAAATAACCTTACAGTCAAACACTAAGTTTTTTCAAACAAAACTTATTTCGGGCACCTTTTTAACCCCTAAAATGACTATCCGAACGTTTACGTATCCTTGATGTATTGAGCCTACATTATTGTATGCAGAAAAAAATATCAGGTTCTATATAAAATATTGACGTTTCGGAGTCTTCACACACGACTAATCATTGGTCAAAGTATGAAACAACACACTAAGTGTTGCAAAAAAAAAAAAAAGTTTACCAAATTTTTTTTTTTAGTGCTCGAAAAAAAAAAAAAACTTTAGAGGTAAAACGTGGATCAATCCACATTTTACAAAATATATTTGTAAAACGTGGACTGATCCATGTTATACAAAATATATTGTCTAACGTGGATCAGTCCACGTTATACAAAATATATTGTATAACGTGGATCAGTCCACGTTATACGTTTAATTTTTTTTTTTTTTAATTTTTGTTGACAGTCGCAAAATTTTTTTGGGGTATATCGTGGGCTGATCCACGATATACCCCTTTTGGTATATAAATTTTTGGTCATCCCCTTTTGATAAATACCGTGTATTTTTATACCCTTTAGGCTCCGGACTCATTCTTTCTCTATGCTCACAATAGAAATTTTTAGATCCCATTCCAAGGACCCACCGTATAAAAATAAATTACCGTTACAGACGTCAGCTTCTACCAACAACAACATACCACATCAGCCAAACCCACCGACTCTCCCCTTTGATCCATCAGATAATAGCAACCAAAACCACTCTTAGACTCCGACCAACACTGAAACAGCCACCGTAACTGTCATCGATGATAGCCCAATTCCATATTTAGAACAGGGTTTGAGTCTAGACAAAGATGACCTCTTCAATTTGGTTGCTAATAACCCATCAATTCTAGAAGCCTTGAAGGAAGCCATTGTTTCTAAAGCAAAATCTCAACCTCAAAGCTCTGAATTTCCAACTCTCAAACTCACGCAACTGAGGAAATGAGGGATAATCAACAAGAAAATGCGTCAAATGTTAATAATTTGAATCTCAATCTAAAAATTTCTTCAAATTTTGACCCACCCCCAAAAAACAAAAATACCAGAAAGCCCAAAATCCCTAATTCTTAAACCAACGCAAACCCTACAAATAGCCAAAACACGAAGAATACCAACACCGTCAATGATAGGAATTAACCCACAGAGGGTAAAAATGTTCAAGTGCAGCTGAAAAATGCTAATAATAACGAGAAAACCCCTATTCCTTCGAAACCAACTTTTGCAGCCGCTGTTCAAGAAGCTCTGGCGGCAAAGGCTGCAGAAATTAGTATCACTCATGGTACACATCTCGATGAGCCTACGGTTTATTTCAATGCTAAAGACTATATTGTTAATCTTGCAAATAAATCCAAACTTACTATTTGTCACGACCTATTTTGGCTAAGCCGTGCGGACACTTACCTTTCCCACCTCAGTAAGTAAACTCTCAACCCAACGATAAATAAAGACATGAATAATTAAATAAAGCAGCGAAAAAGGTTAAATATGTAAGTCTCGCAATAATATATATAGCAGAATAGTGCGGAATAAGAAAAATACCCCCAGGGTCTAGTATAAATCATACAAGAGCATCTAAAAGAAATAAATACAAGTCTGAAATAATAATACATAAAATTGTCTATGTCTCTGAATAGAAATAGGACATAAATAAGAGAGAAGTCTTCAAGGCAGTGAACAGCCGTGCTCACCTTGGAAACTCGGTGCTAATGCTAAAGCGACTATCAGCCACGTAAGACCGATACGCAACATGACACTCTGCATTCATAAAGGAATGTACAGGTCAGTACAAAATAATAGTACCGGTAGGTATCATCGGCTGACTAAGCATAGCTAACATAATTCAGACAATAAAGCAAGATAAGCAGAAAACCAACAAGCATAAGTCAAACATAATCGAAGCTAAGTACACGTCATCGCCTAAGTAGCGCATCTAATCCCAAATGTGTCAAGTTTCAATATATCCAATCAGAATCCATCATCACAAGTACAACACCAAATCATCTCAAAGTAAGCTGTGATGCATGCAATAATGTATGGAACTATGGATGCAATGCAATGCCATGCAAATATTGTGTACACATATATTCCGGACGAAAATATCGACATCTCGGTAGCATAACCCAAGGTGACTCGCAAAGTCTAAGTGCCACCCATCCTGGATCTTTTCCCAACAGATAGACAGGACCCCAAATCTTTGCCCACGGAGGGTTCTCACAGGCATCGCCCTGGAGGACCCGTGGAGTCCATGCACTCACTCAATCCACGATTCTGGGACTAACATCGGATATCAGACTCTCACATCTCTCTCATTTAAAAATCGAGCCAAGCTCATCACAATGTTTCATCAAGTATCACCAGTGTCTCAACAATGTATCATAAAGAATAAGAGTGCATGCAATACATGTATCAACATCAATAATCATGCTCGATAACACAAGTACCAATAATGGGTACGCCAACAATATCATAATCAAGAAGGAAAAATGGATCCCAATATCTAAGACAACACGTGGCATCAAGCCAACACAATAGAACATAAAATCACAACACAGCGGGGTGGCTAGCCCCAATCACGCAACATGTCCTATCCTAAGGAAATATCCAACCCAACTTCATACCCGAAGGTCCATATGCTTTCTCCGACAATATAATCTAAATATATGCTTCGTTGTACGAAGTCTCACCAAAGGTAAGCCACAACCTACCTGGATGGCCAAACCGCAAACACCAACAACTCACTCGTTTACCTTGCCTTTCCGCTGAGCCTCTGAACTAAAGTAGTCTAAGCATAATTGAAATTTAAATTAGAAATCATGAAGAACGATACTAATATTGTGTCACGACCTATTTCAGCTAAGACGTGCGGGCACTTACCTTTCCCACCTCGATAAGCGAACCCTCGAACCAACGATAAATAAAGACATGAATAATTAAATCAAGCAAGCTGAAAGAATAAATACGTAAGTCTCACAATAATATATATAATAGAAATAGTGTGGAATAATAATAATATCCCCAAGGTCTAGTCTAAGTCATATAAGATCATCTAAAGAAAATATATAAGTCTGGAGTAATACCACATAAAAATGTTTATGTCTCTGAATAAGAATAATAAGACATAAGATAGGAAGAGTCTTCAAGGCAGCGAACGTCCGTGCTCACCCTGGAAACTCGCAACAATGCTGATGACGGCGATCAACCATGTGAGATGGAAGCAGACTCAACCTGATACTCTGTATTCATAAAGGAATGTAGCAAGTGCAGGTCAGTATAATACAACGCTACTGGTAGGTATCATCGGCCGACTAAGCATAGTTAACACAATTCAAATAATAAAGCAACATAGGCAGATAAACCAATAAGTATAAATCAAACATAACCGAAGCCAAGTATGCGTCATCGCCTAAGTAAAGCATCTAATCCCAAATGTGTCAAGTCTCAATATATCAAATTCGAGTCCAACATCACAAGTATAACACCAAGCATCTCAAAGTAACCTGTGAATGCAATACAATACAATAATGTATGGATGCAATGCAATGCAGTGCAAATGTTGTATACACATGTACTCCGGATAGAAATATCGACATCTCGGTAGCACAACCCAAGGTGACTCGCGAAGTCTAAGTGCCACCAGTCCAGAATCTTTGCCCAACAGACAAACGGGACCCTGGATCTTTATCCACGGGGGTTCTCACTGGCACCACCCTGGGGGACCCGCTGAGTTCATGCACTCACTCAATCCATGATTCCGGAACTAACATCGAATATTGGACTCTCACGTCACTCTCATTTAAAAATCGAGCCAAGCTCATCACAGTGTTTCATCAAGTATCACCAGTGTCTCAACAATATATCATGAAGAATAAGAGTGCGTGCAACACATGTATCAACATCAATAATCATGCTCAATATCACAAGTACCAACAACGGGTACGCCAACAATATATCCGAATCACAAGTACTAACAGTGGGTACGCCAACAATATATCAGAGTCATAAGCAGTGGGTACGCCAACAATATATCAGAGTCACAAGTACCAACAGTAGGTATGCCAAAAAATATCATAATCAAGATGAAACAACATATTCCAATATCTACTAACAATATGTGGCATCAAGCCAACACAATAGAACAATTAAATCACAACACAATGAGGTGGCTAGCCCCAAACACACAACAGTGCCCAACCTAAGACAATATTCATCCCAACTTCATACATGAAGGTTCGCATGTTGTCTCCGATAATATCATCTAAATATATGCTTCGCTATACGAAGTATCACAAAGGGTAAGCCATAACCTATCTGGATGGCCGAACCGCAAACACCAACAAATTACTCATTTGCCTTGCCTTTCCGCTGAGCCTCAGAACCAAAGTAGTCTAAGCATAATCGAAATATAGATTAGAAATCATGAAGAACGATACTATTATTGCTACTATTCAATTTAGCTCAATCCAACCCTAGAAATTGGGAAAATGGGGCCCACAAGATCAAAACGGGAAATTCGGAAGTAAAATATTAAATTAAGTACTAGGTGATCATAACCCAACCATTAATTGCTAATTTAACTGATGGATTCACCTAATTTCTGATTTCAAGCAAAACCCTCAATTTTGGGTATGAACTCTAACTCCTTAATTTAAGAATTCAACTCTAATAATAGAAAATATATGATTAACAAACTTAGATTCATCAAAATCTAGCATAAACCCCATTAATTTAATCATTAATAAGCATAGATAGAACATTCATCAAAACCACTTTCATCATCCATTACTAAGGAATTTCTAAGGAAGAATGAATTTATGATGATTAGGAAGAAGGAATTAGTAAAGGGATTAGCAAAACTTACCACCAAGAGCTTTCTCCAATAATCTTCTAAAACAGTCCCCAAGAGCTCACTTTTCGAAATGATATTAAATGATAGACTAAGGACTTATTTAATGCACACATAATGAAATAACAGGCCCGTTACCGCCACAGCAATAGCGGGGCCGCAACAACACCCAACAGAGCATCCCAGTAGTCTGGGACAAATCGGCGAGGCCAACACACCGCAATAACAGTGCCGCCAATGCGGGCACCAGGTACCAGAATTCCACCAATTTTTCTAAGTCTCAAACGTAATCCCGCACTACTCCTGAGGCCATCTACTTATAAACCACACACAGAGACCCATACAAAAATACTCTACGAACGCGCTCGTGGCCTCGAAATTCCAACGGAGGTCTCATTGACTGAGTCAACTCCCGAGACCTCATTTTCACTTTCCCAACTCAAGTCCCAAAATACATTCAAGTGCATTGGGAACCAAACCAGATATACACACAAGTTCTAAATGACCATCCCCACCTCTCGAAATCGACAAATTTTTAGAAAAGGTCTGTTTACCCAAAAGTCAATTTCGGGTCACCTTTTTTTCGCTTAAAGCTCATATTTCATAGAAAGTCGCCTAAATCAAGTCTAAACACTTCAGGAATTGTGTCAACGGTCCCCTCGGTTAAAAAATGAGCTAATCAATGCTCGGGAAGGGGCGAAAATATGATGTGCCGTGAAATTACGGGATATTCGATGCTAGTTTCTTAAGCTTTTGTAAATCTTCAAGCACTTTTGGTGTTACTTTTTGTGTATTTATGTCGTTTTGTAGTATAAGATGTCCGGAGAGCATAACAGAGCAAAATGGAGCAAAATAGAGCATAACAGAGATTTTGAAAATTTGAAGAAATTGGATGCAGCATCTGCGAGCATCACCTGCGAGACGCAGGTACCACCTGTGAGATGCATCCATGACCGCATGTGCTGCAAGTCATCTCTGTACATTGCAAGACCTGCGAGAGTTTTGTACAACCTGTGAACCGCAGGTTGAACATGCGATACAATCTGTGAGACGCACGTTGCGCACGCAGGGGTATTTTTGTATAATATTGGTGCTCTATTCAGTTTTATGTGATTTAGAAGTGATCGGAATAAACCAAGTGAAAACAAAGTCAAAAAGAGGCCAAATTGGATAGTTTTGCAAAACTGTCAAAACTGGACGGTTTTGCCAAAACGGGACATATTTGCAAAACTGAAACTTTGGGGTTTATTTTTCATATTTTGACAAGGGAAATTTGAGGAGCTACAAAAGAGAGACTTGGGGCATATCATTATCATCTTTGGCCATTAAACACAAGTTGGAGACTAGGGTTCCTACACCATACTTGGGGATTGAAGATTTGAAGTTTTGATAAGAAATTTCTTAACCCTTCACTCATTTCTTCAATTCCTTGCTTTGTATTGTATATCTAAGTGTGTAGAATTTTATTCCATAATTTAATCTTGTTTATGAAAATATTCATTTGCAAAGTTGGATGAAACCTCTTGTTATGCTTACGTATTGAATGATCTTTATTGCTATTGAAGTGGGTCTTTGTTGTTTTAATTAATCTTGTTCTTGAATATTTCTTAAGGGATTAGCTAACCCTAAGACTCGCCCATTTACTTTGATTGAGCTCGGAAGAGAAAATCTAGATTGGGAAAGATTAATTAATAAGAATTTGGGTCATTAAACTCATTTAATAACTTGAGCTCGGAAGAGGATAATTATTTGAGGTTAAATTGATTGTGCCTAATATCACACTCTAAGGTTTGGAAAAGCTTAGAGTGAAATTCATTGATTTGGTTGGAAGACTTTCAATGAGATTTTAGAAATCATTATCTATCAACACTAACCAGCTCTTAGTTGTAAAATCATAAAATACATTGGATCGTTACTTGAGAGTTTCTTGTATCCATGCTTGTGGCCATTGATCATTTTACTTGCTTTCTAGGTTAGTTTACATTTCCACATTAGTTATAATTTTCTTAAAAAACCAAAATATTATCTATCGTTTCGCTTAGCTTGGTAAGTGAAAGTTCCTTACTTTCTTAATCGCCTAGTATATTGTTCCCTGTGGGATCGACCCCGACTCATAGTTGGATAAATTATATTGCATACGACCGTGTACACTTTTTCTTTAAGGAGTGGATTTGGACGTTATCAAAATACCAAAAAGAGTTTGATCATTACATATTGCTACCATTCAATTTAGGTCAAATCCAACCCTAGAAATTAGGGAAACGGAGCCTACAAGATTAAAACGGGAAATTCGGAAGCAAAATATCAAATTAAATACTAGGTGATCATAACCAAACCACTAATTGCCGATTTAACACATGGATTCACCTAATTTCTAATTTCAAGCAAAACCCCCAATTTTGGGTATAAATCCTAACTCTTTGACTCAAGAATTCGGATAAGTGATTAACAACCTTAGATTCATCAAACTCTAGCATAAACCGCATCAATTTCATCATTAATAAGCCTGGATAGAACATTTATCAAAACCCACATTCATCATCCATTACTAAGAAATTTCTTAGGAAGAAGGAATATATGATGATTAGGAACAAGGAATTAGTAAAAGGATTAGCAAAACTTAACACCAAGAGCTTTCTCCAATAACCTTCTAAAATAATCCCCAAGAGCTCACTTTTCGAAATGATATTAAATGATAGACTAAGGCCTTATTTAATGCACACTTAAATGAAATAATAGGCTTATAACTGCCACGATGGTAACGAGGCGGCAACAACACACACCAGACCACTGGGCGATCTGGGCCAAGACATACTTGGCCCCCCCAGCGGACACTGCAACAGTGGTGCGGTTGGGACGGTACTGGTGCCGCCAATGCGGGCACCAGGTACTAGAATCCCACCAAATATTCTAAGCCTCAATTGAAATCCCGACCCACTTTCGAGGCCATCTGCTCACAAATCACATACACAGACCCACTCAAAAATACGCTACGAACGTGCTTGTAGCCTTGAAATTTCCAATGGAGGTCTCGTTGACCGAGTCATCCCCCGATACCTCGTTTTTAATTTCCCAACCCAAAACCCAAAATGCATCTGACTGCATTGGGAACCGAAACAGATATACACATAAGTTCTAAATGACCATCCGAACCTCTCGAAATCAAAAGATTTTCTAAAAAGGTTCATTTACCCAAAAGTCAACTTCGGGTCAATTCTTTTTCGCTTAAAGCTCATATTTTACAGAAAGTTACCAGCATTAAGTCTAGATACCTCGAGAAGTGTGTCAACCGTCCCTTTGATTAAAAAATGAGCTAATCAATGCTCGGGAAGGGGGGAAAATGCCGAAAAGACTATAACGACCAAACAGGTCGTTACATCATATACCAATTGAACTGTCGCTCGTCCTCGAGCGAAGAAGAGGAAAGAAGCGGGAAATACCTGAATCGGTAAACAACTAGGGATATCGGCTACGCATGTCGGAATCGGTCTAGCAAGTAGCCTTCTCAATAGGTCGGTGCTTTCATTGTACCTTCACAGAAGTAATCTCTTTCGATCTCAACTTCCGAACCTGCCTATCTAAGATCGCAATAGGCTCCTCCTCATAAGTCAAATTCTCATCAAGAAATATAGAATCCCAACGAGCAATGCAGGTACCGTCGGCATGATACTTCTTCAGCATCGAAACATGAAAAATCGAATGAACTCCCGCCAAGCCTGACGGCAATGCCAACTCATAAGCTATATCATCCATACAGTCAACAATATCAAATAGACCAATATACCTGGGCTCAACTTGCCCCTCTTACCAAACCTCATAATACCCTTCATGGTTGAAACCTTCAATAGAACCTGGTCATCGATAGCAAACTCCAAATCCGGACTTTTCAATCCGTATACATCTTTTTGCTGACTCTGAGCTGCCAAAAGCTTAGCCTGAATATCTTTCACTCTATCGAGAGACTCTCTTAATAGATCCGTACTCCAAAGTCAAGCCTTGAATCAATTGAACCAACCAATCGGAGATCTACATCTTTTACCGTAGAAAGCCTCAAAAGGCACCATACTAATACTCGAATGATAACTGTTGTTATACGCAAACTCTACCAACGGTAAGTGCTGATCTCAATGACCACCAAAATCAATAATACACGCTCTTAACATGTCCTCGAGCACCTTGATGGTTCTTTCGGACTGGCCATCGGTCTGGGGACGAAAAGCTTTACTAAGATCCAATCGGGTACCTAACGCCTCATGAAAAGCCCTCCAGAAATGGAAAGTTAAAATAATACCCTGATCAGATACAACAGAAACAGGAACCATATGCAATCTCATAATATCCTGAATGTACAACTTGGCTAACTTCTCCGCGGTATAGGAAACCTGAACTGGAACAAAGTGAGTGGACTCAGTCAATCGATCAACTATCACCCAAATTGAGTCAAACTTGCCTAGGGTCTCCCGTAACAAAATCTATGGTAATCATCTCCCACTTTTACTTGGGAATGGGCATCCTCTAAAGCACCCCACCAGATCGCTGGTGCTCATACTTTACCTCTTGACAATTTCCACACTTAGCCAATAAATCAACTATACCTTTCTTCATCTAATGCCTCCAATAGTGCTGTCTCAAATCACGGTAAATTTTAGTCACCCCCAGATGAATGGAATAGCTAGTGCTATGAGCCTCAGACAAGATCAACTAAATCAAATTACCGACACGAGGAACGCTCGCGCGTCCTCTAATCCTCAAAATGCCCTCAGAATCAATCAAGGCCTCTTTGGCCTCACCCATCAAAACTCTATCTCGAATCTTGCTCAACTGAGCATCCTCAAACTGATGAGTCCTGATCCGATCCAATAAAGACGATCTCGCCTCTACACAAGCTAAAATCCTGCTTGGGGATGAAATATCAAGGCGAACGAAACTGTTGGCCAGAGTCTGAATATCCATGGCTAACGGACACTCAGAAATAATCTGTCAAACTAAACTCCCCATACTCATTGCCTTGCGACTCAAGGTATCAGCCACCACATTGGCTTTCCGGGGATGGTACAGAATAGAAATGTCATAGTCCTTTAGGAGTTCCATCCATCGGTGCTACCTGGAATTAAGATCTCTCTAGGTAAACCAATGTTGAAGACTATGTAATCGGTAAAAACCTCACAATGAACACCATACAAATAATGTTTCCAAATCTTCAAAGCGAAGACCACGGCCAATAACTCCAAATCATAGGTAGGGTAATTATTCTCATGAATCTTCAACTGACGGGAAGCATAAGCTATCACTCTACCATCCTGCATTAACACAGCACCTAAGCCCACACGGGAGGCATCACAATAGACCGCGAAATCCTTGCCCTCCTAGGGTAATGCTAAAATCGGGGCTGAAGTCAAAAGATGCTTGAGCTTTTGAAAGCTATCCACACAATCATGTGACCATTGTTCATAATAGCGCCCTCCATGGGCTTAAGATCATCATCAGGAGCGAGTATCACATCAATGCAAGGAGTCATAGCTGCAGCAGGATGTGCTACCGGCGTAGGTCCCTACTCAAAGGTCTGCGCCCCAACTCTGGTCTGTGAACCCCCACCGGGAGTAGTAACACCAGCTCCAGCTTGCTGGCATCAAGATGAAGTAAAACTCCGGCCATAGTATCATACATGGCCTGATTAGAAATTGCCTCAGGCTGTGTCCATTCTGGGGCTACACCATCCTTTGCGACCTGGCCTAGATTCTACTGATACTCAGGCTCGGGAGATCTAGATCTCTTCTGTCGCTGTCCTACCGCAGGAGACCTGTCCCAGGCTAGGGCATCCCCGTGGCCTCTTGCTCTGTCGTGCCTTCTGGCTGTCGCTCACCCTCGGGTGCCAGCCATAGCTGCGGGCGCTAGCACCTGACCTCGGACCATAGTAGCTCGAGTCCTCACTATCTGCGAGAGAAGCGATGAGAGTCAGATACCAATTTGATTTTTTCAGATATCAATTTGAATAAAGTAGCATGAAAGAATGAAAGAAGGTGAGATTTCCTAAATGTCCCATAGCCTCTGGCAGATAAGTACGGAGCTCATCGTACCGATCCGAGAGAATCTACTAGACACGCTCTTGTATTTAGATCGGGTAACTTAGGCCTCTAATACCAACTTGTCATGACCTATTTTGGCTAAGCCGTACGAGCACTTACCTTTCCAACCTCGATAAGCGAACCCTCAGCGCAATGATTAATAAATACATGAATAATTAAATCAAGCAGTGGAAAAGGTTAAATACGTAAGTCTCACAATAATATATATAACAGAATAGTGTGAAATAAGGAAAATATCCCCGCGGTCTAGTCTAAGTCATACAAGAGCATCTAAAATGAATAAATACAAGTCTGGAATAATAATGCATAAAACTGTCTATGTCTCTGAATAGATATAGGACATAAATAATAGAGAAGTCTTCAAGGCAGCGTACGACCGTGCTTACCCTAGAAACTCAGTGCTAATACTGAAGCGACTATCAATCACGTGATACTGAAGCAGACCCAACCTGATACTCTACATTCATAAAAGAATGCAAAGGTCAGTACAAAACAATAGTACAGGTAGGTATCATCAGCCGAATAAGCATAGCTAATATAATTCAAACAATAAACCAAGATAGGCAGAAAACAACCAAGCATAAGTCAAACAGAATCGAAGCCAAGTACACGTCATCGCCTAAGTAGAGCATCTAATCCCAAATGTGCCAAGTCTCAATATATCCAATCAGAATCCATCATCACAAGTACAACACCAAATCATCTCAAAGTAAGTCGTGATGCAATGCCATGCCATGCAAATGTTGTGTACACATGTACTCTGGACGAAAAAATCGACATCTCAGGTAGCACAACCCAAGGTGACTCTCTAAGTCTAACTGCCACCCATCCCGAATATTTGCCCAATAGACAGACGGGACCCCGAATCTTTGCCCACGGGGGTGTCACACCCCTTTTTAACCCCGGAGTTAAATTAGAAGTACGACGTATTGGAGATTCCTAAATTGCTTATGTTAAGGAGTCGCCACCTAATTATTTATGGTGAATTAGGACACCTAAAGTTTATTAAAGTTATTTCTCTAAAGTCGGCTCTGTTTGAGGTCTGCGAAACTTAAAATTCTAGGTAAGGGTTCAATTAGTCTAAAGGGAAGGTATTAAGCACCCTTCAAGATCCATTAACAATGGTTAACCGACCGGACTTATAATTAATTAGATTAAGTGTAAATATAGTATTATAGAAAAAAGAAAGTAGCTTTGTAAGTATGCCTAAAGTTATAGATAAATATGTAAGAATGCTATTTAAAATAAAACTTATAAAAGGTAATAATAATTCGTATGAGAGAGTGCTTTTAATGCTATTTTGAAATACGACTTATAAATGTTGTTAAAGTTTTAAGACAGAAGTATAATAACGTCGTTTAAAATAATATTTGTAGAAAATACCAATTGCGTAAAAGAGTTTAGTTAAAAATAAACTAAAAGAAAGCGGGACAGGTAATGTTTATATGTGGAGGAAATGACTAAAATTTAAAGAGTTATTTAGTAAAATTTTAAAAGTTGTTCTAGATAAATATGTATTTCAATATGTATTTCTGAATGTTGCAAAAAAAAAAGAACTTAAAAATGAAAAGGTTGTTTTGTTGAATTAGCTTGCCTTTTTATTTCTCAAATGAGTTAGCATTAGTGTCAAAATATGTAATGTTTTAAATTTCTTAACTAAAATATGTGGTCATGTTATTTGAAAATCTATTATTCTAATAAAGTAGATATTGTAGATATCATGAATAATCTAACAAAAAAAGAGGATGCAATCTTAAGGAATTAACCATTGGTATTCTTTGAATTAACCACCCGTTATTCCAGAAACTATCTATACTAATTTTCTTATAATTCATCTAAGCTAAATAGAAACAAGAGTAAGATAAAGTGTTAGTCAAAACAATACAAGTTAAGCATAAAATAAAACTAAAGCACGAAATAAAATTAAATGGGATTAATCCATTTTTCATGGACTGCTGCTACAGTCTGTTTTGCTGGTGGGCTTTAGCCCAAATTTCATTCTTCTATTGGTGCTGCAGGCTGGGCTGACACAGGAGGGGATTTTGTTGGGCTTTTTAGCCCAACGCCAAATGCGGAGAAAAGACGACGAGCCGCTTGGACTCGTATGCGATGTTCATGCGTAAGAACAAAGGGAAATAATTAGTGTATTATCAATGAACAAGGATGAATATAAAGGATGTAAACTAAAACAAAACCAATCGCCTGTGTATATGATGTATATGCTGTGTATATTCGCGTGGCAAAAGCATAATAGCGAAGGGGAGAAAGGAGAATAAAATTTCCCAAAGCATACAAGCAAGGGTTAAGCAACATGTTCAAACAGATTTCGATACCAAATACAAATAACTATAGCAGATATGTAAAATGTAAAACTTGGGGGATATGATCGAGGGGGGAAGATAGGTAACAATAGACAGAAAAAAAAAAATGAGTGCCAGCAATTTAACTGTGAAGATAGATAAAATATATACGAGCAAGATAGGGACATTCACTGTTATATTTCACATCTGTTTTAGATTACCAGATCCTTAATCCAACAGCGATAAAAGAAAAGCATTCGACAGACAAATCAATATCTAGACTTAGTAGTATAAAACTAGGCTCTCAGACTCATAAAGGTTATCCCTCAGGAGACTCAACCAACTAATCTACAGAGTACTTTCAGTAGATCGAAACTAGACGACATATTTAAACTTTAAAACTCTATAATACATGTTGTGACAGGGTCTGAATGATCTTAAATATAAGTAGGCATCACAGATACGCAACCAATAGCCAAATACATGGTCTGAAAAAATATCCCTAAGCATGGGATTATTACGCAAAGAAATCAACAACAGCGAAACTGGACATGGCAGCGAGATCTTTCTTTTATACCAGCAAAACCAAATCGACAATCTCAGTTTTATTTGACCGCAAAACATGTAGTATGTTGTACACACATGAGAGTAATTCAATATTTTGCAGGCATGATTTAGCACACCCAGGAAAAGAAAGAAGATGCAGGGGTGACTTAAAGCAAGAAGAGATGCTTTGGAAACCATGTGATCGCACAGAAGAAGTCAACAGTACAGGGGAGCCATGTTTTATAAGGTATGCAATGATTCCATTGAGACAACATGGCATTTGAACAAACATGTATGTGAAGAGGAGCCATACTTTTATAAAGAAAAAGAAGTACATCCAGACATGGTTTACTAGCTCACCATCTATGCTGGTTGGAGTTGTTTCCCATGACACATTAGGAATAATTCAAATTATGCAGTTTCACATTGGTTAACAGTTAAAGTGGGTCAGGATCAGATCGGTTTGCATCTCATTTAAACTCAACTGAGAATGTCAGCTTAGTGTAATGGGATTATTAATTACCCAACAGTGTCTGAATTAGTCCCTTATTAATCTGAAATTTAGAGTGTCAACATTTTCTGAAAATGACCAAACCATTTGATATTAAACTACGTGTTTTGAATTGATCTGTCCAAAACCAATACACAATCGCAAAATCAGACAATGACTGAAGCAAGAGAAATAAATGAAAGGGAAACGATTGGACCACATTGTCTCATTTAGAACACAGAGCATATTTTAGAGATCATAAACAAAGAGCAATGATTTCGACTAGCATACTAACCAATTCCAAAGCCTTAAGATCGAACAAGATATCTGAGGGAAAGTATGCATCTAATATGTTCGTGTGGCATCAATCATATCCAGGCTTAAACAGACAACTGTATCAATGTAAGCTAGCAAAATTGTAAGATTTTGGTTCAATGCTAGTCATGTTCAACCCAAGAGAGTCAACTATGACAATATGAACTAGTGTGAACCACAAACCAACCCTTTAATATTGATCAGATTTCACTTTGACAAACAGTCATGACAATATAAACTAGAAGATAATACCCCTAACCAGGCGAGTAATTATCATCCAGGATTAACCAAATTCGACTTAACTCATGCATCATTGACATGGTAAACTAACTTAGTCTCGAACTAGCCCTTAGACATCAATCCTATCAACTTAAACAAACAGCCGTGACATCGTAGATCAACAAAAATCTTAAGCTAATCAGTCGATATCAATCATATCCGTTTAAACAGGCAGCTATAGCATTGTCAATTAAAGTAGATTTCAGTTAACCAAACATCAGTGATGATAATAGCAAATACCAGAACATACTAAACCAACCTAACAGTAACTATGATGCGAACCAACACACACAAGGAAAATAACGAGATAAAGATATACCGACCTTTTGTGGGTGCAGTGAAGTGGGTGTCGACGTCACGAATCTACGCTCGAACACGAACGAACTCGAAATCGATTGAAATAACTTAACTTCAAACCCAAAAAAAATAAAAATAAAAAATAGAATGATGTGTTGGCTGTTTTTTTTCGAGTAAAGGCTCTTTTATGATCAAAAATCGATATTTTTGGTAGGGATTTTTGCGATTACGGCTTCTTGTTCCCCTTTTGTAGGATTGATTTCGTTTTTAACTCCACGAACTCTAACAAAATAATTTGAAACAGACTTAGATTAGAGTAAAAAAATAGGAAGTGTTGAGTGCTATCTCCCTCAAATCTCTAAAGATATTCCCCAAAAATCCCCCCCTTTGACAGAACAATTCGTCCTAGATTTATTGGGTTTTCGATTCGGGTTTGAGGAAGAGAGAGAGGAGCGTAGAAGAGAATAGTGGGGGACAGAGGGAAGTGGAGCAGAAATGGTGGGAGATGGGAGCGGCGGCGAAAGGGAGAGAGAGATAAGGGAGGCGGAAAAAGAAGAAGAGAAAAGAAAAAGGAGGAGCGGGAATGAGGGAAAGGGAGGAAGGGGTGCGGCGGTGTGAAATGAGGAGATGAAGGGGAAACCCTAAAAGGGTTTCCCTCATTTTGCTGAAAAAATGAATTGGACCCGGTCCATTTGTGGACCGGGTCAAATTTTAGACTGGGTATTTAAAATAATGGATTGGTAAACTAAATATGGACTGATCTAAAAATTGAGATAAAAAATATGGTCTAGTCCAAAAATATTAGGAATTAATCGGACTTTGATTTGGGGTCCGGTAAGTCAAAATACGGACTGAGTGCAAAAAATAGTTTGGCTTCTAAATTTGAATAAGAGACACATTTTGATTAACGATATACTAAGGATGCCAGAATCTCACCTAATATGGAAATATGTAATTATAAAAAGTCCCGGGTAAAAATTATATGATGTCGCAAATGACCGTGCAATAATATTTAATAACAAACGCTATCATTTAAATGTGCGAAATAAAATGCGATGTGTGTGCGGAAGTTGGTAGAAACGTCGAGAAATGCAAGTTTCAATAATACTAAATAATAGTAGCAAATAAATAGCGGTAGTAATACTGCTAAATAACAATGATAATGGTAATAATGATAATGGTGATAAAAAATAATAATAGATATAATAATAATGGTAAATAACAAACATTGATAATTAAAAAATGATAATAATTAATAATAACAATAAAGATGATAGTAATTAATAAACAAAAAATAATAACGATAAATAACAATTATTGATAATAACAAAATGATAATAAATTAATAATAATAACAATAATAGGGGTAATAATAAAATAATAATGATAATAATAATAAGAAATAATAATGATGATAATAATAAATAATAAATAACAATTATTGATAGAATAGTGATAATAATTAATAATAAAAAATAACGATGATAATGATGATTAATAATTGATAACAAATAACGCTGATAAATAATGATTAGTAATTAATAATAATAATGATAATGATAATGATAATGATAATGATAATGGAAATAACAAGAAATAATGATTAATGACAATTAATAATAAAATGATAATTTAAGAATAATAATAATAATAATAATAATAATAATAACAATAATAATAATAATGATAATAATAAACTGCAGAAGTATAAATAAAACGTGGGTGTTAATAAAAGACTAATAATTATAGTAAAACTTAAATGCATATTTTTTAATTTCTCGAAATACCAGAAGTATAAATAGGTATTTCGGAGGAGATGCGGGACAAAATTAGGTGTCAACAGTATATAGAAAGTAAGGATTTACAAAATGTTGTCTTGTAATTAATTTAACGATTCCAAACCCGAAAGTGAAATGACGATGAACATTTAAAATTTGTGATAAATTAATACTTGTAAAAAAAATAAAAGTAGCGAATATAAATGGCAGTGAAAAATAAAGTATCTAGCTCGTCAATAAATTTAGACGTCTGAATGAATAGAATTAAATAAAGGAGGGACAAAATTGGGTGTCAACAGATGCCCCTCTTCGACCGGAGGTGATGTAAGAATCTTTGGGCGAAGAAGTTGACGTAGTAGCCAATTTTGTTTGGACCAACGAGTATGAGTTTGTAAGAAAGTATGATTTAGGAAAATTAATGGAAAATATTATGAGGGCCGAAGGAATTATGGAAAATTATGGCCGAATCTCAGTTTCGAGTTGCCTATATATCTCAGGTTGCACGAGAATCAGGTCATGTGTAGTTCGAAAGTTTTTGTGGATTCACAATCTTGCAGGGGGTTGTAGACAAGTGACGAGACGTTCAAGAATGGAACACGTGTTTATAGTCTCCTAATTATAAATGTGACCCATAAGTAGGACTCTACTAGACACGGTGTAAATTCTTCAAAGATGCCCCAGTGTTGAGTTATGGAAACGCTGGGGATGTAGAAAGGAATATGAGATGGTGAGAAGAGTAGATTTAGTAGAGTTTTAGCGGAGGATGTGAAAGAGAAATTAACCTATGTATCACGTGTTTGTGGACATAGGCGGAATTGAGTTCGAGAGTAGATCCGTGACCTTTGCGGGTGAGTTTGGTATTCCTCTTCAGCAAATTTGCCCCAGTTCACTGCGTAAGATAAAGTTCCACGTTGTGTTGCGTCCCTGCAGGTTGTATTTTCTGCCAAAACTGAAATTCATGTCAAAATTATAATAAAGTTGAGAGTGTAAAATTATAAAGAGTGAAAATGAAAAGGAAGTCGTGTGGCCAATGTTGTCTCTGGTTGTCTTCAGGGACTTGAATGAATGTGTGATGTGTATGCTGGGGGTGTGATAATATCTCTAGTTGCATTGGAAGATGATAGTGATAAGGTCTCCGGCTGTCTTCCGGGACTCGATGATAAATGATATCTGCGAATTTTAAGGTAACTTTATTAAAATGGTAAGGTAGATGATGAAATAAAGGAATGAAGTAAGGAGTAAAAATAAGTGTATAGCCGTTTGGCTTTATGCAGGTGAGGCCGTGTAGCCATGCGATGTCTCCGGTTGTCTTCGGGGACTTGATGCTATGTCTCCGGTTGTTTTCGGGACTTGATGCTATGTCTCCGGTTGTTTTCGGGGACTTGATGCTATGTCTCCGGTTGTTTTCGGGGACTTGATGCTATGTCTCCGGTTATTTTCGGAGATTTGATGATGATTCCCATAAAGTCCAGGATAAAGTTGTAAAGTGGATGATGTCTCCGGTTGTTTTCGGAGGCTCAATGATAATTCCTGTAAAGTTCAGGGTAAAGTTGTTAAAATCAGTAAAGTAAATGATGAAGTATGAGGTAAAGTCGTAGTGTAGCCGTCCGGCTCATGCATGTGAGGCTGTAAGCCGAATGATGTCTCCGGTTGTCTTCGGAGACTTGATGCTATGTCTCCGGTTGTTTTCGGGGACTTAATGCTAGGTCTCCGGTTGTCTTCGGGGACTTAATGCTAATTCCTGTAAAGTTCAGGATAAAATAGAGGGTAAAGTCATAGTGTAGCCGTCCGGCTTATGCATGTGAGGCTGTATAGCCATGCAATGTCTCCGGTTGTCTTCGAGACTTGATGCCGTGTCTCCGGTTATCTTCGGGGACTTGATGTTGTGTCTCCGGTTGTTTTCGGGGACTTGATGCTAATTGCTGTAAAGTTCAGGATAAAGTTGTAAAGTGGATGATGTCTCCGGTTGTTTTCGGAGGCTCAATGATAATTCCTGTAAAGTTCAGGGTAAAGTTGTTAAAATCGGTAAAGTAAATGATAAAGTATGAGGTAAAGTTGTAGTGTAGCCGTCCGGCTTATGCATGTGAGGCTGTATAGCCGAATGATGTCTCCGGTTGTCTTCGGAGACTTGATGCTATGTCTCTCCGGTTGTCTTCGGAGACTTAATGTTGATTCCTGTAAAGTTCAGGGAAAAGTGGTTAAAACAGGTAAAGAAAGCAATAAAGTATGGAGTAAAGTAATATCATATCCATTTGACTGATGATGTCGACGGTATTGTGACAGGCTGAATTAATGACGCGTAATCCTGATTTGATTCGTCTTTAACCTACAACAATAAAAACATGTATGATGTTATAAAGTTGTTGTGATAAAATAAAATTAAAGATAGGGTTAGGAATAAAGCCGTTTGGCTTTTGAGATGAGGCCCTAATGAGCCAGATGATGCTTTTTGTCGTGATTGATAGACTTGATTATTGATCTTGCGGTCCTTTAATTCCTGCACTCAAAGAAAAATTCTTAGTTTGAGAGGGGGAAGTTGATTCGTGTTGACTCGAAGCTTGACGTTGTTGGTGCTCCATTCGTCTTGTTTCTTGTGATCTCAGTTCAAGCCTCGGTAGGTGAACAGTAGTGAAACAATTGCAAATGTTTGATTTGAAAGGTAGGTATGTAGGTATATGTATAAGGAGATGTGACTATATGTATATAAGTTGTGAGATATGTAAATGTAAGTGTATTGTATAGATATATGTAAATATATGTAAGTTGTAAGATATTCTGCCAACTTCGGACTGTGACATTTCTAAAGCAATTGGTTTATAATATTTTCTGTCTGGTAGCCTTAATCTTGTCAATGTCCCGGTTCTATATTTTTTCTCAAAAATATGCCCCAGTTTTGGTTCTGAAGGGTGTACGAAATTTATGTTACGGTGTGACCGAACCCTATATAGGTTGCCTACGTATCCGCCGAGGAATCAGGTCAGAACGTAGTTCGTAATGGTGAATGGTCTGAAGTTTTCTAATAAAGGGACCGAACCCGATGTGGATTGCCTACGTATCCCACCAAGGGAATCAGGTCGGCGTAGTTCTGCTATATCTATGGTAAAGGGTTTGTTGGATTTTATCTAGGTGTGACGGGTCTGTATGTTGATAGTCTTTGTGTAAGGATTTTTTGGATTTTCTGTTATAGCGCAACCGAACCCTATGTGGGCTGCCTACGTATCTCACCATGAGGATCAGGTAAGAACGTAGTTCGTAAGCATAAGATATTTTGGATTTTTTGTTCTAAATGCAACCGAACCCTATGTGGGCTGCCTACGTATCCCACCATGAGAATCAGGTCAGAACGTAGTTCGTACGGTTGTTAATGGAAAGGTTGCAAATTAGGTTGTCTTACCTAATGTCGTCTTTTGATTTCTTCTTGGATTGCTAGCTCTCAGGCTTATGTCATCACCTATTGGCTATTCAAATTCTTTTGAGTGAAATCTTGTCTTGTTCCCTAGTTTCTTTGCATGTCGTCTTATTCGTACATTTTATGTCACAATCGTAGAGTTGACAGTCTTAATAAATAAAGTAGAAAATAGATGATTAAGGAAAATTAGAAATGCATTCATGGTTTTTTGCAATTCAAGCTTCCACAAGATGAAGCAAAACAAACAAATTTTGGGTACGGTTCAAACATCAATAAAAGAAAAGAAGGTCACTACATGTTCATGCTACCAAGACTCCCGGTGAATCGAGGACGGAGTGCAAATCCAATTCTTCAGAATTTCCCTGGTTCGGCACTTCATGCGATAGGTGTCTCGGCGTTTGTGAGTAGCTATTGCAGGAATCTTCATGTGTGTTTGTCTTTGGATTTGTTTATGGGAATGACAAAAGTTGATGTCATGTCTCTTTTCCACCCTCCAATCGACATACTGGATTCATTTAAATCTTGGTATCTTCGTGAGTAGGCAAAGGATTGTTTACCACATTAGGCTTAGTTTCAGCGAGCTGGATTACTCCTTCCTTAATCAGGGCTTCGATTTTGTTTTTAAACCCATAACAATCTTCAATGGCGTGCCCAGCAACTCCAGAATGGTAGGCACAACGCTTGGAACCATCAAACCATTTTGGGATAGGATCGGGAATTTTTCCTTCAATCGGTTGTATTACGCCCGCTGCTTTCATTCTTTCAAACAATTGAGCCAAGGGTTCAGCGATCGGAGTGTAGTTACGAGTGTTTTTGGTATCAAGGTTTGGACGAGCTCTAGGTGCAGCATGTGGTCTACTTTGGTAAGTTGGAGCTTGGACGGGTTGATATGGACGTGAGTTTTGATGTGGAGGTGCTCGGGGTTGGTAGTAGTTAGCTTGGGTGTTGTAGACAGGGTGAGGAGATAGTGGAGCTTGGTAGGATTCAGAGTAGTAGTAAGGGTAGAAAGGTTGTTGTGGGTGGTTAAAGTATGGAATGGCTTGGCTCGGCTCATGTCTTTGGGTGTTCATGACTGCAGCGACATCTTCCTTCTTCTTTTTAATCCCGTTGATAGAACCAGATTGTATAGCTTTGTTCATTGCTTGTAAAGCAATAAGATCCTGAATTTTCCCCGATTTGATTCTTTCTTCCAAGGCTTCTCCCATTCGAACAACTTCTGTGAATTTTTGTCCCATCATACCTATCATTTTCTCGTAAAATATGCCAGCCTGGCATTCAATGAAGGTAGCACTCATTTCCCTATCATTCATCGGAGGTTGAACCCTGGCCGCCTCTGACCTCCAACGTAACGCATATTCGCGGAATGTCTCAGTTGACTTCCTGGTTAACTTAGTCATGTAAACTCTATCTGGCGTGATATCAGTGTTAAAACTGAACCTGTCCATAAAGTCTTGTGCCATGTCACTCCAACCACGCCATTTACGGACATCCTGTTGTGTATACCAAGTAAGTGCTTCGCCAGATAAGCTTCTTATGAAGAGCTTCATCCTTATGCTCTGGTCTCTGCCCACTCCAACCAGTTTGTCACAATAAGCCCTTAAGTGTGTATGAGGGTCGCCTGTTCCATTGAATGTATCAAATTTTGGCGGTTTGTAGCCTACGGGTAAATCGACGTCAGGTTGAACACAGAGATCTTCATACTCTACACTCTTAGTTCCCCTAGCAACTTGAAGGTTTCTCATTGCTTCTTTGAGACTGTGGATCTCTTTTAGCAACATGTTATCTGCCCTTGCCTTTGCATCATTTTCCATTTCTTCGTACTGATCTACTTCGGGTTGGAACCTGACCGTTACTGGATTGGTAAAGGCTTGTGTTTCTGCGGCGTATACTGGAGGAACATATTGTGCATTAGGGGTGACAAAGTGTGCCTCGTGTATATGCTGGGTTGGATAAGTTTGGGCGATGGGGGTGTTCTGGACCGGAGGTGGTGTGTTATAAGTAGTGTTTATAGGTGGTTGATTTGGTGGGTTTAGATGAATGGTTGTGGGTAGTGGATTGGTGTTGGTGGGTAAAGGAGCATAGGGAGTGCGAACTGGCGATTGACTTGGTGGGTTGACGGGTGGTGGATTATGAGTAGCATAGGTAGTGTAGGTGGGTGGTTGATTTTGTGAAGGAGTATAGCTAGTGTAAGTGGGTGGTTGACTTTGTGGGAGAGTATAGTTAGTGTAAGTGGGCAGTTGACTTTGCGGGGGAGTATAGGCGGATGATGGATTTGGTGGATTTGCGGGGGTGATCGGAGGTAAGTTGTTGTTGGTAGGTGCATTGTTTTGGGGAGGAAAATGCTCAGGAACTGGGGATTCGAGTGATGGGAAACGAGGTGGTTCTGGTGCAGTATTGCTAGGTTCAACAGGTGAATTTTGTTGTGTGATGGATAAATTGGTCAGGCGGGCGATATGTTCATCCCGTTGAATAGTAGTTCCGTGTTCGGAAGTCTCGAGCGGATCGCTTGAGATCACGATGTTTTCTACACCAGTTGGAATAGATGTGGCCGGATCAGACATAGTAATTTCATTTCCTTGGACAACCCAACTACGTTCAGGTAACGATGATGTCTTTGATCTCGTGACGTAAGGATGGTCGGCCATTGAGTGTCAACACGAATCAACTCTCTGTTTGGGAATAAGATAAAATAAACATACAGTATAAACGATGTTAATTTTATATAGGTAAAGTCATGGTCGCGTAAAGTCGAGCAAGGCATGTAGCAAATAATTCATCAAATAGAGTCAAACAAGTTGTCAAACAAATGTAAACGATTATATCAAAACAAATAACGCGTCCTAATATGCATGTGACCTCTTTGTGCCAGAGGTGGGCCTAACGTTATTTGAAGGGTAAAATGTGCCATAATATGTCATCCTGTTGCTTTGATTAATTAAACAGATTCTATTTCTCAAAAAATAAAGTACAAAATAATGTAATATTTATTACATGTCCAATGAATACAACATAAAGTGTTTCCTAAAATAAAGTAAATAAAATTTCCTGTGTTTAACTTCTGGTTCCATTTGTGATGTCCTTGATCCTCGTCATTTGTTGTACTTCAATGCAAATACATACCTGTCATAGAAACGTTAGTCATTCCCTCCCTCCTAAAATTTAATTAATTAGAGCAAGTAGTCAATATTTAGGCACAATTATCCTTCAATCATGCACATAAAGTATGATTGGTGTCACTCGGGGTCATGAACCCGCTTGGACGTTTGGGTAAAGTCATCTAATGGATTTAATACACCAAGGGTATTAAACCTCCTACGTCATGAAATGTATGTTCTTAATAAAGGGTGTTGGTTTAGCTCTATCTTAGGCTGCCTAAGAGTGGGTTTACTAGACGCAAGGTTCCCGAGCGGACTACTCGAGTGAGAAGGCTACGCGGTCCCCGTTATTCGAGCACCCCGCGCATACGCCAACTCTCCTAAAATTTGGATTCTACGAAAGAAATTTGCGGGTGCGCAAAACACACCTCGCGTGTACGTGTGATAGTGTGAGTTTCCAGAAGTGGAAGAAATATGAACGGAATGACAATTTATCAAAGCAGTAACACATAAACAGTTTATATCAAACAAACAATTAATAGCATGTAAAAACAGTTAACGAATAAATAAAGTAATTTCCAATAAGCACACAAAGCCTATTTAAACTAAGTCCGTTATGGTTAGAACCTAAGTAGTCCCCAGCGGAGTCGCCAAGCTGTCACACCCCTTTTTAACCCCGGAGTTAAATTAGAAGTACGACGTATTGGAGATTCCTAAATTGCTTATGTTAAGGAGTCGCCACCTAATTATTTATGGTGAATTAGGACACCTAAAGTTTATTAAAGTTATTTCTCTAAAGTCGGCTCTGTTTGAGGTCTGCGAAACTTAAGATTCTAGGTAAGGGTTCAATTAGTCTAAAGGAAAGGTATTAAGCACCCTTCAAGACCCATTAACAATGGTTAACCGACCGGACTTATAATTAATTAGATTAAGTGTAAATATAGTATTATAGAAAAAAGAAAGTAGCTTTGTAAGTATGCCTAAAGTTATAGATAAATATGTAAGAATGCTATTTAAAATAAAACTTATAAAAGGTAATAATAATTCGTATGAGAGAGTGCTTTTAATGCTATTTTGAAATACGACTTATAAATGTTGTTAAAGTTTTAAGACAGAAGTATAATAACGTCGTTTAAAATAATATTTGTAGAAAATACCAATTGCGTAAAAGAGTTTAGTTAAAAATAAACTAAAAGAAAGTGGGACAGGTAATGTTTATATGTGGAGGAAATGACTAAAATTTAAAGAGTTATTTAGTAAAATTTTAAAAGTTGTTCAAGATAAATATGTATTTCAATATGTATTTCTGAATGTTGCAAAAAAAAGAACTTAAAAATGAAAAGGTTGTTTTGTGGAATTAGCTTGCCTTTTTATTTCTCAAATGAGTTAGCATTAGTGTCAAAATATGTAATGTTTTAAATTTCTTAACTAAAATATGTGGTCATGTTATTTGAAAATCTATTATTCTAATAAAGTAGATATTGTAGATATCATGAATAATCTAACAAAAAAAGAGGATGCAATCTTAAGGAATTAACCATTGGTATTCTTTGAATTAACCACCCGTTATTCCCGAAACTATCTATACTAATTTTCTTATAATTCATCTAAGCTAAATAGAAACAAGAGTAAGATAAAGTGTTAGTCAAAACAATACAAGTTAAGCATAAAATAAAACTAAAGCACGAAATAAAATTAAATGGGATTAATCCATTTTTCATGGACTGCTGCTACAGTCTGTTTTGCTGGTGGGCTTTAGCCCAAATTTCATTCTTCTATTGGTGCTGCAGGCTGGGCTGACACAGGAGGGGATTTTGTTGGGCTTTTTAGCCCAACGCCAAATGCGGAGAAAAGACGACGAGCCGCTTGGACTCGTATGCGATGTTCATGCGTAAGAACAAAGGGAAATAATTAGTGTATTATCAATGAACAAGGATGAATATAAAGGATGTAAACTAAAACAAAACCAATCGCCTGTGTATATGATGTATATGCTGTGTATATTCGCGTGGCAAAAGCATAATAGCGAAGGGGAGAAAGGAGAATAAAATTTCCCAAAGCATACAAGCAAGGGTTAAGCAACATGTTCAAACAGATTTCGATACCAAATACAAATAACTATAGCAGATATGTAAAATGTAAAACTTGGGGGATATGATCGAGGGGGGAAGATAGGTAACAATAGACAGAAAAAAAAAATGAGTGCCAGCAATTTAACTGTGAAGATAGATAAAATATATACGAGCAAGATAGGGACATTCACTGTTATATTTCACATCTGTTTTAGATTACCAGATCCTTAATCCAACAGCGATAAAAGAAAAGCATTCGACAGACAAATCAATATCTAGACTTAGTAGTATAAAACTAGGCTCTCAGACTCATAAAGGTTATCCCTCAGGAGACTCAACCAACTAATCTACAGAGTACTTTCAGTAGATCGAAACTAGACGACATATTTAAACTTTAAAACTCTATAATACATGTTGTGACAGGGTCTGAATGATCTTAAATATAAGTAGGCATCACAAATACGCAACCAATAGCCAAATACATGGTCTGAAAAAATATCCCTAAGCATGGGATTATTACGCAAAGAAATCAACAACAGCGAAACTGGACATGGCAGCGAGATCTTTCTTTTATACCAGCAAAACCAAATCGACAATCTCAGTTTTATTTGACCGCAAAACATGTAGTATGTTGTACACACATGAGAGTAATTCAATATTTTGCAGGCATGATTTAGCACACCCAGGAAAAGAAAGAAGATGCAGGGGTGACTTAAAGCAAGAAGAGATGCTTTGGAAACCATGTGATCGCACAGAAGAAGTCAACAGTACAGGGGAGCCATGTTTTATAAGGTATGCAATGATTCCATTGAGACAACATGGCATTTGAACAAACATGTATGTGAAGAGGAGCCATACTTTTATAAAGAAAAAGAAGTACATCCAGACATGGTTTACTAGCTCACCATCTATGCTGGTTGGAGTTGTTTCCCATGACACATTAGGAATAATTCAAATTATGCAGTTTCACATTGGTTAACAGTTAAAGTGGGTCAGGATCAGATCAGTTTGCATCTCATTTAAACTCAACTGAGAATGTCAGCTTAGTGTAATGGGATTATTAATTACCCAACAGTGTCTGAATTAGTCCCTTATTAATCTGAAATTTAGAGTGTCAACATTTTCTGAAAATGACCAAACCATTTGATATTAAACTACGTGTTCTGAATTGATCTGTCCAAAACCAATACACAATCGCAAAATCAGACAATGACTGAAGCAAGAGAAATAAATGAAAAGGAAACGATTGGACCACATTGTCTCATTTAGAACACAGAGCATATTTTAGAGATCATAAACAAAGAGAAATGATTTCGACTAGCATACTAACCAATTCCAAAGCCTTAAGCTCGAACAAGATATCTGAGGGAAAGTATGCATCTAATATGTTCGTGTTGCATCAATCATATCCAGGCTTAAACAGACAACTGTATCAATGTAAGCTAGCAAAATTGTAAGATTTTGGTTCAATGCTAGTCATGTTCAACCCAAGAGAGTCAACTATGACAATATGAACTAGTGTGAACCACAAACCAACCCTTTAATATTGATCAGATTTCACTTTGACAAACAGTCATGACAATATAAACTAGAAGATAATACCCCTAACCAGGCGAGTAATTATCATCCAGGATTAACCAAATTCGACTTAACTCATGCATCATTGACATGGTAAACTAACTTAGTCTCGAACTAGCCCTTAGACATCAATCCTATCAACTTAAACAAACAGCCGTGACATCGTAGATCAACACAAATCTTAAGCTAATCAGTCGATATCAATCATATCCGTTTAAACAGGCAGCTATAGCATTGTCAATTAAAGTAGATTTCAGTTAACCAAACATCAGTGATGATAATAGCAAATACCAGAACATACTAAACCAACCTAACAGTAACTATGATGCGAACCAACACACACAAGGAAAATAACGAGATAAAGATATACCGACCTTTTGTGGGTGCAGTGAAGTGGGTGTCGACGTCGCGAATCTACGCTCGAACACGAACGAACTCGAAATCGATTGAAATAACTTAACTTCAAACCCAAAAAAAATAAAAATAAAAAATAGAATGATGTGTTGGCTGTTTTTTTTTCGAGTAAAGGCTCTTTTATGATCAAAAATCGATATTTTTGGTAGGGATTTTTGCGATTACAGCTTCTTGTTCCCCTTTTGTAGGATTGATTTCGTTTTTAACTCCACGAACTCTAACAAAATAATTTGAAACAGACTTAGATTAGAGTAAAAAAATAGGAAGTGTTGAGTGCTATCTCCCTCAAATCTCTAAAGATATTCCCCAAAAATCCCCCCCTTTGACAGAACAATTCGTCCTAGATTTATAGGGTTTTCGATTCGGGTTTGAGGAAGAGAGAGAGGAGCGTAGAAGAGAATAGTGGGGGACAGAGGGAAGTGGAGCAGAAATGGTGGGAGATGGGAGCGGCGGCGAAAGGGAGAGAGAGATAAGGGAGGCGGAAAAAGAAGAAGAGAAAAGAAAAAGGAGGAGCGGGAATGAGGGAAAGGGAGGAAGGGGTGCGGCGGTGTGAAATGAGGAGATGAAGGGGAAACCCTAAAAGGGTTTCCCTCATTTTGCTGAAAAAATGAATTGGACCCGGTCCATTTGTGGACCGGGTCAAATTTTAGACTGGGTATTTAAAATAATGGATTGGTAAACTAAATATGGACTGATCTAAAAATTGAGATAAAAAATATGGTCTAGTCCAAAAATATTAGGAATTAATCGGACTTTGATTTGGGGTCCGGTAAGTCAAAATACGGACTGAGTGCAAAAAATAGTTTGGCTTCTAAATTTGAATAAGAGACACATTTTGATTAACGATATACTAAGGATGCCAGAATATCACCTAATATGGAAATATGTAATTATAAAAAGTCCCGGGTAAAAATTATATGATGTCGCAAATGACCGTGCAATAATATTTAATAACAAACGCTATCATTTAAATGTGCGAAATAAAATGCGATGTGTGTGCGGAAGTTGGTAGAAACGTCGAGAAATGCAAGTTTCAATAATACTAAATAATAGTAGCAAATAAATAGCGGTAGTAATACTGCTAAATAACAATGATAATGGTAATAATGATAATGGTGATAAAAAATAATAATAGATATAATAATAATGGTAAATAACAAACATTGATAATTAAAAAATGATAATAATTAATAATAACAATAAAGAATGATAGTAATTAATAAACAAAAAATAATAACGATAAATAACAATTATTGATAATAACAAAATGATAATAAATTAATAATAATAACAATAATAGGGGTAATAATAAAATAATAATGATAATAATAATAAGAAATAATAATGATGATAATAATAAATAATAAATAACAATTATTGATAGAATAGTGATAATAATTAATAATAAAAAATAACGATGATAATGATGATTAATAATTGATAACAAATAACGCTGATAAATAATGATTAGTAATTAATAATAATTATGATAATGATAATGATAATGGAAATAACAAGAAATAATAATTAATGACAATTAATAATAAAAATGATAATTTAAGAATAATAATAATAATAATAACAATAATAATAATAATGATAATAATAAACTGCAGAAGTATAAATAAAACGTGGGTGTTAATAAAAGACTAATAATTATAGTAAAACTTAAATGCATATTTTTTAATTTCTCGAAATACCAGAAGTATAAATAGGTATTTCGGAGGAGATGCGGGACAAAATTAGGTGTCAACAGTATATAGAAAGTAAGGATTTACAAATGTTGTCTTGTAATTAATTTAACGATTTCAAACCCGAAAGTGAAATGACGATGAACATTTAAAATTTGTGATAAATTAATACTTATAAAAAAAATAAAAGTAGCGAATATAAATGGCAGTGAAAAATAAAGTATCTAGCTCGTCAATAAATTTAGACGTCTGAATGAATAGAATTAAATAAAGGAGGGACAAAATTGGGTGTCAACAGGGAGTTCTCACCAACACCACCCTGGGGGACCCACAGAGTCCATGCACTCACTTAATCCACGATTTTGGGACTAACATCGGATATCGGACTCTCACATCACTCTCATTTAAAAATCAAGCCAAGCTCATCACAATGTTTCATCAAGTATTACTAGTGTCTCAACAATATATCATGAAGAATAAGAGTGCGTACAATGCATGTATTAACATCAATAATCATGCTCAATATCACAAGTACCAACAATGGGTATGCCAACAATATCATAATCAAGAAGGAACAACAGATCTCAATATCTACGACAAGACATGGCATCAAGCCAACACAATATAATACTCAAATCACAACACAACGGGGTGGCTAGCCCCAATCACGCAATAGGGCCCAACTTAAGGCAATATCCAACCCAACTTCATACCCGGAGGTTTACATGCTTTATCCGACAAAATAATCTATATATATGCTTCGCTATACGAAATCACACCAAGGGTAAGCCATAACCTACCTAGATGGCCTAACGCAAACACTAACAACTCACTCCTTTGCTTGCCTTTCCACTGAGCCTCAGAACCAAATTAGTCTAAACATAACCGAAATCTAGATTAGAAATCATGAAGAACGATACTAATATTGCTACCAATTTGAATCATCCAGATACCAATTGGAATCAAGTAGCACGACAGAAAGAAAGAAAAGAGAATTTTCCTAGTGTTCGGTAGCTTCTCGAAGATAAGTACCGACGTCTCCGTACTGATTTACTCTACTAGACATGTCCTTGTATGATGAGATTGATGAACCTAAAGCTCTGATACCAACTCTGTCACGACCCAATCAGCCATGACTGGCACCCACACTAACCCTTAGTGGGCGAACCAACACATAAGACACCTATTCGTTCAAGTCCATTTTTATATTAACCAATTCAATCAGTTATCTATCATTCAAGCATAATATAATCAAAATTAAGCCATGCCATAAAATAATGAAGTAAATGCAGAAATCCTAACTATTATAAACCCAAAAATCTGAAAGTCACAGTACAAGGACTCTAATCTAAAACATGTCTAAGGAATGAGAAGTGTCTAAACAAATAACCACAATGTCTGGCATAGGAAATAGACATAATAAAAGGAAAATCTTCGGGCAGCCTGGCATGGATAGAAGCTCACCCTAAATCTATCAGCAACTGGCCTCAACGCTAGATGTGAGGTCGGGTAGTAGTCTTGGATCACAATCTACACTCAAAAGAATGCACCAAGGTTAGTATCAGTACAAACACTATGCACCAGTAGATATCATAAGCCAACTAAGATTAGTATCATGCATATATCATATAATTAATAAAATAGATAAGCCAGCCAACAACACGGAATCAAAATCCAACAACAGGTCAACAGGGATATTACGAATCAAGTCACTCAAAGATGTCAAGAATCAATTCAACAAAAACAACAAACAGGAATAAGTCTACCAATAATAACCATATACTCGTTGTACACACATGCTAACTGATGTCATTGCTCAATAGTCATGACCTGCAGGGGACCCATGATGTCTATGTACCACTCGTTTTGGATACTCATCGGACTAGAGCCATAAATCCTCCGCTCAGGAAAGAACCTCGGGCGCGGTGCACATCCTGTGCCACTCGTTTCGGGAATGAAACTCGGACCACGAGCCCATAATCTAGGCCACATTTGTGCCTTTTCATGTATATATACATAGTACTTCTTATCCTCTTGTTTCCAATACTCAAATCATCACTTTATGTCACAATTCCACTGAGAAGATCATATTAACTTCTCACCACAACAACATCAAACTATAGGTTCAATGCAATGAATAGTGGCTTGCATATAAGAGTTCAACTACACACTCATCATGTATGAAGACTAGACATGCTTTCTCCTATCGAATTCACAACACTTACAATCAACTAATCAAAGTTTAACTCAAGTAGACCATAAACTACCTCAAACGTAGAGCTGGAACAATGTGAATCACTCCGCTACAACTTTTCGCTTCTGTAAAGCCTCGGAATACTCAAAGTCTAGAAATTAGAATGATCAATGAGTCATACTTATTCTAGTCACAAAAAAATAAATTCAAGACACCCTTCCCTTTAGCCCCAGTCAAATAAGTGAATGAATTCTAGGTGTAACACAACCTAACAAAGGCCTTAGTAACCACTAATCATTAATCTATAACAATATTTAATCAACATATCAATTACAAGCGGTTTCTATGGTCAAGTTACCATTTTTATGAAACCCTAAGTCTCAATTCACTTAGTTCATGGCTCTAATGGTTCAATTCTTGATTAAGAGGAGTTAACCCAAGCCATTAGATGATAAATAAATGGTAATAATCATAACCCATCAATTATAGAAGATCTATTAGGTTCAAGGGTTACTATTACTAATTCGCCATTGAAGACCCATAAAAAGAATGATAATCATGAAAAAGATAACGTAATGATTGGAAGGAATGGATGAGACTTACCTCTCAACAATATTCTTGCCCTAGCTTGGAAATTCGCCCTAGGTGCTTGTGGGAAACTGTTTTGGAGTTTTATGAATAAAGAATTTGGAACTAAGTGTTAAAAACGCGAAGTTCTGCTCCCGTCGACCGCTGCAGCGGTCAAATCACCACTGCAGCGTTCTCGCTCTAGTGGCCAAGTGCCCGCTATAGCGGACCACGCTAAGTCTAACCTCCGCTATGGCGGCCCATATCCTGCTATAGCGGCATCGCCATAGGGGGCCATTGCCCGCCATAGCGAATACAACAAACTCAACTGACCACTTGCGGCGAGGGGCTCACCGCTATAGCAGTGCCGCAGTAGCGATACTACCCCGCCGCAACGATACCATTGAGGTAGTAAGTTCGCAATTTTTCCCAATTTTTTACTCTACCACCCAACATTTCATTCGAGGCCTCACAAGCACAAATAAATATGCACATAGACATAAAAACACCTATGAATCCACCCCTGGCGTTAGAATTCCCAACGAAGTTCTAATTTCCTATGTCACCCCCTGATGGCTCAACACAATCAAACAAAAATAACAAACAAGTCAAGTTTCTACTTCTTAGACTTATACAATCGAGTTTCTATTAGCTCGTTCTACCCTTGGAAAGGTTCTATTTGGTGGGGTGATCCTACATTTTCCATAACGATCAGAAGGGTCGTTACAATATACCGGATTCACTTGTTGTTTTCCGGTCAATTCCCTCAAGTCCAAATTCAGCAGCATTGGGGCAACACTATTATATACATTGGAAAACTCAAACCTAGGATCAACATTAAAAGTCTTAGGTGGAGTAAACCTAGCCCTGGTAGATTCAAATAGAACACTGATGGGTGCAGTAAAGGAAATCCAGGTGACTCAGGAGGAGGTGGTGTTTTGAGAGATAACAATGGTCTTTTGCTCATGGCTTACTTAGAATACTATGGAGAATGCTAATGTAGCTGAATCCAAAGCAATTCTCTACGGAATCCAATGGCGTATTGCAAATGGATACATGAATGTGGATATTGAATGTGACTCTATGATCACTATCAACATGATCAATGTTCAAAACAGTGTCAATAGACATATTCTGCACATCATAAGTCAGATCAACAACTTGAAGAAACGAGGAAACTTCAAGTTCCACCATTGTTACGGGGAGGTGAATAATCTAGCATATTATTTAGCTAATTTGGGTGAGAGAGAAAAGCAAAACCCATTCTTCACACAGGGTTTGGCTCTACCCAATGGAGCTAAAAACTGATTGAAGAACAACATGGAAGGAACTCCAACTTTCAGAATTCGAGTTCAAAGGAAGGTTTTTATTTTTTATAATGGTTAATTTTGATTATTGTTGATTCGGGCAGATATATATTGCCCTTCTTGTAACTAAGGATCTTAGAAAATTCCCAACTTGGATGCCTAATCCCATCTATACTTTCACCGGGACCTTTTTGTGCAAGGATGAATTGTTTATCCTTCTTCTTTCCCAAGGTCCGTTGGATAATAAGCCTAAAAAATTTAATTTTGGTCATAACTCAAACAAGGGGTAGGGGTTTGTTGACTTGCTGGTATTGAATAGGCGTGGAGAAGGCAATGAACTTGGAAAGTCACTTATGTAGTGTATTTTCCAATTTCCATATTGTTCGGCTAGATTTTATATAAATGTTTTTCTGATAATATTTTCTTCTAATTTATCAAACACTATAAAATAAGTAAGAAAAATCACTTATTTTTCAAAAAAGTATTCTCCGAGAAAACATTTTCCCTACCGAACAAAACCTAATGTGGGTACCAATTTTGGAATTGAATTCTGAATGAATTGTGAAATGAAATATATATATATATATAATTCGGAAAAGGGTCAAACATACTCTTGAACTTTAGGAAATAGTTCATCAATACCCTTCATTATACTATTGGGTCAATTATACCCTTATCGTTATACTTTGGGTTCAAATATACCCTTCTTTTATATTTTAAGTCCAAATATACCCTTTCTCTGTTAAAATTGTCCACATGAGCTATGATGTTGCACTAAAACTCGGTGAGGTGGACACCACATAACATGCCACCTCACCACCCCAACCCATTTACCCCTCTCTTCCCCCTTCTTCTTCCACCAATACCATCTCGTCTCCTCCACAACCTTTGCAACCATTAGCACTACCACACCACCCAAATGATCAGGATTCCTCTTGATTATTGAACGACCTATCTGAATTATCCATTTCTCAATAATTTCAAGAACTCCAAAAGATTTTATCTTTAATCCTCCGTATCGAAACTAAAACTACAAAGGAATATACATTGCAACTCAAATCTTATACCACTTCAATAGACCTTCTGCAACTCCTCCTTGTTCGCCCCACAAAATATTCAATTCGCAGATATCATATATCACTGAACTATTCAAAAAAGAAACTACATTCCAACTTTTCTTTATAGTACTTGATCTCAAACAAGCAAATAAAGAACAACAACCTTAAAGTTCCATGATCTTTTCCTTTTCCCGACTTCCAACAACCTTAATCCACTGAAAACTGAAAAGGGTAAGAGTAGAAGAAACAGAGGAGAGAAATTTATGTTTAACTTTTTTTTTTTGGTCTCTTTTTTTAAAAACCTTAAAGAGTAGTGGTGCTAATTGTTGCAAAGGTTGTAGAGGGGAAGAGATGGTAGTGGTGGAAGAAGAAGAAGGGGGAAGAGAGGGGTAAATGGGTTGGGGTGGTGAGGTGGAATATCAAGTTTCTTTTGATATCTTTTATCTTTGGGGTGATGTGGCAAGTGTCTTATTTCGAGACCTTATTTGTCTTTTCCTTTGCTACAATTTTATTTCTATGATTAAGAAATAGTCAAGAAATAAGAAGTAAATTAAATAGCTAAAAACGAACTAGCGAGAACTTCTTTTTCACTGACAAGTAAAACAGCGCTAAAATATCCAAAAAACATGTGACTTATTTTTGTGGTTTTAATTTTCATGGTTTTAACTTGATTTATTTTTTACGTATATCTTCATTGATATGAATTAAAAAGCTGGAAATCTTCAAATTGAAAAGGAATGCTACATCGAAAGGAAAACACTTTATTCACCGTACTAGTTTTCTTACCAAGTCACTGAAGATATTATCAAGCTTAAAAGTTTTATGTTACTGTCTTATTGAGGCAAACCTGTTCCTATATGTACAGATACTAAGATCTGGAATATTTTATTATTTATTGCAATGTACATGAAATGAAGAGGGTACATATATATGCTACTGAAAAAGGATAGATGCCCCCGATGTTTTAAGTAACAAAGAAAATAAGTAAACTCAGAGAAAAGGTTATTATGTTGTAAGGAACTCAAATCCAATGTAACAGTAACCAACTTCTCAACTGGGTAAATATCATAGATAGTCACATAACTATCATTGTTTCTCACCAAAGTCATTTAATTATGTTTTCTAACACAAAAGTCACATGACTATCACTCTTTTTTTTTTATTAAAGTCACTAAACTATGTTTTTAAAAAGTCACAAAACTTTGAGCTTACTAACACGAAAATCACACCTGGAAAATATAACTTCAGATGGGTAATTTTTTTATTCCTTTTTTTATTTTTAATCTAATAGATACAAACCCTATTAAAAAGAACCGACTAGATCCAAAATTCATATGCAGATATTATAATATTAAAAAAAACAAAACCAATCCTTCCACCAAATATACAATCGTTCTTTCTACGGGCTCTCAAGCCAAAAACGTGTGGAAATAAATATTCATTTTAGGATTAATTTTTTCCGGTTTGATTTCCTCTTTTTCTGCATAATTTTAATGCAATTCAAAATCTTCTTTTCATATGATTCATTTTCATGAGCGGAAATAAAATATTGTGGCTTGTGATGCTAACTGTTGGACGATGAAATTCCTGTGACTGTGGTTCACAAACAAAATGTATTGGAAGAGGACATGCCCGTAGATAAGCTTGTCCTTGATTATTTAACTATATGCTCAACGACTAAAATTTTGGGAGAGCTGTTCTTGGAAAACTTATCTTCGTATATATTATATTGCTTTATTTTTATTTTTTTTTCAATTTAAGGTCATATTGATCCTTTTTTTAAAATATGTTTTGAAGAGTGTTATATTTTGTTGGATAGTAGAAAACTGAATTTATGGAGTAATACGTATTACTATTTGCATCGGAAGTAATAATCTTGTGATAAAAAAATTCAAATTTATTCACCCTTTTAGTAACTTAATATTTTCTATGAGTTTTGGATAGGATTGGTTATTTTTAACTGGGTTTGTATCTGTTAGATTAAAAATAAAAATAAAAAGAATAAAAAAAAATATTACCCATCGGAAGTTAGATTTTCCGATGAGTCTGACTTTGTGTTAGTAGATTCAAAGTTTTGTGACTTTTGTGTAAGAAAACATAATTAAGTGACTTTGGTGGGGAAAAAAAAGTGATAATTATGCGACCTCCGTGTTAGAAAGCAAAGTTAAGCGACTTTGATGAAAAAAAGTGATAGTTGTATGATCATCTATGAAATTTACCCCTTCTCAACTATATTAATAAGAGTAAAGTTCAACTACAATTCCAGAAAGTAAACGCAACAACTCAAATGGTAAAAGCCCCAACGAACATACATGAATATTGAGAGTAAGAACTAGGAATTGATAGACTGCAGAAGAAAGATGAGAAGATACAGACACTTAGAGAATGGAGAAGAGAAAGACTCTTGACTCAACAATACACATAACATCTCTTTCTAATTGTGAAAGCCTTTTGATCCTATTGCTTCTTCTCGGCCCAATGCATGATTGTTAGTGTGGGCTGAGGCTGATTCATGACATATGTCTAAGGATGTTAACGAGGATATAACTCAGATATCGACACCTCATTTCGTGATGAACCAATAGATCTACTTTTGGCTAGTTCACTAGAGTCTGACATTCTTGTGTTATATTCTTGCATAAACGACATCTCTGCGCTAATATTGTTGTGCATATAGTATGCAGGCACTGGAAGACTCATAGAGAGACTACTGAGCATGAGAACTATTGCTGCCATGGTTGGTCTATCAGCCATATTTTCTTGAACACACAATAAAGCTATGTGAATGCATCTCATTATGTCACGAACCAGTCCTGAGCTCTCCCTCAGCATTGGATCTATAAAATTTATAGGTGGTCCTTTGCGCCAGTTCAACCAAGCCTGTGATAGTTTGATTCTCAGAATAAGACGAAATCTTATAGCATACTACCTCCAAGTATATGAGTATCGCACGCAACTTAAGAAAATTACTAAATAGCCTTACTCGTAAAATTATTTGTCTTCAGAAAATTTAAGAGCATTTGTCGAAACTAATCTTTATTTTTCTCTGAAACATCTCACTTAATTAGCGCTTAACTAATTGGAGCGTTAAAGGTGAATTTGAATAAGAAAAAGTAACAATTGATTCTTGTTTTCCTAAAGCGTAAAATATTTTGGAATAAATTTAATTTACCAATATTTGGGAGGTAGAGAGAATAAGATATATTTCATACAGCACATGTAGCAGGTGCCAACTAGTTCAGAATTGAGGAATACTTGATTTATTGGCCAGGTTACTTACATAGCTCAGAAGGTCTTCCACGGATTCTCCATTTCTGAAAGAAGTATTTTTTTTTGCCACTTAAAATTTCCAAGACTAGTACTCCAAAGCTAAAAACATCTGATTTGACTGAAAATTGTCAGTGCATTGCATATTCGGGTGCCATATATCCACTGCGAAACAAAACAAAAATTACAATCATTCCTCAACTTAGATACGATTCAATTGTTAGTTTTTTCTACACATATTTTGCACTTCTCATTAAGAGATTAAGTTAAAAAGGCTAAAAATCAATTCTGGAGTTTAGTAGTCCAAACAGTGGGATCAGCAAACCTAAATAAGCTGTCACAACAGGGAACTACTTGATGTTAAAAGTCAGAGCTACATGTTTCATTAATGAATTAGGTATTTTTTCAATAAATTTAGGAAGCAGAATACATCGCACTGCAATTTATACTGCAAATTGGGTTGTTATATCTCTGTTTGATGTCCCTTTTTTTTTCATATTAATTTTTCATCTTTCCTTGGTAAGAATTAGTATCTCACTGCAATGTGAAGACAACATTACATTGATCTATTCTTGGCTGAGCAAACAGCAAGTTTTGATGAGTTAAGACCTATATCTTGTACTTTGCTGCAAGAGACCATATCTAGTTAACCTCTCTGAACAATGAGAATTCATATGCTGAAAAAGAAAAAGAATTTTTTTGTTTAAGAAAAATCATATTAATTAGCCTATTCATTTCCACACAGAGTTCTGGAAATGAACTTTATTTTAATCAGCGGAGATTGCAACTTTGGCAGTGACCAAACTGAGAACAAATCTCTAGGTATATGACCATTCATCTTGAATAATACAAATTTTAGACACCACCAAAGGCCTTGTTCAACAAAATTCAGGTAAGCATTCCTGAAGAGATTAATTACAATGACATGCAAAATTCATATTGAAAATTATAATAACAATTCAAGGAAAGATTTGCTTTCTATAATACTTTCTAGAAAAATTGTTAAATTGTTACAGAATACTTTCTAGAAAAATGAAAAATAATAGTCTATCTAAAGAGAGATGTAAAACTTACTAGGTCCCTACAATTCTGTTTGTGCCCTTGAGCTTCATCCATTGTAAATAGCCTTGCCATGCCAAAATCTGAGATTTTACGATTCATTTCTGCATCAAGTAGAACATTACTAGCTTTGAGATCACGATGAATTATGCGAAGTCTAGCATCCTCATGAAGATAAAGAATTCCCTTAGCAATGCCTCCTATGATTTTGGATCGTCTTTCCCAATCCAATTGCCTACGTTTAACTGAATCTGTGAACAAGATGAAGAACATAACTTACGAGTGAGACTTCTATACAATGACAATATAAAAGACTTTAATAGTATGTCACCTAAACTATTACTACACGTAAATACTCATAATAAAGTGCAATTATTTTTATGGTAAATAACGCAAAGAACCAGATAAGATATCAAATCGACAAAATAAATGTTGTATTAATTAGACTATTAGTGTGTATAAGTTAAATTCATAACTTATTGATGCTCAAGCTCCATACTTGATAAAAAGTTGAGCAATACATACCAAATAAAAAGTGATCAAGGCTTGCATCGGGAACAAATTCATAGACAAGAAGTTTCTCTGTTCCATCTATGCAAAATCCCAGCAACCTGACCAAATTCCTATGTTGAAGCCTGGCCACCAACAAGACCTCATTTTTGAATTCTAGATCACATTGGCCTGAATCTGCTGACAATCTTTTCACTGCTACTGCTTGTCCATTTGGAAGCTTGCCCTGAAATAAAACATAAAACAATGAAATTAGAACCAGTATTCTTGTTCCAACTAGGATGTTATGCATTAAGGAGCTTACTTATATATGTTAGTGGAAATGATTTTTTTACTATAGAAGTTAAACTCATGCACCAATATGTAAGCTTAATCACCTTGTACACGGGACCAAATCCACCTTGTCCCAACTTATTAGCATTTGAAAAGTTATCTGTTGCTGCTCTAATTGTAGAAAAATCATATTGCAAGGATTTTGCGGTGCTAATATCATCTCCATGTATACCTTCACAAACATAGCAATAACAGCATACAATAAATTAGTGAAACATTGTCTTAAGAATTCAACTTTCCCAATTAGTGTTTGTTTATAGTTTACGCTTACTCCGAATCTCTTTCACCAGCTTCCTCTTTCGCCTCCTCATCAGGATGATAGAAAGACAAATAATAAGAATGATAATTGTAACAGTTGACACAATGATAATGGTGACTGTTCGTGCTGTTTTATCATCCTTTCCTGTTGGAGCTGTTTTATCATCCCTCTCTGTTGGAACCGTTTTATTATCGTTCCCTGCAAAAACACTTCAAGTTATTATAATATAAGTTTTTAACTACTTCTCATGTGAAAATAAGTTACTATGTTCTTATTCCTAATTCACTTGTCTTGCTTCCCTTTTCAAGGTATTTAAGAAACTATGCATACTTATTAACTATAACAATATTGCTCCTATAAAATAGTAATCTCACAAGTCAAAATTTGTGGTCGTGTTGAATTGTATGATTATCTCATCTAAAGGCTTAAGTTTTTAGACATAGTTCATTTCTGTTTGCTTAATGTCTTCAACACGCTGTCTCAAGTGCACACCTATTTTTTTATTTTTTTTTGAGTCAAACATGTAGTAATTCTTCTTGATGATGGATGGTAGTGAGCCTTGAACCCAGAACCTTATCTGTTCTGCTACCATATTGAAGCTTAAAGAATTAGAGAAGCTAAATTTTTATTTCCCTAATTATGTCTTCGATAGTCACATCAAAACTGGACATTGATCAAATTAAGACGAGCAGAAGGAACAATAAAAATGTATTCACCTGCAGGTGAAGGGGTTTCCAATGCCACATTCTCGAAGAAACAAGAACTTTCATAACAGAAGTTGCAACTAGTTCCTATGATTCTGCCACCCCTCTTTCCCTTGCAGGAACAATCAGGAATATTTCCATAAGCGTCAGTTAAGCAATTGAAGCAAGTTAGACGATCCAAATCAGGAATACACTGCACAAGCGCGTATATAGACTGATAACTTGGACCTGTCACATTACCACTAGCATATTTTCGGAGAGGACCACCCTTTGCAGCATTGTCTCGTAAATTTTCCAATAATTTTATCAGCTCCTGATTAAATTCCTCAGGTTTTGAGGCAGTCGCATGGATTCTTAAAGTAATATCGAACAGAAAATGACGCAGTGCCTATAATGGATCGATTCGAATACTGTAACATACATCCGTCATAGCCACCAAAAACTTCTTTTTGGTTAGGACATAACTGTACAAGCTTTTGAGCAAGGTTATTGACACAACTGCAACATTCCTCTAGCTCCAGATCTCCTCTACATAACACAATAACACTGGCTCTGTCGGTATTTGCCCAATGGAAGCATTGTAGAAACCATATTTATCAATTTTTGATGGAAGGGAAGAGAGGAGTGTGTTAAGATTGTTCTTGTCTGTACTATTTTCAGTATAGTTACCATTGTGACCACATGAACTGTATCGTAAATCAGGCAGCTGCGCTAGGATAAGAACATGAAGATGTATATGCAAAAAAAGAAAGAGCAGCCACTTCTGGATAGCCATGGTCATGGCTGTCTAAGTTGCTTGATATATAGAATGGTTGGCTACAAGTGACAGGCAAATTTTGATAGTAAATTTAGTGCTGAATGTGTAATAGTACCAAGTAATTTGGTCATATATCGGAGCTAGAACTGCAAGAGCTTGAAAAGTAAATAGAGTTGGAGAAAACGTATAGGAAGGGTGCAGTGGACTACATTTGCCTAACCAGAAAAAAGCGTACAATCTCTGACACATGTTAATGAAGGAAGATAAGGACATTGATATTTTAAGGCTAGCTGCGCAGCTCACAGGCCTTAGCCTAAAATTAGCACTCTGTTGGATTGGATGCAAATTTTAAAAGAAAAAAAAAAACTTTTAGGATTAATGCGTGCTATAAAATTTATGTGATTATAAAAGTATGTTATTAAGATAAACTGAAAATTATAAATTAAATTATGTATCAGATATAAAAAATATCAAATTCTTTTAAACAGACTAACAATTTATTTTTGAAATAATAAATCAATAAGAAAATAATGCCACGTACAGTGGAATAGGGAATAGCGATTTTGACTTGGTCTATATCTTGACTAATTGACTCTTAGAATTTATGGAATTCCACAACTCCAATTTATGGGGGGTGATGGGAAAGCAGTGGATAAAAATAAACCGCCAAGGTGGGAAAATTATGGCCGCTACTTGCTTCTTCTTCAATTTTATATGATTCAAGAAAACGAAATCCAGCTAATTTTTTACAATTACCTTTTTTTTTTTTTTTTTTCCTAGAGTTTGAAATTTCAGTCCATAGTGATTTCTCTTGTATTATGAAGTTAAGTTGAAAAAAAGAGATTTTGAAGTTAAAAATAACGTTTGGACATGAAAACACACTTGTGTTTCAAACATCAAATTTGAAGTAGAAATAATGGGTCAAATACTGAAATTTGATTAGCGGTCAAATACGATATCCAATGACTCGTTCTGAAACAATCTTAAAATAAAGCTTATCTATCATGACCAAACTAGTCTCTGCTTTTGAACACAAAACCAAACTTCTAATTTTGTCTAACTATCTTAAAAATCACCATCACTATAATGAATAACAAATAAAACAGATTTTAAACACAATAGCACTACATTTTAGGATGCTTTATACATGAAAATAATTGCCAAACAATTCAGGAATAGAATTAATTTGAGAACCCCATTTCAAATTTCAACAAATCCTTAAACACATCTATACAACCATATAGGAGAATAGCGAAGAATGGGACCTTTTAGAATGCTTTAAACTGCAAAACTTATGACTGAACAGGAACTTTGACCTGAAACTTCTATCAACAATCCCGAACATGTCTCTTTAAATTTTCGAGCCCTGATGTCTAATCCTTGAAGTTATTGGGTTTTCTTTCAGCTATATGCATTTGGATTATTTTGTGTGCTTTTATTTGATTGATTGTGGAAGCTGGACTATGATGATTCTGCATATGTTGATATGTCCGTGAAGGACTATTTTTAAGGAAGAAGAAGAAGGAGAAGAAAGACACAAGTGGTGCTGTTTGGGGAGGAAAAAGAAAAGGTGAAGATTAGGTGTTTCTGAAAAAGACCAAGCGACGAAGAAGTGAGAGTGGTGATGGAGTTAGTTTGTTGCGGTGAAGAAGTGCAGGTGACGGACGGTTTCAGAAGATGGAGTAGGGAGACGCGGGGAAAAACGGGAAGGGATTTTACATGGCTGAAGGTGTAAAGGGGATAAGGCGGTGGAGAATTGTTGTTCAGAAAAAGTTAAGTTAATGAGTTCTTACACGATAAGACATATCAGGTTCCATGTTAATAACTCAATCAATTCTTCGAAAATATATTCTATATTACCTTCATTGATAATAGCCAAAAATCTCGGGCGTATGTTATTCTTGCTATCCTTAACTCTACTCGAAGTTGCTACGATACACCTAATAATTTTATGGGTCCTATTATTCTTATAAACTTATTTAAAACGGAATAATTACTCCCTAAATGCTGACGGGGAAAAGAGAGTGTGGGAGAGTGAGAAACATAAAAAACGGAAAAACTTAATTTTTTTCTTAAAAATCTGTATTTTCTTAAAATATGAAAAACTAAATTGTTTTTTAAAAAATATAAAAATCTGTTTTTTCATAAAATAAATCTGGAAAACTGAGTTCTTATTAGAAAATTTGGACATTTTTTAAATCTGGAAAACTGATTATTTTTTTTCTATATATGAAAATAAATCTAGTTTTTCAAATTTTGTTTAAAAAACGGGTTTTTCACATTTTAAAAAGATAATTAATTTTTCCAAAATTTTATCAAAATTCAATTTTTTCACATTTTGACTAGGAAAAACACATTTCTTGGAATTTATTTGAAAAATAAAAGTGTCTTAAGAAAACAAAATCATGAAAATCAAGATTTATAAAGACATTTTAAAAAAATAATCAAGTTTTCCATATTTTAATAAAATTCATGTTTTCAGTTTTTTTTTTTTAAAAAGGGGGGGAGGGGGTGGGGGGGTTTACAAAAAATCAAATTTTCAGATTTTTTAAATATTTTTGAAAAAAGGGGGTTTGAAAATCATCTTTTTTAAACAAAATTCAGTTTTTTAATTTAAAAAATCAATGTTTTTAGTTTTGTTTTTTAATTAAAAAAAAATCAAACGGGTTCTAAATATTTTTTTAAAAAGAAAATTCAGTTTTAAAAATTTTTTAATCCATGTTTTCAGTTTATTTTTTTTTAAAATGGGTTTTAAAAAAAATCAAATTTTCAATTGTTTTAAAAATCATTTTTTTAAAAGAAAATTCAATTTTTTATTTGACACATAAGCTGAAAAAAATTAAAAAACAAAGAAAATAAATAAATACACATGTGGCAAGGAGAGTGTATGTCACTCTCCCATATGAGAGTGAATATCAGCGTTTAGCGGGTAATTATTCCGTTTTAAATAAGTTTAGGGAGGTAATAGGACCAGGGAAAGATAAGGTGTGTCATAGCAACTTCGGGTATAGTTCAAAGGGGTAATAGTGCCTTATCCCAATTCTTATACTCGCTCTTTTTCAATATATATGATACACTTTACTTTTTAATCTGTCTTCTAAATATAATTTTACCCTTAATGAAATGATTTAAAGCTACACAAATATCTATGACTTATTTTAAAGCTCAAGTTTAAAAAATTTCCTTTCTTTCTTAAATTCAGTGCCTAGTCAAACTATATCACATAAATTCGGATGGAGGGAGTAATAATTTCAAATTCATTTACCAAGATATCATACATATAGAGAGTATGAGCAAAAGTTATTGCATCCTTAGAAGCCCATACCTAAAGCTTTGGATCTGCCCCTGATGATCTTGTACTGTAGAAGAAGATGGCCATGGGCGGTAGAGAATAAAACGAAGAGATGTTGATTTCAGGTGTGAGATAGTGGAACAGGGGTGGGTTAATAGTTCTGCTTGGAACAATTGTGATGAGGTGTTGTTATGAGATATATAGTGTAATTGGATAGAGATGAAGAGTAATGCACCGTGTTAGCAGTGAGGCGCTCTATCTAATCCTCCAAAAATGTCACGACCCAACCTAGGGCTATGACGAGTGACCGAGCTTAACCTGCCCGATAACCCAACTTATGTTACCTGTATTCAAACATGGCATTCAATAGGGTCTATTTAATTAAGTTTGAAAGCTGTAAATAGAATACCAAAGTCCATCTGTAACTCAAAACATCTCAAAACATACTTATATATATGTAACATATCACAAGGCAAGTCAACGAGGCTGCCGATACTTCTGCACAACAAAATAATGGCAGGCAAGGCCAGATAGTATCCATGACACCCACGCTGTCCGCAGACTACTAGAAGAGTATGACCGTGCATAAGTGACGGGACAGGGCCCCGTCGTACCCATAATGTATACAAACAAAATTATACCAAAACAGGAACAGTCTCCGAAGCAAGTGGAGCTGTCTGACTCTCAATGCTGACTCCTCCTAGGTGGCTGGATCGTTTAACCGCATCTCTGAACCTGCGGGCATGAAATGCAGCCCCCGAAGAAAGGGGGTTAGTACGGAATATGTACTGAATATGTAAGGCAATACTGAATTATAAAACAAGAAAAAGCGTAACAGTAAGCAAGTTTAGAAAGACACCTGGGAGTAACCTGGAACAGCACTTTGAACCATGTCATATGGTCCCTTACACAAATTCTAGCATACATAATATAAATATAGAATATCCTACTCGTAGCCGCTTCCAGCTAATAACACAATAGTCCCTTCGGACGACCGCTTCCGGCGTAGTCATGATGGCCCCTTCGGGCAGCTGCTTCCGGCTTAGCTAGGGTGGCCCCTTCGGGCAGCCGCTTCCGGCTTAAGAATATCATAATCCAGCTGATCAGGTGAAACAATAATAATACATATGATATACAGTATGAATATGTAATGAAGTTACAAAACGTTGCACCCCTTTCAGAGTGGTTTCTATTACAACTCCCTTTGGAGAGATTTTGAGAACAAGTTTAGAGTTTCCTTCATTTACCATTTGCTTTGTAGTGAACATGTAAGTATAATGTATCTCAGAAACTTCCTTCGAATTATCAACAAGAGTATAGCATGAACGAAACAAGACATTGGATATCGACTCCAAATCCAACTAAGAATAGAGTACTTATGTTTTACGTTCTTTAGGAGTCATATAAAAGGGATCATGCCAAAATATGAAAGAAGGGTTAGCTTTACATACCTTATTTATGCCTCAAGCTAATCCTCGAGTCCCTTCCTGAGCTTAGTCAACTAAAATACCATCAACAATATAGGGATTAAGACTAGGCCAACAAGATTATTCTAACTAATCATTTATTCTGTCGCCTAACGGGATTTGGACAACATCTCCCCTATAATCCTACCAACCCAACAATTCCAAATTAAGCTAATAACCAACAACAACAACAAATCTAAAAATTTACAACAATAATATGAATAAACTCATCTTACAATTCTATCCAAAACAACCCCAAAACCACAACGCCTTAATATTCGGTATACGATAATTATAACTATATTTCTAACACTTTAATCCGTTAAATCTTCGCATAATCATCACAATAACAAAGATGAGAAAATAATACATACCTTATCAGCAGCTCAACCACGAAAATATCATCCCCCAAGCTCAATATTTAGCTTGAAACGACAACGACAACTCGTATTACACTTTATCCTTCACGAGCCTCGCGATTCGGGGCCTCGAACTTGATCGAACCCTTGCTTTATCTCTCTAAATCTCCTCACTCTCTCTCTCTTTAAAATATTCTAGATCTTTTGGCATGCAATGAGGAAGATAATGGGTGAAAAATTTTCTTAAATAGCCAAGGAAGTGGGCCTGACCCGACTTGGAGTCGGGTTGGGCCGAGCCCACTGCCAGTTTGACCTTTCCTCCTTAAAACGTCCATAACCTTTTATCCCTATGTCGTATGAAGGCCCGCGACCTATGGTTGGAAATATATTTCAATTATCTACAACTTTCATGTTTTGTGTTTTCCCAAATTCTAAACGTATAATGGTGTGTTGGCCTCGTAAAGCTAGACCACCCGAAAACGTATCCTTAAATCATCCTTTTGGAGTGCTTATGCTCATATTTGGCTTAAGTGTCCCTCTTAAGACTTTCTAAACTTCCTATGTACTATTCATATAACTTGTCATATGCCCTTTATAAAATCCCGACATGTGGGCCCCACCTTAACTTATGGTTACGAGGGCTATTTGTCAAGTAACGTATTAACCAACTTACACTATATGGCCTCCACTGTCGTCTATATGCTATTCTTATACATATATAACAGAATTTTCATCCCTAATCCTTGTATATCTTTACCCTCCCCTGAGCCCATACTAAGTCGTCTGCAATCTCGGTAACACGAAAATTTTTCCGGGGTGTAACAAAAAATATGACTGAATTTGTGTAAGTTTTGTGCGTGTGGGCGTGTTGTGAATTGCTGAGAGAAAAAAAAACAAAGGAGTAGTACTCATGAAACAAATAAGTTCGAAACACAAAATCATTAATTAATCAATTGCAATATTCCCTTACTAATTGGGTGGTTTGAACAAATAGCAATGTAATAAGAAAGCACAGAAAAACGCTATTATGTTAAAGGATGTTATCGGGGATATAACTCAGTTATTGACGCCTCATTTCGCGATAAACAAATAGATTCACTTTTAGCTAATTTACTTGACTTGGACATTCTTGAATTGGATTCTTGAAGAAGTGGAAGACTCAAAGAATGGCTATTAAGCATGAGAACAACTGCACCCATGGTTGGTCTATTTGCAACATCTTCTTGAACACACAATAAAGCAATGTGGATGTATCTAATTACGTCACGAACTAGTCCTGAGCTTCCAGTCAGCATGGGGTCGATCAAATTTGAAGTTGTTCCTTCATGCCAGTTTGACCAAACCTGTGATAGTTCAATCCTAGAATCAGACAAAATCATAGATCACACTACCTCTAATCCATATTATACATTTCTTGAAGTTTTTCATTCCTCTGAAGAACGACATTTGAAAGCCTTAATTATAATAATATTTGTCTAGAATTAATTTCTCTCTTAAACGTTTCAATTAATTATAGTTGCACTAATTAGAGTAGTAAGGGTGAATTTAGAAAAACAAAAAAGGCAATGCGTTCTTTTTAATTTCCTAAAAGTTAAAATTTTGGAATAAATTTAGTTTGCCAAAAGACTAAAATTTGAGAGGCGGAGGGAGTAACATATTTCATATAATGCATGTTGCAGATCTCCATTAGTTTGGTATTGAGTTGCACTTGATTGAATTGACCGGGTTACTTACATGGCTCAGAAGGTCTTTCACAGATTCTCCACTTACAATTTCTAGGATTAGTACTCCAAAGCTAAAAACATCTGATTTGACTGAAAACTGCCCGTGCATTGCATACTCTGGTGCCATATACCCACTGTAAAACCAAAACAAACATTAGAAAACATTGATATCTAACAATTCCACAACTTAAACTGTTTTAAGTTTTTCTTTTACACATGTTAAGCACTTCCATCAACATACTAAGGTAAAATGGCCAAAAACCATTCTGTCGCTTAGTAGTCAGAACAGGGTGGTCAGTAATATCATTATATTATGCCATTAACCATTAAAAAGATGGAAGAAAAGGAAACCCCATTATTTATCACGATGGGTCGCTTGAAACCGTCACCCGTCACCGGCAGTCAACCTCCCATCCCAACACCTCGAGGTTTTGGTTTGCTAAATTGTTAAAGAATCCTTCCTGGCGATAGGAAAAATGACAGTCCATCTAATAAGAGATGTAAAACTTACTAGGTCCCAACGATTCTCTTTGTGTTGCCTTGAGTTTCATCCACTGTAACTAGCCTTGCCATGCCAAAGTCTGCAATTTTAGGATTCAATTCTGCATCAAGTAGAACATTACTAGCTTTGAGATCACGATGAATGATGCGAAATCTAGAATCCTCATGAAGGTAAAGAATTCCCCTTGCAATGCCTCCTATGATTTTGGATCGTCTTTCCCAATCTAGTTGGCCACGTTTAACTCGATCTGGAGATAGGAGGAAATTATATAACTTAAAAGTTAAACTTCTATACATTAATACTATAAAAAAAAATTACTTTATCAAATAAATTAAAAAATTACCACAAGTAATTTCCATAATAGGTACAATTAGTTTACTGAAAAATAAGACAGACAACAAATATGAGATAATAGTGTCAAATTAAGTCGACAAAATAGATATCATTTAGATCATACGTGTATCTAAGTTAACTTCATAATAGTTGATGTTGAAGCTCCATAGTTTATAAAAGGTTAAGCAATATTTACCGAATAAAAAGTGGTCAAGGCTCGCATTGGGAACAAATTCATAGACGAGAAGTCTCTCTATTCCATCTAGGCAAAATCCCAGCAACCTAACCAAACTCCTATGCTGAAGCCTGGCAACCAACAAGACCTCGTTTTTGAATTCTAGATCACCTTGGCCTGAATCTGCTGACAATCTTTTCACTGCTACTTCTTGTCCATTTGGAAGTTCGCCTTGAAACACAAGAGCACAAATTGAAAAATCAACAACAAAGCCTCAGTCCCAAGCAAGTTGGGGTCTTTTGTATGAATCCTCACGTCCAGTTATGCATCAAGTAGGCCTAATCACCTTATATACAGGACCAAATCCGCCCTGTCCCAATTTATTCGCATTTGAGAAGTTATTTGTTGCTGCTCTAATTGTAGAAAAATCATATTGCAAGGACTCTACTTTGCTAATGTCATCACCGAGTGTACCTTCACCAAAGTAGTAATAAAAACTTACAACAAATAGTTAGTGAAACATGGTCCAAAACAAAAAGTGAAACATGGTCCTAAAAGTTTAATTTTCCTTAATCATACTGTCTGATAATATTCTATGTTGTCTCACCTTGAATTTTGTCCGTCAATTTCCTCTTTCGCTTCTTCATTAAGATAACAAAAATACATACAGTAAGAATAACAATCGTAACAATTGGCACAATGATAGTAATGTGGGATCGAGCTGTTTTATCATCCTTCACTATTGTATCATCATTCCCTATCGGAGCTGTTTTATTATCATTCCTTGTCAGAGGTGTTTTATTATCATTCCCTACAAAGATGCTTCAAGTTAGTATCGTAGGAGTATCAGTTTTTAACTACTCCGCAAGTGAAAAACTGTTACCTTGTCTTCCCAATTTGACTCTCCTACTTCTCTTTTCAGGTTATTTCAGAAACTAATACATACTTTAAATATCACAAATACAATGTTGTTCCTATATAATATGGTCCTTTTTAACACAAGTCAAATTTTGTGCTATGACGCTGTTGAATTGTGACACTATTTGTCTAAAAGCTTGAGTTATTGGCAATAACATACTTTATTTACTTATTTTTATTTAACACTTCTATTCACGTACTTGCCGACCTAATTATTTTCTGGGTCAAGCATGAGAAATCCTTCTTATGAGGGGATGATGGTGAGAACCCGGGACCTTTATCTGCTTTGCTCTATGTGTACAAAGAAATCAAAAAACCGCATCAAATGGATAATCCGAGTTAATTCGAGAAAAAGTCCAACTAGTGGTTTGGTTTGACTTAGTTTGGTATTTTAAAAAATAAAACTTGGTCATGCTTGATTTGGTTTTAACTAAAAAAAAGTCCAACAGAATCAAACCAACCTAAAATTATATGTAGACAATTTGTAAAAATATTTTATGCATAAATGTGATTTATCATAGTGTAATTATAATTTTTTTTAAACTTTTCTTTTTGCCTTTTAACATATTATTTCAAGCTTGAACTTAAAATTTTGAATGGTCCAATAAGTTTTATAGCTCATATGCCCCATAGATGTTGGTAACTCAAATAAAGCTCAAACCAAAACCAAATCAATACTAATAAAAGAAATTCGATTCAACACTAGGAATGACAATAGTGTTGGATATTTATTCTTTATGCATTGATTTAGACAATTAAAATATATAACTTAATTTTATTATTTTCCTTAATGTTTAGTCACGTAATTTATGTGAACCTATTACTATTTGGGCAGTCTTCGAGGTGGATCTTTGACCACGTTTTCCTTACATTTTTTCTAAATTATTTGAATTATAAATTATCATGATTTATATTACTTCTTATGTAGTTTCTAAATATATAAATTTTATTTTTACAAACTTGAAAAATCAATGTCAAAATTTAAAGTCAAATTTATAAATATATAATGTATTACATAGACAGTGGATAATGATGTCAAGGGCATAATAGACATTGCATAGCATAAAAAGAGGGAGAATGACTATTGCTCAAAGTTGAGGGAAAGTTTGATTTTTAAGGTAAAGTTGAGGGGGGTAAATGATTTTCACCCTTTCAGAAACTAATACATGTTAAATATCACAAATACAATGTTGTTCCTATATAATATGGTCTTCTTTAACCCACTAGATAACCTAAAGCCTATGCATGCACGGCCCCAATATGATTGATTAGGAACTTTAAATCAATTACATAGAGAGCAAATTAAAAAATTTCCATTGATATTATGCCAATTTAAGGGAAATAAAAAGAAAAATGAAGATATTAAAAGTTCACAAAATTTGTGTAGATATTTTAACCAACAATTTATTGGTCCTAAGCAAAACTTTCGAATAATTTAAGTGATAATGTAACTTAATCCTACAATTTTGGCAAGTATTGTTAAGTATTAATTATGATAGATTTTTTTTTAATTAAAAATCAACTGGAATCTACCATTCAAATTGCTCTTTACCATTGTGCAATTATATAAATTCATGAGGATGAGCCATTATGTGTTGTTGTCCCGAAGGTCATCCCTTTCAATTTCTTGATCAGAAATTGCAAGAAAAGGACAAAAATGATCCCTTAACTATGATAGTAGGTTCAAAATAGTCCCTTAACTATGCACTTAACGGTTTTAGTCCTTTAAGTTTGTTACAAATTAACGAAAATGGTCCCTTAACTATGAGAGTAGGTTCAAAATAGTCCCTTAACTATGCACTTAACGGTTTTGGTCCTTTAAGTTTGCCATAAGTTGACAAAATGGTCTCTTAACTATGAGGGTTGGTTAAAAATAGTCCCTTAAGTATGCACTTAACGGTTTGATAATGTTAGAAAATGGTGTCTCGAAACACAAAGACTGACGGCCTCTATCGATTAAAACTGAGGGAATCCATCGACTAAATAAAATACACTAGACTTTAGAAATAAATTAGAAATAGCAGAAACTAAAAAAGTTGTCACTACCAAAAACAAGCGAAAAAAACGATGGACGGAAACCGATGGATAAAATCGAGGGACACTACTTTTTATTTTATTTTTTATTTTTTATTGTTTTTTACGAAAACCAACGGAAGTCCATCGGTTATTTTTGAGGAAAAATGCGCGGAAGTCCATCCTATAACCGACTAACGTCCGTCGGTTTTGTTCCGAGTTATTTGACCGATCTAGAGTTCTCACTAATTTTTCCCTTTTTTTCATAGTTCTCGTCAAATCTAACAAATAGAGTTCGATGAATATTTTGTCGAGACTAAAACTGTCAACTTATGGCAAACTTAAAGGACCAAAATCGTTAAGTGCATAGTTAAGGGACTATTTTGAACCTACTCTCATAGTTAAGGGACCGTTTTTGTTAACTTGTAACAAACTTAAAGGACTAAAATCGTTAAGTGCATAGTTAAGGGACTATTTTGAACCTACTATCATAGTTAAAGGACCATTTTTATCCCTTTCTCCAGAAATTGCATTTATATCTTTATACGGATGAACCATTATGTGTTATTGTCCTGATGGCCACTCATTTCAGTTTCTTGCTTAGTTCAATTTATAACTAAAAAGTATAACCCATTATCGAACAAAACTAAGTGTGTAACTTGTGTCAACAAATAGTAAAAACTATTAGCATGATACAATATTTGTTTTTAGTTTTTTTGATCATGATAAAATGATACATAATTAAAAATGAACAATATTACATATAGTTTCAAGTAATAAAGCGTATTTTTTAACATTTCTATTTTAATTTTAATTTTAAATTTAAATTTATTTAATAAAGTTCCATTTGTTTATGATTTATAGTTACATATAAAATTAATAATAAAAAGGTTATTACGTTTTGCTATGAACATAAAGCTAGTGGAAACTCAAATTTGTCAATATAGTATGTTCATGGAATTTATTAATATTTCAAAATGTAAAAAGATTTTATTGTTGTTGTTGAAAAATTAGACCCAAAATATACTTATTCTTTATATCAAATTTTAATTTGGTATGTAGGAAAAATAAATCAAATTGTTTTGGTTCATATATATAAATGAAATTCAAATGTTTAAATGAGACAAACTTCAAATATGATTTCCATTTAACTTTAAAAAAAAAAATTCCCCCATTTCAATTCAAGTACACAATCTTTAATTCAGGATTATAAGATTTTAATTTTTATGCTTATTCAAATTAGACACTAAACTGAAATGGAAAAATTTCTTTTATTAAGTACTCTCTGTTTACTTTAATTGAAAGTAACAAAATATACTAATTAAATTGGGAATCACGCTAATTTTGTGAAGGGAAGGAAAAGAAATTGAATAGTCTTGATTTTTTGTCTTGTTTTTTTTTTTTTAAATATGGGGCCTACATTCTTTTGCTCCAATGTGATGACACACACGCGGCTATCACTGCACCTTGATAGTGACATGTCATTGGAGTTCGCTCACTTAGTTGGGGTGGACCAGCAATTATATCTAAGTTGTTTGGTTTTTTCGCTAATTGAATATTGTCACTGCACAGTGTACAACTACTCTAAGCTGGGATTTTTTTAAATAGACGAAATTGCCCTTGGTCGTCCTAGCTCTTCACTCTTTTATACAGTAGAAAAGTCAAATTTTGTGCTATGACGCTGTTGAATTGTGACACTATTTGTCTAAAAGCTTAAGTTACTGGCAATAGCATACTTTATTTACTTAAAATTTATTTCAACACTTCTATTCGCTTACTTGCAGACCTAATTCTTTTCAGAGTCAAAGCATGTGAAAATTCTTTTTACGAAGGAATGACGGTGAGAACCCAAGACCTGTATCTGGTTTGCTATTTGTGTGCAAAGAAACTGACAAATCACACCAAATCAATAATTTTTGTCAAATCGAGAAAATTTTTTATTAGTGATTTGATTTGATTTAGTTTGATATTGGGAAAAAAACTCGATCATGCTTTGTTTGATTGGTAAAGTCAAATAGAATCAAACCAACCCGACATTACATGTATACCATTTGTAAAAATATTGTATACATTTATTGTAATGTAATTATATATATATATATATATATATATATATATATATTTTAAAACTTTTCATAGTTTTTGCCTTTTAACATATTATTTCAAGTTTGGACTTAAAATTTTGAATAGTCCAATAAGTTTTATAGTCCATATGCCCCACAGATATTAGTAACTCAAATAAAGCACAAACCAAAATCAACTCAATACTAATAAAAGAAATTTGATTCAACACTATGAATGACAATAATGTTGGATATCTATTCTTTAGTTTTGCATTGATTTAGACAATAACAATATACAACTTATTTTTATTATTTGCCTTAATGTTTAGTCACGTAATTAATACTTATTTGTCGTATTATTTTAGCATGACTTAGTACTTTTAATTTATGATCATTTCCGATATGGCTTATAATTAGGAGTAGCAATATTTTTTTATGTGATTTTATTATATATATATATATATATATATATATATATATATATATATATATATATATATATATATATATATATATATATATATTAGTACAATGTTATCAGTCATCTCACGTTTTGTTTATTTTCTTAAACAATACCTTAGATAGTTGTATCTTACTAGGACTAAAGAAATATTTGAAGCACAAGTTATACGTTTTATATGAAAACTGTAACAAAATAACCCGAAAAATTCGAGAAAATCAAAAACCCCGAGGTTGAAAAATCTGATTTTTGTTGGCTTGATTTATAAATTTAAAAACATGACAAAATTAATTTGGTTGGTATATGAAATATCCGAACTAACTTTGACTATGTACAATCCTAGTTATCATACTAAATTGTGTTATCATCTCATCCATAAGTTTAATTCAAATTGGTAGAAAGAGTAAACTTTAATTTATTTAGTTATATATATAGGTCTTCGCCAGTCAATTTGGAATAATTAATGTAATTCACCTGCAGGTGGCGGAGCTTCCAACGCCACATCCTTGAAGAAAGAGTAACTCTCATAACGGAAGTTGCAGTTAAGCAGTACGATTCTGCCACCCATCTTTCCATTGCAGAAACTAATCAGTTCATAAGCATCAGTTAGACAGTCGAAGCAATTCTGAGGAACTAAATCAGGAATACACTGCGCAAGTGCATATACAGTCTGAAATTCTGGAACTGTCACATTACCAGTAGCATATTTTAGAAGAGAACCACCATTTGCAATACGGCTTTGTAAAGTACCCAAAAATCTATATACTTCCTGATTATAATCCTCAGGTTTTGAGGCATTCCACTGACTGCACATGTAATATAGAGTAGAATTTGACCTAGCGTCCAAAATGGATAGATTAGAGTACCATAACATACATCCATCATAGCCACCAAAAGCTTCTGTTTGGTTAGGACATTTTTGTACAAGCTTTTGAGCAAGGTTTTGGACACAATTGCGACATTCTTGTACAGCAAGGTTTGGGACACAATTGCGACATTCTTGTACCTCCAAATCTCCTCTACATAGCACAATAGCATTGGCCATGTCGGAGTTTTGACCAATGGAAGCATTATAGAAACCATATTTATCCATATTTGAGGAAAGGGAAGAGAGGAGCGAGTTAAGATTTTTCTGGTATACACTATTTTTAGTATAGTTACCCTCGACACCACATTTATAGTATATTAACCCAGGCAGCTCTGCTAGGATGAGATCGTGGAGATGTATATGCAAAAACAGAAAGAGCAGCCACTTCTGAATAACCATGGTCATGGCTGTCTAGTTGCTGGATATATAGAAGAAAATAAATTATATAGAATAGTTGGCTACAAGTGACAGGGATTTTGATAGTAAATTCAGTGCTGAATGTGTGATAGTACCGAGAAATTTGTTTATATAGAGAAGCTAGAACTACAAGAGCTTGAAAAGTAAATAGAGTTAGAGAAAACGTATTGAAAGGGTGTCGTGGACTACATTTGCGTAGCCAGAAAAAAGTGTACAATTTCTAACAAATGAAAATCAAGGAAGATAAGGACATTGATATTTTAAGGCTAGCTGCCTAGCGCAGAGGTCTTACCCTAGAATTAACACTGTTGGATTGGATGCAATATTTAAAGAAAAAAAAATGCTTTGATGTTCAGTGATCTTAAACATGCTATAAAATTAATGTGACTATAAAAGCATGTTATTAAAGATAAACTGAAGTATAAAATTAAATTATATTAGATATAAAAAAAATACTCCCTCCGTACTAATTTGTTTGACACTTTTCCATCTGTAATTTTTTATTTGTCTTTTAAATTATTAATTATGGTGACTTATAGCATTTTTTATGTAGTTTTCAAAATTTTATTTCAAAAATCTAAAGGGTTTATGTTCAAACACACAATCAAAATTAATAAATTTGAATCTTGAAGAATAAAAAGTGACAAATAAATTGGGACAATATCAAATTTCTTTCAATCAGACTAACAATTTCTTTTTGAAATAATAAACCAATAAGAAAATAATGCCGTGTACAGTGGAATAGGGAATATCGACTTTTGACTTTATCTATATCTTGACTAATTGACTTTTAGAATTTATGAAATTCCACGACTCCAATACACTGGGGGTAAATCCGTCAACCGGTTCGGTTTAGCCGGTTAAAATCGGTAACCGGACCGGTAAAACCGAAACTGGTAGAACCGGTTAACCATTTAATTATTACCGGTCCCGTTCCGATTTTTTTGAAATCGGAACCGGTAAAACCGGAACCGGACCGGTTAAATCGGTGAAATAATAAAAAAAAAAAATTATAGCCGTTGGGCGTTGGGCCTTTGTCCATTAATGGACCGTTAGCAACGGTCCATTTGCAAAAATGGCCGTTGCCAAACGGTCATAAAATTAATTTTTGGCCCCCCAACCCCCCAAACTTTTTTTTTAACCCATCCCCACCCCTATATAAACCCTTCTTCATTTTCATTTTAATTCACACCAATTCACTCTTCTCTTTCTCTCAAATCTCAATCTCTCAATTATAATTACTTTGCAATAATTAGCCACTTTATATTTCTCTCAAATAAATATTACAAAGTCTTATTATAGTTTCAACTTTCAATTATTAATTTTGTAATTATAATATTGTTAGTGGAGTTGGTGATTTTGCAACAATCCAAAGTAGCTTTAGTGGATTTGCAATTCTAGCCGCCTTCACTTTGTTGGAAATTAATCCGGCAAATTTGGTACCTTCGTTCTAACTCTATCTTTATTTTTCGCAATTTAATTTACGCAATTTAATTCTAGAAATTTAATTTGTTGTAGTTTATTTTCTTGTGATTTATTTAATTGTGATTTAAATTAATTATATTTAATAATGTCAAAGAGATTAAGACGTGATGCCGGTAGTAGTAGTGGTATTGTTAGGGGTGGGCTTAATGAGGAAACATTTGTGGAAGAAACACCTAATTTAGGTACTGATGTTGGTGGAAATAATCCACTTTTAGGTCATGAGGCAATGCAACAACATTTTACCGACACTTTTAATGAAGATGATGATGATGATGAAACACAACCCCCCGAAAATTCCATAGGAGATACATGTCCTGCACAATCACATACACAAGACAAACCGCCTAGAACTCGTAAGCCAACAGCTAAAGTTTGGAAATTTATGACTAAGAATAGGGAAAACCAATCAGCTACATGTACCCTATGTGGACAAGTATTTAGTTTTAAGCAAGGAACTAGTAAGGATGGTGGAACGGGTACACTAAATGGTCATATGAGAAGCAAACATATGGATGTTTGGGGAGAGCAAACGGGTTCAAATGTAGGGGGTATTCAAATGACGATAGACCCACGAACCCGTAGAAATTTTAAGTATGACAAGAAAAAAGAGCGTGTAGAAATAGCTAAAATGGTAGCTTATGATTGTTCACCATTTTCCTTTCCCTCGGGTTTGGGGTTTGTTACTTACATTCAACGTTGTTATAATTTGTTATTTGAGGGTATTCCTAGAAGTAATTGTAGAGCCGATGTTATAGATTTGTTTAAAAAATATAGATTTTATTTGCACCATGTATTTAATTCTTTAAATTGTAATGTTTGTCTTACCGCTGATTTGGGTCTTAGTCTTAACAAGTTAGATTTTTTTCCTATTACATGCCATTGGGTTGATGACAACTGGGTTATGCAAAAAAGAATTATAGCTTTTTTATATGATGAAGGAAAATGTCGTCACGATGGAAAAGTTTTAGCGAATTCAATGTCTACTATTATGAGATTTTTTAACATTTATAGAAAAACACTTTGTATTGCTTTAGATAATGCTTCTAATAATACAAAGGCGATAGGTCTTATAAAAAGAGAACTAAACCCTCCGCCAAAAAATATTTTTCATGTAAGATGTAGTTGTCACATTTTAAACTTAATTGTTAAAGATGGTCTTGTGCATTTTGAAGATTCTGTTCAAAAAGTTAGAGATGCGGTTGCATTTCTTTTTTGTAATGCTAATAGGGGAAGAATTAGAGATTTTAAGAATGCTTGTGTGGAAAATAACTTTAGACCTAGGAAAATTCAAGTAGAAATTGAGACTAGGTGGAACTACACTTACATTATGCTACAACAAGCATATGAGTATAGGATTCCCATACAACAAGTTCACAACAAATATAATATTAATAGTGATGATTGGTTAACTTTTACGCATTGGGAAGATATTAAAGAATGTGTTGAACTCTTAGAAAATTTTTATAATGCAACTCTTACTTTTTCTAGATAATTCTATCCCACGGTAACCGGAATTTTAGCCTATTTAGCGGAAATAGATTGTTATATCCCGTATATTTGAACGTCAGATTATTTGCTGAGGTGGGGCCCACACATCGAGATTTTTTTTGGGACATCTGAAAGGTCATATGAATCACATATGTGAAGTTAAACACAACTCAAGAAGGACCCTTGGGCCAAATCAAAGTGGAAGTCCTCCAAACGAATATTTTAAGAAAACATTTTCGGGTGGTCTGACTTGTAGGGGCAAAAACGGTATTATAAGTTTGGAATTTGGAAAAATACCAAGAAATATAAGTTGTAGATAATTGAATTATATTTCCAACCATAGGTCGTGGGTTCCCAGGTGACGTCGGAATAAGGAGATATGGACGTTTTAAGGCAGAAAGGTCAGTGGGCTAGGCCCAATCCGAACCCAACCGGGTTAGGCCCATTACCCATGTCCTTATAAGTGCCAATTTCGGCATTCCTCCTCATTTTAACACCAGGAACATCCAGAAAATTCTGGGGAGAGAGAGAAAAAGAGTTTTGGAGAAGAAAAAACCAATTTTCATCGAAATCTGAGCCCCGAATCCCGAAGCCCATGAAGGGAAAAATGTTGTACGCTGCGTTGTCTTCAATTTGAGCTAAAAATCAACCAAGGAGGAGAGTGATAACGTGGTGGCTGAATGCTTAAGGTATGGATAAGGTTCCTTTTCATTGCTAACAAGTTTATTTAAAGTTTTAACGGATTAGAACGGGAAAATAGCGATATAAATTCGTCCGTTGGCATTGAAATTGATTGTAGAAGATTATGTCATTTTAATATGATTTTATGATATTATGAAAATGAAGTTGTTAAAGTGTGGATTGTTGTTGTTGATTATGAATTTGAAAGTAGAAAATGTGTCGTGGTAGTTTTGTTGTGTATGTAGGAATTTCGGGTGAAATATGGAATTGATGGAATTGTTGAATATTGTATAGATTTCTTGGAATGTTCTTGGCCTATGTTTGAATGGTCTTAAATTAGTACATGAATATGAAAATGGTGATATTGATTTGAAAGTGCAAGTTGGTTTGGTAAGTTGTTATGAGAAGTTTTGTGATTTTATGGTAGATTTATGTAATTATGAAAATGAAATTGTTAAGGTGCAAATTATGATTATTGTTAATGAAATTGGAGGACGAAGATGTGTTATGAATATTTATGTCGAAGATTAGAGGTTTCGGATGAATTATGGTTTTGGTGAAATTTTTGTATATTTTGTAAATATTTTGTAGAATGATATGAAATGCTTCCTAATTGTATTGGAATGATCTTGATTAGTAAATGGATATGAAAACATTGATATTAGTTTGGAAGTTGTTGCATTATGTTGGAAAGAAGATTAGTTATGCTATATTGTGTTTTATAAAGATTGTTGGTGTTGTGGGTATTGTTGTTGGTTTGGTTGTAGATATTTTGAGCCGAGTTATATTCTCGGGGCAGCGAAATTATAGGGGAAATGCTGCCCAAATTTTTGTAGACAAATGGTGAATTAAAGATTTGAATGCTCAAAGTCTTACTATTGACAATTGGTAAATATGACCATTTGTAGATTTTGGGCGAAACGGAAATTGAATTTGAGCGAGCGTAAGGCGCAGCTAAGGTATGTAAAGTCTTGCCCTTCATTCTTTGGCATGTTCTAAACATAATAGGCTCGGCCGCGAGCCTTAGATACGACCCTGTTCCTAGAAATCCGAGATTGAAATTGGCTCCATTTCATTTAATGGGATTGAATTGGTTTCTTAACATTTCGTCGGCAAAATGACCTATATGTATCCAACTTTCACAAATGAAGTCGGAACGCCCTAAAACTCTCACGGATGACTCCATAAGACATATGATCCATAATTTACGTACGCCACCTCGGTTCGGCCCAAGGTGGGCCCACAAATCCTGATGCTTTCTGTATGGCTTTAGCTAACTCATTTATGTCCGGAATTCACGGGTAGCTTTTGGTTATTATTCTGTTTACCATGCGATAAGTGTTATGACTACCTTTATGAGTCTTATAAAATATTTTTGACATCTGGAACGTTTCTGGAAATCTTATTCTGATATTCTGGATAAGCTACGTACCTTCGGTATTTTTCTGATATACGATTTTGGCATATATGAATCTTGTGTGATGCATGATCCTGACATGTGTGATTTATGTTTGGAAAGTAATAAATTTGGCATTCTGTTATTACCTCTTTTGCCAAGTCCCGGGCCGGTTATATTATTGTGCGCACTATGTGATATCGACCGCTGGACCCCTGATCGCGGTATGTCCGACATTGACCGCTGGACCCCTAACCGCGGTATGTCCGACATTGACCGCTGGACCCCTGACCGCGGTATGCCGGATTTGTGATATTGACCGTTGGACTCCTGACCGCGGTATCTGCGACATTGACCGCTGGACCCCTGACCGCGGTATGTCGGGTTTAAGATGTTAACCGCTGGGTACTTGGCCGCGGTATGTGTGATAGTGACCGCTGGACTTTTGGCCGCGGTAATTGTATGTTTGATTTTCTGTGTGTATGAGACGGAAATGTTTTTCAAAAGAAAGCAAAGCAGTTTGGCATTCTGATTGCCGTATTTGTCTTCCGGGACCTGATATATATGCTATCTGTATCTGTATATGCTTATGACTCTGCATGCATGATTCTGTCTGCTACGCTTCTGTATGCCTGATCTGGATTATGACTCCGTCTGTTACACTTCTGGAAATCTGATTCAGACTATGATTCAGTCTGTTACACTTCTGTACCTCTGACTCTGATTACGATTATGTCAGCCATATTCTGTGCCCTGGTCCGTATGGTGATTCTGTCAGCTATATCTCTGCACTTCTGGTTCGGACTATGATTATATTTGTTATATTTCCGCTTTACATACTCAGTACATTTTCCGTACTGACCCCCTCTTCTTCGGGGGCTGCGTTTCATGCCGCGCAGGTACTCCCAGGTGAGTTGAAGACAGTATAGAAGATGTTCCACTGCAGATGGCAAGCTCCATTTGTTCCCGGAGTGCTGCCGAGTCAGAGTTTGTATGTTATGCTTTCGGGATTACGTTAGAGACTTTGCAGACAGCGTCGTGGGTATTGGTTGTCAATTTGTAAGCGGCTCCGTCAGCCGATGTGTCGGTTTGTGTTATGTACTGAATTTTGTATGATCATAGATTTGTTCGGCTTAGAAGCTACGAGAAAGAATATTTCAAAAAATTTACTATGTATTTTACCTTGTTTGATTTAAAAAGTTTGATGTGATTTTATGTGCAGCAAGAGTCTGAGGGTTCGCTCGACCCTAGGCAAGGGTCGGGTGCCCATCACACCCTAGGGATATTAGGGTGTGACATAGATAGAGTTTTACAAGAGTATAAATATAAATCCGGTTATCAAATGACTCTTTTTGAAATGATAATCAAATTTAAGAAGTATTTTTTTCCATCCCAACTTTATTTATATTGGGTTCTCTTTTAAATCCTTGTTTAAAAGTGTCTTATACTAAAAATTTTGTTAGTCAAATTTATACATTTTTAGAAATTGAAGAGGGAGTTCAACCATCTTTAGCTGAAGCCGAACTCGCTATTGATGATGAGTTTAGAAAAGTTTTTACTCATTATTCTAGTTTGGAAGAACGTGCTACACCCGTTGCTCCACGCCCTACTACTACTCAGAGTAGCAAAAAGGGCTTGTCGAGTTTAAAAGTTTTACATTCACAGCCAACTTCTTCTTATACTGCAAACTTTGATGAATATAACTTTTATTTGATGCAGCCAAATGTGGATATCAAGGAACTGGATGACTTGGACATCTTAGCATGGTGGAAGAAGTACAAGGCAAGTTATCCGGTACTTTCAAGAATGGCTCGAGATATCCTTACGGTTCAAGTATCAACCGTGGCTTCGGAGAGCGCATTTAGCCAAGGAAGACAGCAAATTGGAGACCATAGACATTCATTATCCGGCTTTAGCTTGCAAGTACTAGTGTGCATTCGCGATTGGATAAGATCGGAGCGACGCAACCAAAACTTAGAAGAGGAGGAAGGCGAAAAGGAAGAAATTGAAGATTTGATAGCTAGTGGACCGGACCAAATGAAAGACTTTGAAGATATTTCCATGACCGAATATGTTATGGGGGGAAATTAACGAAATGATTCAAAATTGGTGATTTTATTATTCTACTATTTCTGTACAACTCATGTATTATTTGCAAGTTAAAAAAAACTACAACTTGCAAATAAATGTTATCCAAGAATGAATAAAATATATTGCTCATTGAGCTTTCTTCTATTTACTTGTGTTCATATTAAAAATAAAAACTAGAAAGTTATATACTTGAAAAATAACTAAAATATATTAAGAATATACTTATAATGTATAATATACTATAAGTATAACTTAAACATATATATATATATATATATATGTGTGTGTGTGTGTGTGTAAGTTATACATATATATAAGTTACAATGTTATATATAACTTAAACATATATATATATATATATATATATATATATATATATATATATATATAAGTATATTCTTACTATATTTTAGGTATATATATATTAATATATATATATATATATGTATACGTATATACGAATTTATAAACTTAGAAAAAAATTAAGCTATAAATAACATAAGTTATAATATATAAGTTATAAGTATATATAGTATACTTAAACATATATATATATATATATATATATATATATCTATATATAAGTTATATAACCTAAGTATATTGATATATATACATATATTCTTACTATATTTTAGGTATATGTAGTATAACACTATAACTTAAGCATATAACTTAATATATATATATATATATGTATACACGTATATTCTGTATTGCTGACTTGCTGTTAGCCTGTTAGTCAGTAAATATTTAAACTTTACTTATAAACTTGTATAACATATGTAAATATACCTACAATATACTAATAAATACTATATATATATATATATATATATATATATATATATATATATATAATACAAAAAACAAAAAACAAAAAACAAAAAACAAAAAAGGTTTTGGAGACTTTGAACCGGACCGGTTCCGGTTTGAGGTTTCAAACCGGTAAACCGGAACAGGTTAAACGGTTCCGATTTTTTAACCGGAAATCGGCCGGTTCCCTAACCGGTTAAACCAGTTAATGGGTCTACACGGGGGTGATGGAAAGCAGTGGATAAAAACAAGGAGAAAGAACAATACCAGTGTCCACTACACATAAAATAATTATTTTTTCATGTCTCCTTTATTTTTATATTCCAAAACTATTTATCTTTTTTATGTATTATAGCTTTTGTAGATAATTGTTTCTTTTTCCTTCTTTTCTTTTTAATTTCTCTACTTCTTATCTTTTTTCTTCTTTCCTTTTTTTTCGTTTTTTTTTCTTTCCCCCCTTTTTTGTTCATTTATTTCTTTCCCAAATCATACTATTTTTATTTTCTTTTTCACCATAATTTGATTCCATATTTAATTCTAACTCCTTTATTTTTATTTTTTTCTCTATTTTTTAAATTTATTGTTCCTTTTTAATTCATCTATTTATTTTCTTTTATTTTTTTATCTCCATAATCTAATTTCATTCACATTTTTTGTTAGTTTTTTTTTCTCTTTTTTTAATTTCATTTTTTTCAAATTATTTTTGTCATTAGTTCTTGTATTTTTTTTTTTCATAAACTAATTATACCTTTTGGCTTCTTTATTTTTATTTTTTTTATTTTTTATATCAATAAGAAGGATAACTGATATATTTTTTTTATTTTTTTTATATCTCAAAAAATAACATATTTTAGCATATAGTACACCAAATCAGTAGCAGTTGAAGTATACTATTACTATATACTATGATACGCATGTGGTATATATCATACTAACATGGTAAGATAGGGGACTATGGGTTCATTCCTTCAAGAAAAACACTTCGTCCTCTATGATACTCACACGGTATATATTATATACAGATAAGGTATCATAAAATGTTGGATCATTCCTTCAAAAAATACTATTCAGTCTTCAGTGATACCCATATTATATATCATATACTGACATGGTATCATACACGGCTGACAGACCATTCCTTTAAGAACACATTGAGTTCTCAATGATAACAACCTGGTATATAATATGTATAAACAAGGTATCGTAGATAGCACATTCACTTCAACACTGGTCAATCCTCTATGAAGCCCACACGGTATATTCATATACTGCCAGGATATCATAGAGGACTGATTCATTTCTTAAAAAAAAAACACTCATTGGTCCTCTATGATACCTACACGGTATATTCATATACTGTCAGGGTATCATAGAGGACTGATTCATTTCTTCACACAAAAACAAAAAACACTTCTCGGTCCTCTATGATATCCACACAGTATACTGTTATAATGCCAGGGTACCATAGAGTACTGGTTCATTTCTTCAAAAAAAATTCATCGGTCCTCTATGATACCCACTCGATATATTCATATATTGCCAGGGTATGATAGAGGACTGGTTCATTTTTTTTTTTAAAAACACTCTTCGGTCCTCTATGATACCTACACAGTACTATATTCATATACTATCAGGGTATCATAGAGGACTGATTCATCTCTTCGAAAAAAACACTCCTCGATCATCTATGTTACCCACACGGTATATTCATATATTGCTACGGTATCATAGAGGACTGGTTCATTTCTTCGGAAAAAAAATACTCCTCGGTCCTCTATGATACCCACACGTATAGTCATATAATATCATGGTATCATAGAGGACTAATTCATTCTTTAAAAAAAACACTCCTCGCCCCTCTATGATACCTACACGGTATATTCATATACTGTCAGGGTGCATCATAAAGGACTGGTTCATTTCTTCGGAAAATTACTCCTTGGTCCTCTATGATATCCACACGGTATATTCATATACTGTCAGGTTATCATAAATGACTAATTCATTCCTTCAAAAAAAACTCCTCAATATTTTATGATATCCACATGGTATATGTCTATACTGATACGGTATCATATATATAAAGACATGTTCATTCCTTCAAAAGAATAAAAATTATAAGAAAATGCAATAAACAGAGTTTAAGCTTATATTAATATTTTAGTTTTTATATTATTTTATCAATTAGTTTTTATAAAAAATATAGATTTTTATGGTATGTACTCTTTTCAGTATAGGCATCAGTATCACTGAACGAAGTATAGGTATCAGTATCACTGAACGAACATCGTGTGGATTGTAAATCAGGCTGCGCTAGGATGAGAACATGAAGATGTAAATGCAAAAACAGAAATAGTAGCCACTTTTGAATAGCCATGGCCATGCTGTTCAAGTTGCTCAATATATATAAGAAAAATAAAATAGATAGAATGGTTGGCTACAAATGACAGGCATATTTTGATAGCAAATTGGGTGCTCAATCAGTAATAGTAGCAAGTAATTTGCTCACAAGCTCGCCCTAGATTAACTGCAAGAGTTTGAAAGAGTAATTAAATAGGAGCTAGAGATAACGTATTGAAAGGGTACAGTGGACTGACTACATTTGCCTGAGCAGAAAAAAGTTCGATTTCATCAGGACCACACATGTTAATCAAAGAAGAAAAGGACATTGATCTTTCAAGTGCTAGCTGCGTAGCTCAGGGGTTAAAACTCTGTTGGACTTTTCTTGGAGTTGACTATCATTGACTCCTAGAATTTTTGGAATTCCACAACTCTAATTTATGGACAGGAATGGATGAGAACAAGCACAACATAGTTGGGAAATTTTGGCCGTTAGCTACTTGTTCTTCTCTGATCATTTTAACTTTATATGATTCCAGAAAACGAAATCCAACTGATCTTTTTTCACCTGTATCTTATTTTCTTTTCCCTTGTGTTAAAAGTTTACTCCATATCGATTTCTCTTGTAGTTTGACTTCTAAGTATTCCAGCGCAAATATCTTCATATCTTAAGTGATTCAAATTGAATTCGTAAACCAATTAGAAATTAATGGAAGCTGTCAGCATGCAGCCTTGCAGTGCAAACAATGTTCACTTTCTCTGATTTAAAAAATAAATAAAGTAGTTTGAACTACAAGAGCCAAATTTTTAAATTTTCGGTCATAATCAAATAAGGAATTCTAAACATTTTTTTCCGAAATTCTTCATTGATATAAAAATCCTGAAAATCATCCTACATTGGAAAGTTAAGTACTTTAGTTCTAGTGATTTCCTTATAACTAAGTCGCTGAAGATGTTATCAAGCGTCTAATAGTCTAACTAGCTGAGGTGATGAAATGGTTCTCAAATACACATACTAGGATTTGGAACAATTTATCATCAATGCCAATGTACACGAATTGAACAGCGTACACATGCTAGTGGGAAAAAAAAATGCCCCAGGTATTTTTAGGTATTCCTTGAAGTAGCTCCTTCTTTTTTTGTATCGTTTATATCTTCTTTTTCCCCCATTTCTTCTGCAGTCTGCAATATTGCTCTGGACACAGACGGTTTGTGGTGACATTGATAGAAAGGGGAATGTGATTAGGTGCTGAATATTCCACTAGCCAATCAATTTAATGATGTGTATACACTGATATGGTGATGAACACATCAAAACAACTTCCAGTAGATGATGCATACATATTGCTTATGGAAAAAGAAAGACAAGTTGTGCGTTCAATGGATCCATAGTTACTATGTGAGGGGGGAATACTCAAGCTAAGCAAGCTTCATGTGATGCAAAAGATTTTGAGTCTCAGCTAAGCTGTGAAAGCTGAGAATGTGATATCTGTCAACTGCAACAGTACTCTATTAAAAGGATATATGCAAACTTAGAGGAGAGTTCCAAAAGGATGAATAGAGAAGAATGACTTGTAATAACCAAGGCTCCCCCAGGTGGACTTTCATGCTATTTTTGGCTGCCTTAAGGAGATTGCTAGCCAGTAACCAGGGATAGACTAGCACAATGGGGACACAGAGATGACATGATCAGTTGTACATTGTGCCATAATGCAACTGAGACTATAGAAGTTGTGTTTATTGCATTTGTATGGAAAGGGATATGAGGATATTTCAACAGACAAGCAGATCAACAGAACCAAAGTTATGAAAATTGTACCAAATTTGTAAATAAATGGTATTTTAGGCTTTTTATTTTGTTTCAAAATAAGTTATGTTTTAAGATTTCAAGAAGAAATTAATCTTATTCTTCCAAAATTACCATTATTTACATAATCAAGAATCATTAAGTAGTTTTTTAGGAATGAAGTAACTTAGAAAGAAGTGAAATTTAATTGAGAGTAAGTTAGTAAAAACACTCATAATTTTCAAGGTATGCGTAAGCTAGAAGTACCACTTATTATGAAACAGAGGAAGTAGTATTCAAGATAGGCATTAATATATACATCATCCAAACGATAGCACTAGTGAGTGCTGGAATCATTTTTAAGAAAAATATAAGGATGTAAGTTCTATATACTGATTCTGTATGTGAAAAAAAAAAAAAACACTATCGAGACAGTTTAACAAGTTATAGCGGTTAATTATTTAGTCATTTTAAAAATTACCATTGTTGAGCATGATGGTTTAAAAACAAATAAAATGGGTCTAAGGGTCGAATCTAACCATTGGGTCTTATCGTGATTTGTATTAGAAGGTTGGATATCCATTTTGGAGTCATTTGGAGTTGTTGAAGACCAATCTGCATCAATTTTGAAGCAAAATTGTGTTGGTTAAATTCTTGTGCAAGTTCTGAGAACCTTCTGAATTTCTTAGCAATTTGTACCAAAGTTCTGAATTTTTTTTTAATGCATTTGAGAAGTTGTTTGTTGCTGCTATGATTGTAAACAAATCATATTGCAAGGACTCTGTGGTGCTAATATCATCAGCGCTTATAACTTCACCAACATAGTAGCAGTTGCATTCAAAAAATTAGTGAAACATGGTCTTAAAAGTTCAACTTTCCTTACTCATATAATTTGTTAATAATCTATGCTTACTCTGAACTCTATCCACCAGCTTCCTCTTTTGCCTCTTCATAGAGATGACAGAAATACAAACAATAAGAATAATAATTGTAACTGTTGGCACAACCATAGTGATCACGGTTCGAGCTGTTTTATCATCCTTCCTCATTGGAGCTATTTTACCATTATTCTCTTTTGGAGCTGCTTTTATATCATTCCCTACAAAAATGCTTCAAGTTAGTATAATATCAGTTTTTAACTACTACTCATTTTTTTTTAAAAAAAGGCATCTTTCTTTTCTTTCACACTTCACTTGTCCTACTTTTCTTTTCAGGTAATTTCAAAAGCAAACACTACACGGAGTATTAAGTATCACAAATGCAATATTGTTCCTAAAATACAACATGCTCTTCTTTAACACAAGTCAAATTTTGTGGTGTAACCGTGTTAAATTGTGTGACCCTCTTATTTAAAAATGCAAGTTATTAGAGATGTACACTTTTGTTTACTTAATGATGTCTTCGACACTCCCCCTCAACTGCAAATATGAGATTGTATATTTTGCTACCATATTGAATTAAATTGTGTCTCATCGAAAAAGTTTAAACTATTAGAGATGGGTAAAGTTTTACTACGTAATTATGCCTTCAACAGTCAGATCAAAGCTAGACAATTAAATTGGGATGAGCAGAAGGGACACGAATAACGTAGTTCACCTGCCGATGGCGGAGCTTCCCACGCCACACCCTTTAAGAAACTGTAACTTTCATAACGGAAATTGCACCTAGCACCTATGATTCTTCCACCTCTCTTGCCATAGCAGGTACAATTCGGCATATCTCCATAAGCCTCATTTAATCAAGCAGAGCAATTCTGAAGAGATAAGTCAGGAGTACACTGAACAAGTGCATATATTGGCTGAGATTTTGGACCTGTCACATTGCCACTAGCATATTTTCGAAAGCGACCACCAGCAGCAGCAAGGTCTCGTAAATTATCCAATAATTTTCTCAGCTCTTGGTTAAACTCCTTAGGTCTTGACGCATCCTCAGTATTCGACGTGTACAGTAGAGTAGAAAATGACCTTGTGCCTATAATGGATCGATTCGAGCTGTACTGTAAAATACATTCATCATAGCCACCAAAAGCTGTTCTTTGTTTAGGACATGAATGTACAAGCACTTGAGCAATGTTATTGACACAACTGCGACATTCTTCTAGCCCCACATCTCCTCTACACAGAACAACAGCACTGACCATATTGGAGTTTTGGCCAACGGAAGCATTGTAGAAACCGCATTTATCTATTTTTGAGGAAAGGGAAGAGAGAAGCGAGATAAGATTTTTATGGTATGTACTCTTTTCAGTATAGGTATCACTGAACCAACATGGTTTGTATTGTAAATCAGGCTGCGCTAGGATGAGAACATGAAGGTGTAAATGCAAACAGAAAGAGTAGCCACTTTTGAATAGCCATGGCCATGCTGTTCAAGTTGCTCGATGTATAGAATGGTTGGCTACAAATGACAGGCAAATTTTGATAGCAAATTGGGTGTCAATCTGTAATAGTAGCAAGTAATTTGCTCACAAGCTCGCCCTAGATTAACTGCAAGAGTTTGAAAGAGCAATTAAATAGAGCTAGAGATAACGGATTGAAAGGGTGCAGTGGACTGACTACATTTGCCTGAGCAGAAAAAAAGTTTACAATTTCATCAGAACCACACGTGTTAATCAAAGAAGAAAAGGACATTGATCTTTTAAGTGCTAGCTGCGTAGCTCAGAGGTTAAAACTCTGTTGGACTTTTCTTTGGAGTTGACTATCATTGACTCTTAGAATTTTTGGAATTCCGCTACTCTATTTTATGGACAGGAATGGATGAGAATAAGCACAACAGAGTTGGGAAATTTTGGCCGTTAGTTACTTGTTCTTCTCTGATCATTTTAACTTTATATGATTCCAGAAAACGAAATCCAACTGATCTTTTTTCACCCGTATCTTATTTTCTTTTTCCTAATGTTAAAAATTTACTCCATATCGATTTCTCATGTATTTTGACTTCTAAGTATTCCAGCGCAAATATCTTCATATCTTAAGTGATTCAAATTGAATTCGCAAACCAATTAGAAATTAATGGAAGCTGTCAGCGCATGCAGCCTTGCAACGCAAACAATGTTCACTTTCTCTGATGTAAAAAATAAATAAAGTAGTTCAGAGTACAAGAGCCAAATTTTTAAATTTTCGATCATAAATCAAACAAGGATTTCAAACATTTTTTCTACGAAATTATTCATTGATATAAAAATCCTGGAAATCTTCAAACTGAAAATCATCCTACATTGGAAAGTTTACTTTAGTTCTAGTAATTTCCTTATAACCAAGTCACTGAGGATGTTATCAAGCCTCTAATAGTGTAATTACTTTATATTACTCAGGTAATGAAACTGTTCTCAAATGCACAAAAACTAGGATCTTGAACAATTTTTCATCAGTGTCAATGAACGCGAAATGAACAGTGTACATATACTACCAGGAAAAAAAAAAAGGCCCAAGTATTTTTAGGTATTCCTTGAAGTAGCTCCTTTCTTTTTGTATCCTTTATATCTTTTTTCCTTGAAGTAGCTCCTTTCTTTTTGTATCCTTTATATCTTTTTTCCCCCCATTTCTTCTGTAATCTGCAATATTGCTCTAGACACAGACTGTTTATGGTGACATTGATAGAAAGGGGAATGTGATTAGGTGCTGAATATTCCACTAGCCAATCAATTTAATGATGTGTATACACTGATATGGTGATGAACACATCAAAACACCTTCCAGTAGATGATGCATACATATTGCTTATGTAAAAAGAAAAACAAGTTGTGCGTTCAATGGATCCATAGCTACTATGTGAGGGATGGAATACTCAAACTAAGCAAGCTTCATGGACGGTGCAAAAGATTGAGTCTAAGCTAACCTGTGAAAGCTGAGAATGTGATATCTGTCAACTGCAACAGTACTCTATTAAAAGGATATATGTAAACTTAGAGGAGAGTTCCAAAAGGATGAATAGAGAAGAATGACTTGTAATAACCAAGGCTCCCCCAGGTGGACTTTCATGCTATTTTTGGCTGCCTTAAGGAGATTGCTAGCCAGTAACCAGGGATAGACTAGCACAATGGGGACACATAGACGACATGATCAGTTGTACATTGTGCCATAATGCAACTGAGACTATAGAAGTTGTGTTTATTGCATTTGTATGGAAAGGGGCATGAGGATATTTCAACAGACAAGCAGATCAACAGAAGCATTAGTGAGGCATATTATTCAGGAGGGACATTGTAGAGGTCATTTGAGAGCTAACTTAAGTAGGAGACTGGATGAGCTTAATTTCTATCCCTGATAATGATATCCAAGAAAGTACATAAAATTAATGAAAAATTATTAACATAACATAAAATATATAAAAGTAGTGAAATAATATAGAAAGGTGAGAAAGATGCAAGAACATGATAATTGTGGATCGAACCTTAGAGGAAGATTGCTGTTTGGTTTCTACATATATTTTCTTTTAAAATTGGGGTAGGGGGAAGGGGAAATGGGGGAAGGGATTACAAGGTGAGGAATCGAATCTTCACCAATAAGATGAAAGTTCAGGTAGTCAATCAACTGAGCTACTAAGATTTCCTAATTTCTACTTTGTAAATAAAATTGTTTAGTTACAAAAAAAAAATGATTTGAATAATAAAGTGACCAAAAACATAAGCGGTCCTTAAAGCTGTCGTTAATTTTCGGTTAGACATTTCAACCTAAACTTGTACTAATTAAAAATCGAACAAAAAAGCTCAAATATGCCGATTTGTTGTATGTGGTGTGCAATTGAAGACAATATCCTATGAGAATATTTATGAAAATTATTGTAATTTTTGTGAGCTAATATTGAATTCGAAATTATCGAACAATATATCAAGATTCTTCTAATATTTGCCGAATAGCACAAATTAAATAAATTGAATCTTTTGATCTTTTCAAAATTTGGAACTGAAGTGTTAGTCCTAATAGCTCCTAGAAAAAATGCACTAAGTAATCTAAAATTTAGCGCACGACTTAATAAGACCATATGGTAACAAAACACAATTCAAGTTTCAGTTTATGTCAAAGGTGCAAAATTTTGGGGTACAATTTAACAAGCTTTTCACTAGATATTGTTCCATTGATACTCATTGTCACATTACTCATATATGCTGCATAATATAACCCTCGTTGCTTCGTCCTCCATGCAAATATCTTAAACTTAACTGTAGTTTCCAACCGAACTACGAAGTCGATACTTCCATTGTCAAGCCCTTGCCAGAAAAGCTCATCAACAATATACATTTGCACTTCCTTTCTTGTAATATTTTTGTGGCCTTGGTAGAACCCTTTTGTAGAATTTTTACCCACAACAAGACCATTGTAATTCAAGGCGACGTTGATATCATCATAGTAAATACTCATACGTTTGTTGGGATTGAAAATTTCAAGGTTTAGAAATACTGAATTGTTACCACTATGGAGAGAATAATTCTTGATGTTGAGGTCACGAAAGGAAAAATCGACAATAGTGAAAATTGGATTTTTTGGAATTAAACAAAGCCATATGACGACAGAGGTCACACATAAGACAGCTACAACTTGAAAGAACCAACAGTGGAGATCAAAAGAATGCTTGGATATCCTTCGATTATTCATTTCTGGTCGAATATTATTGAAATCCATTAACGTGGAGAGGTTACAAATTTAGGAAATAGAAGTGGAAGAGATTCTGAAAATGAAGAAGCAAAAAGGTCAGTTTTTTTATGTGCATAAAGGCCACATTTATTATTGATGCTGTTATAGTCTGAACAACAAACCTTTGTAGGAACAGTAGCCAAAAAAGTACTTTAGTGGTGTAGCATGGTTGTGATCTACTCAGCTATTCATGGGCACTTTTTAAAAGAAGCAAATTAATTGGATGGATATTCATATCCTACACTAAAATGACGCTGGAAAGTAAATGTAGAAAGAACAATGTCTAATTTGAAGTCAATAATTATCGGTTGAAACTTAAAGAAGAAGCAGAATAAATGTTAAAACTGTTTTAAGCATTACTTCATCTGAATGACTTGAGGATGTGCTGGAAGCCTTCTTTGATTATCAAATAATGCCTTTCTTTTTAACATTTCCGTTACTTTTTCCCATTTCAGCTAAAAACGTTTCTTTCTATTTCTTAAACTTCCATGGTTTTTCAATATGTTAGTTATGATATCATGTTATATTTGTTATTTATCTGGTCCAACTTTTATACTGACTAGTTCTCGGGAATGTGCTTTGCACGTTTATCCCAAAATATTCGGTAAAAAAATATATATTGCAATACGATAAATTTTAAATGGTACACACATATTTTTATACTGTCTTTGAGCTATAAAATAGAATTTAAAAAATACAATAAAGCAACAACAGGTAATTTAAAATCAAAACCTTATAAATTTGATCTGGAAAGTTCTTGCACAATTGTAAATCAGTATGTGCCTTATAAACGCTGGAATATATGTAAATGACATGCATATAGTAAAGTATTTACCTCATAAAAATAGGTGCATAATCTGGAAAGTTTTTGTACAGTTGTCGTTTTTACATTTGAGTCCATCTTAAGTTTCATATGCATATTTCTTTTTGCGACCGAAAAGTACAAAGAGATTTGTTAATTATGTTGAAGAAAGACTTGACTAATTTAGCGATATATAGTTAAACAATGGCTAAAGCATTTGCAGAAACTATGTATAAATAAAATCTTAAGGAGAATTTGAAGAGGTGTCATCAACTTCACAACCTCAATCGATTAATCCTACACGTTTCTTAGGATTAAAGGCATCATTATAGCGCATTAATGAAGAAATAACCATTCACATAAAATCAGATGAATTTAGTCTACTTTAAACTACTTTTTTCAACCTTTTGGCTTCTCCACGTTTTGGACATAATGACAGTAGACAAATAAGGTTTTACAGTTAATGCCACCTTTTAATATTCTTGAATTCCTGCAATTGGTGGTGGAAGCTGAATAGGAGCAACAATTAAAGCTTAGAGCCTCTTATCATCCGGTTTAATATAATAAAATATTGAATGAATAATTTTTTAAATGATTCTTTTGAGGAAAGGGCATTTTTGTAATCTGACTTTTAACTTGAGAACTTCCCACTTTTAGTATAATATGATATGATATGATATGATGATATGATGTAATCTACATACCGTGAAAACATCATAGTACACAATCTAACTAAGGTCCCCTGTTAAGTGATTACATACCGTCTAGTTATGATTATCACAGTTGTGTGCCTACCGCCGAGGATTGTGGTAGAATGGATAAGATCCCTTCACCTTTAATTAAAAATTTCGAGTTCGAGTTTCTGGACATCGGAAAAAATCTTGGTACAGAGCACTTTAACCGTTAATAGGCATTATCGTACATGTATGATCAGGATTAGTGGAGTCCCCAGATCGGATGAGAAATAAAAAAAAAAAAATCAGAGGTGCCCTTGCTCTTTAGAGGAATTATGGCAAGGAAAGACTGTACTCCTTTTCACTACCTAATACAAACCAAAAACGAAAATTCAATGAGAAGAAAACATGAATTGAACTGTCCTAATTGAAATATTCTGGGCACCTTTTATCTATGTAACCAGCCAAGATCAGACCATCTCGTCCTACTCCAACAGGACAATTAGCATGCATCTTATGATGTTTACTTTTCCACGACCATATCTTAAATCGAATCCTCGCCGTTAATTCTAGCCGGAAAACTACAGTTCCTCGAGACCGATCATCGAGCATTTGCAGCCACTGTGTCCCGGTCACCGTCACCATGGGGCCAGAAAATGTACCAGCAAGAACAGTGGTGTTTTTGGGCAGTTGATAAAATGGAGTCAACAATTGGGAATTCCCAATACTCTGTGCTTGATAAGTTGCTGTCACCTGCATTGCATCATAAAAAATCCCCATAGCTTGATTTGAATTTCGTGCTGTTACGTTAAAGTTTATTTGGGCACTTTCAGGTCCAATTCCCTGACTTATAGCTGGAATTGAGAAGTCATGTATGAAAATTCTTGGGCGATGAGGGCGCAAACCAAGCCATAAAATAAATACAATAATTCCAACAATTGCAAGAAGAGTTAAGAAAATTGTACAAACTAATTTGGAAAGTCTAGTAGTTAGACTCTCTTTAATATGATGAGCATAGTATCGAGCCGAGTGGTGCCTCCTTACAGGGCGATCTTGATCTTCATAAACAGGTAACTCGTTTGTGTTATCCGTTTGAACAGGATACATAGTTGAGATTGATGTTGTTCTTGAGGTTGACGAACAGGACCAAATTTAGGGAACATGATTATATATGTTAAGGTTGGTTAGCTGGAGCGCAAAGTAATGTCAAAGAATGTTTCAAGTTTTTCAAGAAAGTAAAGAATAAGATGAATTGGTTACATTCTTGATAGACTAATATTTCTTGTATAGTGCCATGCAATTCTTGAAGTCATGTGCAAGTATGCTTTGTTCAATAGTACTCACAGAAATTTGTTCTTTCTTGTTAAGTATACTCATGGAATATACAAGGGTATTTCTTTCTGATCTTTTTATCGCTTTCGAAGTTTTCAAAATAAAGAGATGAGTTATCTATTGGTTTGCATATCTTGGTTCTATGAACCACCTTGTTGTTTGGAGAACATCTTTTACCTATGAATTTAAGTCGCATATACAAGCTAATGGCATAAACATCTTTTACGCAATCAGTGGAGTTTAACCATACTATTTAAAGAGTGTACTGATGATTATTACACTTTGTCGTAGGTTGGCTGCATAAACGAGGATAATAATTACAGCATAAGCATAAAATTAAAGTACTAAGTAGTAAAATGTTTTGATGGTATTAAGCTAATTTTTAGTGAGAATCTCACAGTAACTGGCTTAAACTCAAATCCTAGGCTAATATCGATGAATTCTATGATCTTTTGGTAGTGTTTGGTGGGCAAGTTGCCAGGCTTCTGAATGAAACTTTCGACTAAATGAAAAGGATAGATGGATACATTTTGTTCTGTACCATCCTACCCCAATTGTTCCAAAAGAAACATTGAACTAGCCCAAGAAACTGTTAGGTATTTGGTGTGAATGAGAAATGAAAGTTTTATTTCCTTTGCTTTTTTCGGAAAAATATATTATTTTTTTTTGTCGAAAAGGCACATGCCTTTTCAGAAAAAACACACCTATTTCGTTAACAGACACCTGTTGTTGGTTATAAATATCTAGTCATCCCTTCAGATTTTCCTAATGAAAAATTCTGAATTCTTCTATCTTCTTTTTTTGCACTTCATAAAAATTCTGTGTGATTTTACAGTCTTCGAGTGGTTCGCTGTCATCAAAGTTTGCAATACCGCTACTACGGTGAGTAAATCGTTCTATCCTGGGAGGATATATTCCATAACCTCGGGTACATTGAGGGGAATAATTTCCTTAAGGACACACTGTGCATTCAGTGGGCTCGATTTAATTCCTACACATATTTTCAGATACTGTTCTTCTGATTTTCGTTTCTGAAATTTGCTTCTGTTTCTGTTTAAGTATATTTTTGAATACAGGTTACTAACAATCTTAAGGAAATTATAATTTTTATAGTCTGTGTTCATCGCTCTTCTGTTTATTGGAAACTAAACAAGAAAGAGGAAATTTTTGTCTATGAAATAGGACAATACCAACATCTGAAAGATCCCTTCAGTATACGGATAAGCATCTATAATATTGATGCTTTCCCTTTTTATGATTTCAAAATAGTAATGTAGGGAGGGACAAAAAATAGCGATTGACCAGGAATTCATTTGAGCTTTCTCATTTGAAAGACTTGAGACGTTGATGCTCTAATAACATTTGGAAAAGAAATTTGGCACCGAATGGAAAGAAATTAGTTGGTGCTGCAACAGACACGAAGAAAGTTTTTGTTTCAAATTCGAAAAAATGTCTGTTGGGAGACTGATTTAGTGTCTGAATATTCACATGTGTCTTTTATTTAATGATATTATTTTTCTGTGTCCTGCTTTGGACTAAAAAAAAAAAATGAAAGGATGGTTGATGTGACAGATGAGGAGCAATGCCTCAAGATTTGATCTTAAGTGAATGTGATGTTCTTCCATTAATATGCTCCAAATGTTTAACTGATTATGAAGAGTTGTCATCAAATGAATTAACCGATGCAACTTTTCGGGCGTAATTTGTTTGTTATGGTTACTGTTGGGAGAGATTGGAATGACATTAAAATTGAGTTATATTTTCTTCACTCCCTTGTCATTTAATCTCCTACCCTTATGATTTATTAAATTCATGTTTTATACATGTTAGGGTAGATATTTATTATTTGATGATCTCAAAGTATATTCTATGGCAGAAACATTAGTAATACATGGCAAGGTGCTGAAAATTTATATCAGCAACTTAACTTGAAATTTCATTCATTGAGATCATCAGTTATAATTTTCAGGAAGTATGGAACCCAACGATGAAGTGTTTTTCTTTATAGTCTACTTAGAAAAGAAAATCACTCTTTTGGGGGGGGGGGGGGGGGGGGGGAATAATACTCTTTTTGGAGACTAAAACCTTTGTGGTTTTCTACTCCACTATTTGGAGATTAAAATCTGTGTGATTTTTTACTCCAAGTTACTACTCGGTTTAAAGAATATAAATTTTTTATCGAGTTAGTAAATTCGGTTTAAAGAATATCAAAACTTTGCTGAAGTTAGTAAATTGTATTGGTTTGAAGAAATAAAATCTTCATTGGTTCTCATTGTTTTTCTGGAAAAAAAAAAGTATTTTTCCATAAATAAAAGTACTATTTCCTGAGATAAAAAGATATCTTTTTCCAGGAATAAAAAGTTACTTTTTTGGAAATTAAAATCTTCAGATTTCCTACTCTAGTTTTTAGATGAAAGTTTTCGTAACTTTCTACTCATTTGTTTACTCGATTTGAAGATATAAAAACTTCATCGAGTATATATAAGTTTCTACATTCGGTTTGAAGATATAAAATCTTCACCGATTTATTAAATCTATTTGTGCCAGAAAGTATTAGGTTTGAAGATATAAAAACTTCACCGTTTTATTCTCTGGTTAAGTGGAAAAAAAAACTTATGATCGTAAGGATGTTCATTGCATTCTATGGTACGACTGACTGATAGAGATGAAAATTAAAGGAAAATTCTAATTGGAGGTTTAAAGTGTGAACGGACACATTTTTTTTTCTATAACTCCTTGTGATTGTCCTTCTGATTACAAAATTCAGTGGCTAAGAATTTATATGAAGAGGATCATATTAATTGCTGGACATTAAATATGTCCATGTTATCTATGTTCATGGCAAAGCCTTCTTCATTAGTCACGTTTCCTGTTTCCCTAACATTCTCAAAGAGATTCAGGCCATCAATGTCTTACTGATAATTTAAGTGTTGATAAAGTGGTTATGATGCAAGGAACAGGAGCTGGTTTCTTTAGTTCTCTTTTTACTAATGGGTGACTAGTACGTACGAGACTGATTCACGGGAACTAAGTCCATACGTGTTTAATGATGACGTTGCATTGTGAAGGAACAATTTAACATAAATGGTAAATGCCTTATAAACTAGTTCTGGTTTGCCTCAGAACTTGTAAGGGGAAGCTATCCTTACAGCTAGTCGAATACTCAATCGAGTGCCCCATAGTAAAACACAATCTATTCCATATGAAAAGTGGACAGGAAGAAAGCCTCATTGAAATATTTCAAAGTGTGGGGGTTGTTTGGCCAAAGTGAAAGTTCCTAAACCCCAAGGGTAAAAATAGGACTTTAAAACCGTTGATTGTGTTTTGATTGGATATGCCACAAATTGTAAAGCATATCAATTTTGGTGTACAAATAAGAAAATCTGACATTCATGTTAATATGGTAATTGAATCATATAATTTTGAAACTATTTATCCGTATAAAAAGGAATGTGCGACGTCTAGTGAAAGATCTAAACGATCTTGGAAAGAAACAAAGGAAAGTACACATAACAGGAAAATCCAAAGAATAGTAAACGTCAAAGGATGTCTATATTCTTTGGACTATATTTTCTGATATTTTTGTTGGAAAATGAGCCTCAAACTTTTTAAAGAAGCTATGATTTCTTTTGAAGCTTAATATTGGAAAGAGGCAGTCAATAGTGAAAATTGAATTCATATTGAACAACCATACATGTGAATTGGTTGATCTTGCTCCTAGGGACAAACCTTTGAGTTCCAAATGAATTTTGAAAGGAAAATGAAAGTTGATGGCACTATTGACAAATGCAAGGCAAAATTTATTGTCAAATGTTATAGACAAAAAGAAGGCCTTGAATATTTTGACACATACTTGCTAGTAACAAGGATGATATCCATACGGGTATTAGAAGCATTGACAGATGTGTATGGTCTTGAAATCCATCAAACGGATGTTAAGACAACTTTCTTAAATGGAGATTTGTGGAAGCAATTTACATGGAACAACGTAAGGGTTTTGTGGTTCCTGGTAACGAAAAGAAGGTGTGCAAACTTGTTAAGTCGTTATACGGACTAAAACAAGCACCCTTAACAATGTCATGCTAAATTTGATCAAACAATGTTGGCAAATGGTTTAAGATTAATGAGTGTGATAAATGAGTTTACATTAAGAACTCTCTAAATCATATAGTCATTGTTTGTTTATTTATTGATAATGAGTAAAGACATTAATGACATAAATGCTACTAAGCGTATGTTTGTTAGAAATTTTGATATGAAAGACTTAGAGGTTGTCGATTTAATTCCAAGAATTAAAAACCATCGAACTTTTTAAAGTCTAGCATTGTCTCAGTCTCATTATGTTAAAATGGTACTTGAACCATTCAAGTATTAAACGCCGATTAATGTAAATCTTGCTATTGCAAAGAATATTGGTGACATCAAGTCTCAATTGGACTATATGCTTGGGTATTAAAGAAGCAGACTTGAGTGTTACAATGAAATCTGAATTATTGAATGTGCAGCTGCTGAATAGAAGTGGAATGGTTGGAAAAAAAAAATATTGTTAAAAGTTGTGGCCACAACTGTTGCCAACTATCCACACATATTGTTATAATGATGCTACATCAAGTGTAGCTAATAATCAGATATGTAAACTCAAGATGCATGAGTCTTCGACATACTTAAAACTTTATATTGCATTACAATAAATATCTTGCAGTTGTTGAAGGATATGTTGTTGCAAATTGGATCACCGAATGAACTGAATCTAAATCCACAAATGAATATGTTTTCACCAATAGTGGAGGAGCAGTATCTTGGAAATCATCCAAATAGACATGTATCTCCCGCTCTACAATGGAGTCTGAGTTTATAGCTCTAGATAAGGTCGGTGAAGAAGTTGAATGGCTCCGAAATTTCTTGGAGTGTATTCTTTTTGGCCCAAACCGTTGGCACATATATGTATACATTGTAATAGCCAAGCGGTAATAAGGAGGGCAGGGAGCATTATGTATAACGGTAAATCTCGTCACATACGATGAAGACATAATACCGTTAGACAACTACTTTCTAGTGGAGTTATCACTAGTGACTATGTAAGGTCTAGAGATAATGTCGCGGATCCGCTTACAAAAGGCTTAATTAGAGAGGTAGTTGAAAGATCAACAAAGGGAATGGGATTATGGCCTTGAACAAGTCATCATGGCGGTAACTCTACCTAGCAGATTGGAGATCCCAAGAGCTAGGTTCAAGGAGAAAACAAAGTTATGAATGACGGTTCAACATTGTCAAATAACTCAACCCATTCTCGTGATCAGACAATGTTCAAAAACAAGGATAAGGCCTTAAGGCTTTTTAACGAGTTAATAAAGCTAAAGCTTTTTAATGATTTCTAAGTTTGACATATGACCAAATAGTGTATCTACGAGATGACACGTTTAGGAATCACCTATGTGAGTGTGAAGTGTAAGCCGCTTCAAGGAGTATGTTAGGTAAAGGCCCATGCTCTACGCACTCATGAAACCAGGCGGTGTTCATGGCTAAACGAACACAACCGTGAGAACCATAGACGGTTAAGGGTTAATTGTGTGACATATGGTTGTCTAGGTATACACCAAAGCTCGACGGTTCAAAGATATCAAATCTACCGATTGACCAAGTATATCCGACATATGTTCACTACGGAAAGCTTAAAGGGAAACCTACTTATCTAGATGCAATTAATCTTTATTTGTAAATCACACACTTGTCCGTGCATTTTTATATCATAGAGCCATTCCCCATTCATGTGGGGGATTGTTAGGTATTTGGTGTGAATGGGAAATGAAAGTTTTATTTCCTTTGCCTTTTTCAGATTTTTTTTTTGTCGAAAAGGCACATGCCTTTCAGAAAAGACACACCTATTTCGTTAACAGACACCTGTTGTTGGTTATAAATATCTAGTCATCCCTTCAAATTTTCCTAATGAAAAATTCTGAATTCTTCTATCTTCTTTTTTTGCACTTCATAAAAATTCTGTGTGATTTTACAGCCTTCGAGTGGTTTGCTGTCACCAAAGTTTGCAGTACCGCTACTACGGTGAGTAAATCGTTCTATCCTGGGAGGATATATTCCATAACCTCGGGTACATTGAGGGGAATAATTTCCTTAAGGATACACTGTGCATTCAGTGGGCTCGATTTAATTCCTACACATATTTTCAGATACTGTTCTTCTAATTTTCGTTTCTGAAATTTGCTTCTGTTTCTGTTTAAGTATATTTTTGAATACAGGTTACTAACAGAAACATGGTGATCGAGACAACGATGGTGATGCTGCAAGGTTTCTGCACGTGGTTTTGAATTTAAGCTGGTCCTGAAATGCATAAATTTTACAAAAGAACAGGAACTCCAGCATACAGTGTGCTGGAAATTAACTTGTGAAAGTTTTACTTGTAAGGGGTCGTTTGGTAGGGTGTATAAAGATAATACCGAATAAAGTGTATTAGTAATGTAGGGATTAGTAATGCAGGGATTAGTAATGCATGTATTAGTAATGCAGATATTAGTTATGCGGAGTTTATTTCTTATCCACTGTTTGGTATGGTATATTAAAAATAACATGCATTGCATAATTTCTAAAAGAAGTATTTGTTTACAAAAATACCCTTCACATTCTTTAACTTTGAGGGATTTCAAGGGCAATTTTGTCTTAGCAATGCTAATGCATGTATTAATAGTCTTTGTGTTACTAATAACACAGTTTGCTATGTATAAGTTATACATAGGTTGGAAAAATATACAAAACAAAGGAATAGTAATACACAAAGATAATGCGTGCATTATTTTCTCTAATACCTCCTACCAAACGAGCTCTAAGGAGTTTTCGAACACTTCACTTGTAAGAACTTCGAGCTCCATCTGTGCTAGAGTTTTTCCGTATTTTAGCTGGCAGAATTCTTGTTCAAATTTTATTTCCGCATTAATAAATATAGTAAATATTTTTGAATGACATATTAATCGATGACCAAATATTAGTAACGAGTTCTCCATATCATCATTCTTTTTTGGGCCCAGATGCACTACTTCTGTACCAAATATTATGGGCCAAAACTTGAGTCGGTCAGTGAAAGAGAATGAGCAATTTGCAGGATTGTCCTTCGCTGGGTGGTCTTTAATTTTTGGCCCTCAAATTGGTGATCTTTAACTTTTTCCCTTCAGGCAGAATTTCAGTGGGCCTTTAAGGGAGAATTTGGCAGAATTCTGCCTTGCGTTTTTTTTACTGAGCTAGAGTTTGAACCCATAACCTCGGGTTATTAGGCAAAGGACAAAACTTAAAACCATCAATTTGAAGGGAAAAAATTAAGGGATAACTACATGACATAACAAACATATAGTGGGTATTGACATTTAGTAGCTATAGTTTAACTTTATTACTTCTCATAGCAAACATTTGTGTATTAATGACATTTAGTAACTATATATATATATACACACAAAATAGAATACCCATCACACTATTCACTTCCAACCCAACCCTTCCATCTCTCTCCCCCTTCTTCTCCCCACTGCTCTGCCGCCGGCCACCACCGACCGCCGGAGCTCCGGCGAAATGCCGTGCCCCTTCACCACCGTCACTGCCAGCCCCTTCCCCTTTTCCCTTTCTTCTCCCGCCGTACCCTTTTTTTCCTTTCTTCTCCGGCGCCAAAAAGGAAAAAAAAATTCAGATCTACGTCGGAAAAGAGCCAATACCGACGGATCTGAGCAGTGCAGCCAACGGTGGCTTCTCCGGAGAAGAAGAAAAAAAACTCAGATCTACGTCGAAAAAAAATGTCGTCGTTGTATTCGCCGGAATTTTTTTCCGGTCAGATCTGAAAAAGTCTAGATTTTCGCAGTATTTGTTGTATATTTACTGTGTATACAATGTTTTTCGCTTGTATTTGTTGTATACATGCCGAAAAATATGGCGTATTTGTTAATTTTTTGGTGTATCTATGTTGTATACAGTATTTTTTGCCTGTATTTGTTGTATACATATCGGAAAATATGGCATATTTGTTAATTTTTTGGTGTATGAATGTTTTCTACTGTATTTTTCGCCTGTATCTGTTGTATACATACCAGAAAATATGATGTTTTTGTGTAATTATTAGTGTATATGTATTCAGTTTTTACTCGTTGTATTCATGAATACAACAACTCAATTTATGAATACAGATAGCTATTTTATGAATACAGTGGAAAAAAATTGTTGTATTCATGAATACAGCTAAAAAAAAATTGAATACACATGTGGGAGCTGGGCTGATTTGCTACAGAACGTAAATATTGAAACATTAGCTATGCAGCTTGATTAAACCCCAAATGTTTGCTATTTATGTAAAATGCCCAAAAATTAAAGACCACCCCAAATGAAGGGCAATCCGCGCAAAAAAAAAAAAGAGAAATACATTTGGTCATTTGCACTTTTGTCCCTATTTTGTGCTGGTCTTTATTTTTGCCACTCAATGCAAATAACGTCTTCATGGGCATAAGTATCTATTTTCACATCATAATATCTCACAAGTTATGCTTCGGGCCTTTAAAGAACTTATGGTCACCGGGTTTTTTTCTAAAGGGGAAAAAATTTAAAGACCAATCTATTTGAACGACAAACCGGGCAATTTCTTCAATACATTTTTTTTTTCATTCCCTCTTTTTGCTTTCCTATTTGGGGGATGATGTTACAGATTACGTGTTGCAATGTGCTGCAAATTGAGCATGAGGGTTAAATGGGATAATTTTGATAAATATTTTCTTTTTGGGTTGCTAATTAAAATATAATTAGTCTTCATAATTAGGAAAAGATTATGAAATAAAATGTTTTATATTTTATTAGGTAAAATTTTTTATCGTCATCTAATGAAAATTAATGATGGGGTTACTATGATATCATATGAATGACAATTATCAGTTAAAAAGTACATGGGTTTATTCTATTTTAATTGATAAAACGAGATTAAAAAAAAAAGAAAAAAAAAAGACGATTTCCCACTTTTTATTAGTTAAAGGGATTTTAAAAGAAAAGAAACAAGAAAAGGTTTTGTTAAAAATAATATTTTTATATGGAAATAGCATGTTTAAAAAGAAAAGAAAAAGTATGTGTATTAGAAAAAGTATCTAATTTTTTTTTTTTACACAATCAGTATCTACATTACATCCTTAAATTAGCAAAAAAAAAAAAAAAAAAGAAGGAATGATTCCAGCACTCCTTACTGCTATCATTTGGATGATGTATATATTAATGCCTATCTTGAATATATCCGTGTCTTTGGGAACATAACACGAAATAAGTTCAATAGCTCCAAACAAACGAGAAAAGGACCAAAATCATCCATTATGTTTGGGTTTGGATCAACATAATACATATTCTTTCACATGGAGCACTAATAGTACATTATGTTTGTATAAGTGGTGCACTTTTAGTCAAATTCCCAAATAAATTTAACAGAAAAGAACAAAAATGCCCCTGAACTTTTAAAAAAGGTATAAAAATACCCTTTATTCATCTATTTTGCTAAAACTACCCCTCAATTCAACTTTTTGGCTCATTTATTCCCCTTGACTAACGGACAATACTAATTTAAAATAAAAATAAAAATTACACATGAAATTTTATTACTGAAAAATTGATTTATTCTTTTAAAAAGAAATCTGAAACCTTGGAATTTTTTTAAATTTGGAAAACTTTTTTTTAACGAGTAAAACCTTGACTAACGGACAACACTAATTTTTTTTCTTTTCAAAATGTGAAAAATTGGATTTTTATAAAAATCTAAAAAAAATAATTTTTTTATGGAAAAACTGTGTTTAAAAAAAAAAACCAGAAAACTATCTTTTTTTAAATCTAGAAGAAAATTATGGAGTATTAGTTTTGCACATTTTACTTAAAAAAACAATCAGTTTTTCAGATTTAAAAATTGAATTTTCTAAAAAAAAGATGGGGTTTCCACCCGTTAAAAAAAAGTTTTCCAAACTTAAAAAAATTCCACATGTTTTAATGAAAATCCAATTCTGTTATATATATATATATATATATATATATATATATATATATATATATATATATATATATATATATAAGGCTTACTACATTTGTTTTTTAAAGAAACGGATGTTGAAAAATTATTTTTCCTTATTCTACAAATAATGATTTTTCATATTTCTTTTTAAAAGAATAAATCAATTTTTCAGTAATAAAATGTCATGTGCAATTTTTATTTTTATTTTAAATTAGTGTTGTCCGTTAGTCAAGGGGAATAAATGAGCCAAAAAGTTGAATTGAGGGGTAGTTTTAGCAAAATAGATGAATAAAGTGTATTTTTATACCTTTTCTAAAAGTTCAGGGGCATTTTTGTTCTTTTTCGTTAAATTTATTTGGGAGTTTGACTAAAAGTGCACCACTTATGCAAACATAATGTACTATTAGTGCTCCATGTGAAAGAATATGTATGATTTTGATCCAAACCCAAACATAATGAATGATTTTGGTCCTTTTCTCTCCAAATGATAGCAGTAAGGAGTGCTGGAATCATTCCTTCTTTTTTTTTTTTTTTTTTGCTAATTTAAGGATGTAATGTAGATACTGATTGTGTAAAAAAAAAAAATTAGATACTTTTTCTAATACACATACTTTTTCTTTTCTTTTTAAACATGCTATTTCCATATAAAAATATTATTTTTAACAAAACCTTTTCTTGTTTCTTTTCTTTTAAAATCCCTTTAACTAATAAAAAGTGGGAAATCGTCTTTTTTTTTTCTTTTTTTTTTAATCTCGTTTTATCAATTAAAATAGAATAAACCCATGTACTTTTTAACTGATAATTGTCATTCATATGATATCATAGTAACCCCATCATTAATTTTCATTAGATGACGATAAAAAATTTTACCTAATAAAATATAAAACATTTTATTTCATAATCTTTTCCTAATTATGAAGACTAATTATATTTTAATTAGCAACCCAAAAAGAAAATATTTATCAAAATTATCCCATTTAACCCTCATGCTCAATTTGCAGCACATTGCAACACGTAATCTGTAACATCATCCCCCAAATAGGAAAGCAAAAAGAGGGAATGAAAAAAAAAATGTATTGAAGAAATTGCCCGGTTTGTCGTTCAAATAGATTGGTCTTTAAATTTTTTCCCCTTTAGAAAAAAACCCGGTGACCATAAGTTCTTTAAAGGCCCGAAGCATAACTTGTGAGATATTATGATGTGAAAATAGATACTTATGCCCATGAAGACGTTATTTGCATTGAGTGGCAAAAATAAAGACCAGCACAAAATAGGGACAAAAGTGCAAATGACCAAATGTATTTCTCTTTTTTTTTTTTTGCGCGGATTGCCCTTCATTTGGGGTGGTCTTTAATTTTTGGGCATTTTACATAAATAGCAAACATTTGGGGTTTAATCAAGCTGCATAGCTAATGTTTCAATATTTACGTTCTGTAGCAAATCAGCCCAGCTCCCACATGTGTATTCAATTTTTTTTTAGCTGTATTCATGAATACAACAATTTTTTTCCACTGTATTCATAAAATAGCTATCTGTATTCATAAATTGAGTTGTTGTATTCATGAATACAACGAGTAAAAACTGAATACATATACACTAATAATTACACAAAAACATCATATTTTCTGGTATGTATACAACAGATACAGGCGAAAAATACAGTAGAAAACATTCATACACCAAAAAATTAACAAATATGCCATATTTTCCGATATGTATACAACAAATACAGGCAAAAAATACTGTATACAACATAGATACACCAAAAAATTAACAAATACGCCATATTTTTCGGCATGTATACAACAAATACAAGCGAAAAACATTGTATACACAGTAAATATACAACAAATACTGCGAAAATCTAGACTTTTTCAGATCTGACCGGAAAAAAATTCCGGCGAATACAACGACGACATTTTTTTTCGACGTAGATCTGAGTTTTTTTTCTTCTTCTCCGGAGAAGCCACCGTTGGCTGCACTGCTCAGATCCGTCGGTATTGGCTCTTTTCCGACGTAGATCTGAATTTTTTTTTCCTTTTTGGCGCCGGAGAAGAAAGGAAAAAAAGGGTACGGCGGGAGAAGAAAGGGAAAAGGGGAAGGGGCTGGCAGTGACGGTGGTGAAGGGGCACGGCATTTCGCCGGAGCTCCGGCGGTCGGTGGTGGCCGGCGGCAGAGCAGTGGGGAGAAGAAGGGGGAGAGAGATGGAAGGGTTGGGTTGGAAGTGAATAGTGTGATGGGTATTCTATTTTGTGTGTATATATATATATAGTTACTAAATGTCATTAATACACAAATGTTTGCTATGAGAAGTAATAAAGTTAAACTATAGCTACTAAATGTCAATACCCACTATATGTTTGTTATGTCATGTAGTTATCCCTTAATTTTTTCCCTTCAAATTGATGGTTTTAAGTTTTGTCCTTTGCCTAATAACCCGAGGTTATGGGTTCAAACTCTAGCTCAGTAAAAAAAACGCAAGGCAGAATTCTGCCAAATTCTCCCTTAAAGGCCCACTGAAATTCTGCCTGAAGGGAAAAAGTTAAAGATCACCAATTTGAGGGCCAAAAATTAAAGACCACCCAGCGAAGGACAATCCTGCAAATTGCTCATTCTCTTTCACTGACCGACTCAAGTTTTGGCCCATAATATTTGGTACAGAAGTAGTGCATCTGGGCCCAAAAAAGAATGATGATATGGAGAACTCGTTACTAATATTTGGTCATCGATTAATATGTCATTCAAAAATATTTACTATATTTATTAATGCGGAAATAAAATTTGAACAAGAATTCTGCCAGCTAAAATACGGAAAAACTCTAGCACAGATGGAGCTCGAAGTTCTTACAAGTGAAGTGTTCGAAAACTCCTTAGAGCTCGTTTGGTAGGAGGTATTAGAGAAAATAATGCACGCATTATCTTTGTGTATTACTATTCCTTTGTTTTGTATATTTTTCCAACCTATGTATAACTTATACATAGCAAACTGTGTTATTAGTAACACAAAGACTATTAATACATGCATTAGCATTGCTAAGACAAAATTGCCCTTGAAATCCCTCAAAGTTAAAGAATGTGAAGGGTATTTTTGTAAACAAATACTTCTTTTAGAAATTATGCAATGCATGTTATTTTTAATATACCATACCAAACAGTGGATAAGAAATAAACTCCGCATAACTAATATCTGCATTACTAATACATGCATTACTAATCCCTGCATTACTAATCCCTACATTACTAATACACTTTATTCGGTATTATCTTTATACACCCTACCAAACGACCCCTTACAAGTAAAACTTTCACAAGTTAATTTCCAGCACACTGTATGCTGGAGTTCCTGTTCTTTTGTAAAATTTATGCATTTCAGGACCAGCTTAAATTCAAAACCACGTGCAGAAACCTTGCAGCATCACCATCGTTGTCTCGATCACCATGTTTCTGTTAGTAACCTGTATTCAAAAATATACTTAAACAGAAACAGAAGCAAATTTCAGAAACGAAAATTAGAAGAACAGTATCTGAAAATATGTGTAGGAATTAAATCGAGCCCACTGAATGCACAGTGTATCCTTAAGGAAATTATTCCCCTCAATGTACCCGAGGTTATGGAATATATCCTCCCAGGATAGAACGATTTACTCACCGTAGTAGCGGTACTGCAAACTTTGGTGACAGCAAACCACTCGAAGGCTGTAAAATCACACAGAATTTTTATGAAGTGCAAAAAAAGAAGATAGAAGAATTCAGAATTTTTCATTAGGAAAATTTGAAGGGATGACTAGATATTTATAACCAACAACAGGTGTCTGTTAACGAAATAGGTGTGTCTTTTCTGAAAGGCATGTGCCTTTTCGACAAAAAAAAAATCTGAAAAAGGCAAAGGAAATAAAACTTTCATTTCCCATTCACACCAAATACCTAACAATCCCCCACATGAATGGGGAATGGCTCTATGATATAAAAATGCACGGACAAGTGTGTGATTTACAAATAAAGATTAATTGCATCTAGATAAGTAGGTTTCCCTTTAAGCTTTCCGTAGTGAACATATGTCGGATATACTTGGTCAATCGGTAGATTTGATATCTTTGAACCGTCGAGCTTTGGTGTATACCTAGACAACCATATGTCACACAATTAACCCTTAACCGTCTATGGTTCTCACGGTTGTGTTCGTTTAGCCATGAACACCGCCTGGTTTCATGAGTGCGTAGAGCATGGGCCTTTACCTAACATACTCCTTGAAGCGGCTTACACTTCACACTCACATAGGTGATTCCTAAACGTGTCATCTCGTAGATACACTATTTGGTCATATGTCAAACTTAGAAATCATTAAAAAGCTTTAGCTTTATTAACTCGTTAAAAAGCCTTAAGGCCTTATCCTTGTTTTTGAACATTGTCTGATCACGAGAATGGGTTGAGTTATTTGACAATGTTGAACCGTCATTCATAACTTTGTTTTCTCCTTGAACCTAGCTCTTGGGATCTCCAATCTGCTAGGTAGAGTTACCGCCATGATGACTTGTTCAAGGCCATAATCCCATTCCCTTTGTTGATCTTTCAACTACCTCTCTAATTAAGCCTTTTGTAAGCGGATCCGCGACATTATCTCTAGACCTTACATAGTCACTAGTGATAACTCCACTAGAAAGTAGTTGTCTAACGGTATTATGTCTTCATCGTATGTGACGAGATTTACCGTTATACATAATGCTCCCTGCCCTCCTTATTACCGCTTGGCTATTACAATGTATACATATATGTGCCAACGGTTTGGGCCAAAAAGAATACACTCCAAGAAATTTCGGAGCCATTCAACTTCTTCACCGACCTTATCTAGAGCTATAAACTCAGACTCCATTGTAGAGCGGGAGATACATGTCTATTTGGATGATTTCCAAGATACTGCTCCTCCACTATTGGTGAAAACATATTCATTTGTGGATTTAGATTCAGTTCATTCGGTGATCCAATTTGCAACAACATATCCTTCAACAACTGCAAGATATTTATTGTAATGCAATATAAAGTTTTAAGTATGTCGAAGACTCATGCATCTTGAGTTTACATATCTGATTATTAGCTACACTTGATGTAGCATCATTATAACAATATGTGTGGATAGTTGGCAACAGTTGTGGCCACAACTTTTAACAATATTTTTTTTTTCCAACCATTCCACTTCTATTCAGCAGCTGCACATTCAATAATTCAGATTTCATTGTAACACTCAAGTCTGCTTCTTTAATACCCAAGCATATAGTCCAATTGAGACTTGATGTCACCAATATTCTTTGCAATAGCAAGATTTACATTAATCGGCGTTTAATACTTGAATGGTTCAAGTACCATTTTAACATAATGAGACTGAGACAATGCTAGACTTTAAAAAGTTCGATGGTTTTTAATTCTTGGAATTAAATCGACAACCTCTAAGTCTTTCATATCAAAATTTCTAACAAACATACGCTTAGTAGCATTTATGTCATTAATGTCTTTACTCATTATCAATAAATAAACAAACAATGACTATATGATTTAGAGAGTTCTTAATGTAAACTCATTTATCACACTCATTAATCTTAAACCATTTGCCAACATTGTTTGATCAAATTTAGCATGACATTGTTAAGGGTGCTTGTTTTAGTCCGTATAACGACTTAACAAGTTTGCACACCTTCTTTTCGTTACCAGGAACCACAAAACCCTTACGTTGTTCCATGTAAATTGCTTCCACAAATCTCCATTTAAGAAAGTTGTCTTAACATCCGTTTGATGGATTTCAAGACCATACACATCTGTCAATGCTTCTAATACCCGTATGGATATCATCCTTGTTACTAGCAAGTATGTGTCAAAATATTCAAGGCCTTCTTTTTGTCTATAACATTTGACAATAAATTTTGCCTTGCATTTGTCAATAGTGCCATCAACTTTCATTTTCCTTTCAAAATTCATTTGGAACTCAAAGGTTTGTCCCTAGGAGCAAGATCAACCAATTCACATGTATGGTTGTTCAATATGAATTCAATTTTCACTATTGACTGCCTCTTTCCAATATTAAGCTTCAAAAGAAATCATAGCTTCTTTAAAAAGTTTGAGGCTCATTTTCCAACAAAAATATCAGAAAATATAGTCCAAAGAATATAGACATCCTTTGACGTTTACTATTCTTTGGATTTTCCTGTTATGTGTACTTTCCTTTGTTTCTTTCCAAGATCGTTTAGATCTTTCACTAGACGTCGCACATTCCTTTTTATACGGATAAATAGTTTCAAAATTATATGATTCAATTACCATATTAACATGAATGTCAGATTTTCTTATTTGTACACCAAAATTGATATGCTTTACAATTTGTGGCATATCCAATCAAAACACAATCAACGGTTTTAAAGTCCTATTTTTACCCTTGGGGTTTAGGAACTTTCACTTTGGCCAAACAACCCCCACACTTTGAAATATTTCAATGAGGCTTTCTTCCTGTCCACTTTTCATATGGAATAGATTGTGTTTTACTATGGGGCACTCGATTGAGTATTCGACTAGCTGTAAGGATAGCTTCCCCTTACAAGTTCTGAGGCAAACCAGAACTAGTTTATAAGGCATTTACCATTTATGTTAAATTGTTCCTTCACAATGCAACGTCATCATTAAACACGTATGGACTTAGTTCCCGTGAATCAGTCTCGTACGTACTAGTCACCCATTAGTAAAAAGAGAACTAAAGAAACCAGCTCCTGTTCCTTGCATCATAACCACTTTATCAACACTTAAATTATCAGTAAGACATTGATGGCCTGAATCTCTTTGAGAATGTTAGGGAAACAGGAAACGTGACTAATGAAGAAGGCTTTGCCATGAACATAGATAACATGGACATATTTAATGTCCAGCAATTAATATGATCCTCTTCATATAAATTCTTAGCCACTGAATTTTGTAATCAGAAGGACAATCACAAGGAGTTATAGAAAAAAAAAATGTGTCCGTTCACACTTTAAACCTCCAATTAGAATTTTCCTTTAATTTTCATCTCTATCAGTCAGTCGTACCATAGAATGCAATGAACATCCTTACGATCATAAGTTTTTTTTTTCACTTAACCAGAGAATAAAACGGTGAAGTTTTTATATCTTCAAACCTAATACTTTCTGGCACAAATAGATTTAATAAATCGGTGAAGATTTTATATCTTCAAACCGAATGTAGAAACTTATATATACTCGATGAAGTTTTTATATCTTCAAATCGAGTAAACAAATGAGTAGAAAGTTACGAAAACTTTCATCTAAAAACTAGAGTAGGAAATCTGAAGATTTTAATTTCCAAAAAAGTAACTTTTTATTCCTGGAAAAAGATATCTTTTTATCTCAGGAAATAGTACTTTTATTTATGGAAAAATACTTTTTTTTTTCCAGAAAAACAATGAGAACCAATGAAGATTTTATTTCTTCAAACCAATACAATTTACTAACTTCAGCAAAGTTTTGATATTCTTTAAACCGAATTTACTAACTCGATAAAAAATTTATATTCTTTAAACCGAGTAGTAACTTGGAGTAAAAAATCACACAGATTTTAATCTCCAAATAGTGGAGTAGAAAACCACAAAGGTTTTAGTCTCCAAAAAGAGTATTATTCCCCCCCCCCCCCCCCCCCCCCCCAAAAGAGTGATTTTCTTTTCTAAGTAGACTATAAAGAAAAACACTTCATCGTTGGGTTCCATACTTCCTGAAAATTATAACTGATGATCTCAATGAATGAAATTTCAAGTTAAGTTGCTGATATAAATTTTCAGCACCTTGCCATGTATTACTAATGTTTCTGCCATAGAATATACTTTGAGATCATCAAATAATAAATATCTACCCTAACATGTATAAAACATGAATTTAATAAATCATAAGGGTAGGAGATTAAATGACAAGGGAGTGAAGAAAATATAACTCAATTTTAATGTCATTCCAATCTCTCCCAACAGTAACCATAACAAACAAATTACGCCCGAAAAGTTGCATCGGTTAATTCATTTGATGACAACTCTTCATAATCAGTTAAACATTTGGAGCATATTAATGGAAGAACATCACATTCACTTAAGATCAAATCTTGAGGCATTGCTCCTCATCTGTCACATCAACCATCCTTTCATTTTTTTTTTTAGTCCAAAGCAGGACACAGAAAAATAATATCATTAAATAAAAGACACATGTGAATATTCAGACACTAAATCAGTCTCCCAACAGACATTTTTTCGAATTTGAAACAAAAACTTTCTTCGTGTCTGTTGCAGCACCAACTAATTTCTTTCCATTCGGTGCCAAATTTCTTTTCCAAATGTTATTAGAGCATCAACGTCTCAAGTCTTTCAAATGAGAAAGCTCAAATGAATTCCTGGTCAATCGCTATTTTTTGTCCCTCCCTACATTACTATTTTGAAATCATAAAAAGGGAAAGCATCAATATTATAGATGCTTATCCGTATACTGAAGGGATCTTTCAGATGTTGGTATTGTCCTATTTCATAGACAAAAATTTCCTCTTTCTTGTTTAGTTTCCAATAAACAGAAGAGCGATGAACACAGACTATAAAAATTATAATTTCCTTAAGATTGTTAGTAACCTGTATTCAAAAATATACTTAAACAGAAACAGAAGCAAATTTCAGAAACGAAAATCAGAAGAACAGTATCTGAAAATATGTGTAGGAATTAAATCGAGCCCACTGAATGCACAGTGTGTCCTTAAGGAAATTATTCCCCTCAATGTACCCGAGGTTATGGAATATATCCTCCCAGGATAGAACGATTTACTCACCGTAGTAGCGGTATTGCAAACTTTGATGACAGCGAACCACTCGAAGACTGTAAAATCACACAGAATTTTTATGAAGTGCAAAAAAAGAAGATAGAAGAATTCAGAATTTTTCATTAGGAAAATCTGAAGGGATGACTAGATATTTATAACCAACAACAGGTGTCTGTTAACGAAATAGGTGTGTTTTTTCTGAAAAGGCATGTGCCTTTTCGACAAAAAAAAATAATATATTTTTCCGAAAAAAGCAAAGGAAATAAAACTTTCATTTCTCATTCACACCAAATACCTAACAGTTTCTTGGGCTAGTTCAATGTTTCTTTTGGAACAATTGGGGTAGGATGGTACAGAACAAAATGTATCCATCTATCCTTTTCATTTAGTCGAAAGTTTCATTCAGAAGCCTGGCAACTTGCCCACCAAACACTACCAAAAGATCATAGAATTCATCGATATTAGCCTAGGATTTGAGTTTAAGCCAGTTACTGTGAGATTCTCACTAAAAATTAGCTTAATACCATCAAAACATTTTACTACTTAGTACTTTAATTTTATGCTTATGCTGTAATTATTATCCTCGTTTATGCAGCCAACCTACGACAAAGTGTAATAATCATCAGTACACTCTTTAAATAGTATGGTTAAACTCCACTGATTGCGTAAAAGATGTTTATGCCATTAGCTTGTATATGCGACTTAAATTCATAGGTAAAAGATGTTCTCCAAACAACAAGGTGGTTTTGTGGGGAGGGGGGGGGGGGGGGGGTTGGAGCCAAAGAAGGGGAAACTTTCTTTCTATTTCAGTTTTAACCCATACTAATTTTGGCCTATAACTCTTTCAGTCTCTTTGGTATAATAGAAATAAAGAAATTGATAAATTTGGTTCTTATGTCAATTCAAACTTAGGGCGGGCAACCTATGTATGCGTAGCATTTTGTTATATTAGGCAGCGATTGGCAAGAAGATGGTAGAGACTAAAATGTCTCTCTCTTTATTCTTTTCTAAGGCTATGCTAGCTCTGATCATTTTGGCATTCTGATAGACACAGAGAGAATGGAAAAGTCAAAATTCATTTCAGTGAATCATGGCAAAAACGAAAAATACCATTTCACTTCACTACTTTACAAGCGCATAATACAGACGTTTACGATAATTAGCACCATATGTTTCTCCTGGATCATCTTAATGTCCCCTTTTTGGGCGGAGAACTGATGATTACTAAGGTATATTATTGGCTCCAATATTAGTCCAACTAATTTTAATCATCATTTTCTTACACTTCCGTAATAGTGCGGGGAAAATTAAATGTGCAAAAAAATGAGATCCACTACAGGTGGAAAAGTGGCAAGAAATGAAGAATTCCCTTAAAGAGTTAGGCCAGAGCAATTACAATATTATAATTTCAATATTATCATATCCACATATCAAATGGTACTACCACAACAACCCACAATCAAACTATCGATTGTGGTGCTCTTTTGGACCGACTGGAATGTCCATGATATACCAATTATCACATATTAATTGGTCGGTCTCCCACTTAAGCTAATCAACTCTTTGTTGGAAATAAATAATTAAGTACCACTTAAAAAGTCTAAAGATGCTGTGTTCCCTCTTAGTTTGCAGATGTCTAAAAGTATTTTATAAGTTTCACGTCACCATTAGTACTATCTTTTTGGAGTATGTCATAAAATCAGCTACTTTTGAGTAGTTGCTGACTAGCTGAGTAGCTGGGATCAGAAATCAATTTTAGAGCTTAAAATTAATTTTATTAACCTTTTTCTAATTGTTCTGTTTCTGTGAATAATGGTTCTTCATGATCATTTAAATTTTGAAGTATTTCTTTACACTGTGTTATAACATTGTTTACATGTATCCGTGCTTTTGTGTAGTTGATGAGTAGCGAAATTTAATGTAATGGAAGTACTTAGTCATATGAGATTCAAAGAGGAGAAATTAAGAAGGGGAAAGCATATGGTTTTTTGGAATATCGATCTTTAAATAATAAAAAGGAGAAACCGATGTGATTATTGGTTTCAATCTGCCCAAGTTCCCTTCCTCTTTTACCTTTCCATTGTACTTTATTGACGGATTAATTCCATCAAACAAAATATAATTAGACAACTTTAGCTTACATATGCGGATACTTTAAATAAATTTTTACATTATTGATTGGGTCATTCAGAAGATTTTTACTAGTAATCTTTTCTGAAATATTGGATTTGTAATTTTTTAAATAAGACAGATTGTCTGCTATAATAAGTAGAGATAATTTAATAGTGTAAAAATTCTTCATAATATCAGTATTTATAAATTAAAAACTAATAACTAAAATGGATATAAAAAGAGAACGAAAAGCAGTTGTCCTCGAATTAACTAAGCCCAACTAATATTCAACCTTTTGTGTATTTATCGCACGAATGTTCTTATTATTTATATTTCTTTATATGAAAAAGTTTAATTTGCATTCATTGAACTATCCCTGGCATGCATGCGCCGTGCCTTCGTGGCTAATCATGTGCTTTTTGGTTTCTTCTTGTCGACATTCTTTTCCCCTGCCTTTTTCTTTTATATATATATATATATATATATATATACACACACTAATATATATTTTCTCTTTTTCTTCATTGCTCAATTTTTGTGAGTAAGTTCGAGTGTTCGACCAGGCAGCTATGGACAACTCTCTTGTGATAGCAATTGTGAATAAACAAAGGAAACGACAACTAAATTATTAAAGTGATTGCAAATTAATTGACCCCAATTTCATAATTGGTGGCTCTCAATGCCGTAATAAAATGGGCGAGGAGTAAGGACTATTCTCATTTCTACTCCATATTTAGTTCCTAGTTAGTTTCTAGCTATATATAGATTCGAACTAGTAATGTAATAGGATTGATGGCGACTTGTGACTGTATATACATCGATCGTTGTCATCGCGGGACCATTCTTAGTTCATTTTCTTTCTTCTACTCTTTTTTTTTTTTTTGGTAACTAATGATTCATATTACCAGGGTAAATATTTACACAATTCATGATCAGGACCCTCTAGAGACTAGAGTTGGACATTGAGCCCCAACTTCTAGTGCATCAAACCACAAAAACAAGTAATAAACTCAACCCATTACAAGCTCCTATCAGCCACTGTTTTTGGATAGAAATTCAATTCTCTTAATCTTTTTGCAAGTCTTGGCTTCTTCTCTCTTTTGGAGGGTATGTCTTGTATAATCTGCTTAATCAATGTCGCTTCAGTCCTCTTCTTCTGCTGGAACACTCTCATATTTCTTTCCTGCCATGTGTAATGTATACTGATAGAGCCATCCTGTAGATTTCAGCTTTTGCATTGCTCCCATATGCATGTTGGTTTGCCCAGCTTTGCTGTTGATCCCAACTATACACCTGCCTATGGATTCCCTACCATGCAAGTAGTTTTTTCCACACCACATGTGCCACAGGGCATTGAAAGAACAAATGATTATTCCTTTTTGGGCTATTCTCACACAGTGGGCAGATTGGATTGCAGTTAATGGACCATTTGATCAGTCTATCTTTAGTTGCTAGCCTGCCATATATAGCTAAGTAGTGAATAAAGATCCACCTTGGACAACCTTGGTTGTTGCATAACATAGTCACCTCTCAGCTGGTTATATATTTTCCTGATGGAGAATGTTGTCGCTTGAATGTTGTCTCTTGAAGAAATTCAGCTTGATTGATGCCAGCACCCTCTAAGTACTTGTATGCTTTCATGATTTTCCTTATGACCCAAGATGCCTGTTTTGCTTTTGTGCTCCAGATGTGTCCAACTTTAATATAGTAGGCATGTACCCATTGTATCCATAGTTTGTCTTTCTTCTTGCACAGGTTGCAGAGATATTTAAGAATTGCAGCTTTGTTCCATATAAGTATGTCAGTAATATTTAATCCTCCTGATGTCTTTGATAAGCATAGTGTTTCCCAGGCTACTAATGCCTTCCTTGATTGTTCTGCACTTCCAGTCCAGAGGAACTTTCTATAGATAGATTCTATTTGTTGGATGATTTTTTTTGGGAGGACAAATATTTGTTACCAGAAGGTTTAATAGTTAGCAGGACACTTTTAATCAATTGCAGTCTACTAGCATATGAAAGGAACTTAGCAGTCCAACTGGTGATCTTTCCTAGCGTTTTATCCAACAAGGGTTGACACTAGCCAATGGAGATTCTTTTAGAGCTTCGTAGGACCCCTAGATATCTAAAGGGTAAGGTGCCAGTGGTAAAACCTAGTGTTTGAGTGATTCCTTGTTGTTCAACAGGATCCACACCCCCAAAATAAATGCAACTTTTGCTTTGGTTAGCTATTGGGCCTAATGCCTTTGAAAACAGTTGGAAAGCATCAAACAAAAATCTGGCAGACCGCAGATCACCTCTATAGAATAGTAAAAGGTCATCAGCAAATCCTAATTAGATAAGGTTAAGTTTTTCACATCTGGGATGAAAATTGAAATCAGGATTTTGTTTGAGGTTTTTCAAGATCCTACTCAAGTATTCCATTGCAATTACAAAAAGAAAAGGTGATAAGGGATCCCCCTCCCTCTTTTTGCATCAAAGGGCTTAGCAGGGTTTCCATTTATCACTATGGAGTAAGAGACTGTTGACACACAAGTCATGATCCATCTAACAAAGATATTAGGAAAGTTCAAACCACACAAGACTTGTTCTAAGTACACCCATTCTACTGAGTCATAGGCTTTTTGCATGTCAATTTTGAGCATGCACCTAGGTGATACTCCCTTCCTCCTATACCCTTTGACTAGCTCATGACTAAGTATGATATTACCATGTATAACCCTCCTAGGTACAAATGCAGCCTACTCCTATCTATTATATTGTCCATAACTCCTTGTAATCTAGAGGTTAGCATCTTTGAAATGATTTTATAGATAGTGGTGCGGCAAGAAATAGGTCTGTATTGTTTTATGGAGGTTGGATTTTTGACTTTGGGAATTAAAGTGACAGATGTGCAGTTAATGGCTTTAAACATGATGTTTATGTCAAAAAAATGCAAAACAGCTTGTGTTACCTCATTTCCTCTAGTTGGCTAAACTTTTTTGAAGAAGCATGAGTTGAATCCATCTACACCAGGTGCCTTCATATCATCTATGTCCTTGAGTGCTTGGTACACATCTTCAGGATTGAATAGTTTGATGAGCTCAGATCGTTGTTCTCTAGTCAGTGTTGGCCAATTATTCAGAATTTGAGGTTGAATAGTTGGTACAGATTGATTAGCTGCCCCCAAGAGAGTTTTGTAGAATCCCAGAACCTCTTATTCTATGGTTGTTTCTATGCTCACAGTGGCCCCACTCTCAGTTTGGAGTGTAATAATCTGGTTTTGAGCTTTCCTGCATTTAACACTAGGAGCCCGTTTGGATGGGCTTATAAGTTGGTCAAACCAACTTATAAGCCCTTTTTAGCTTATTGTGGTGTTTGGGTATTAACTTAAAATGCCAAATTTAAGTCAGAAAGTTCTTAAAGTCACCCAAAAATGAGAAGTTGGAAATCCTAACTTTTTTTTTGGATGGCTTAAAGCCAGTTTCGTTGACCATGGAAATTACTTTTATATCCCTTATATTTTATTTTAATTCCCAAAGTGCCCTCACAGCTAAAGCCCTAAAATTCACCCTCATTTTTTCACCAACAACGCAGCCTCCACATCTCTGTTCATCATCATCTACAGCAACGCATCATCATCATCCACGATCTCTGTTCCTAAAAAAGCTTCATCTGATTACTCTGCTTGGATTGCTAAACAGATTTTCAATCTTGGTGACTATTTGAGTAAGTTTTTTGAGCACCCTTTTTGGTTTTTGTTAGTTCTTGATTGATGGGTCTCGTCAAATCTGTATGGAACTTCTATTATTTGATACTCTAATTAACTTTTCCTAATGTTGCTGAGTTTTTGAGCAGTTTTAGGGAGAGAGATAGCCAGATGATTTATTTTTTTTTTGGATAAAGATTGCTCCTTTTTTGGATTATTATGATTGGTGGAGCTGAATCTGCTTCTGGTTTTTTTTTTTTTTTGAAATCAAGATTACTCCTTTTTGGATTATTATGATTGGTGGAGTTGAATCTGCTTGTGCATTTTGAGGAGATAGACTTGTTAATAAAACTTATAATCTTGTGACCAATTATCAAGGTTTAGGAAAGACGTCAGAAGATTCAGGAGTCGGGCATCAACCTAGTTAGTTTTTTGTTCTGACATCCCCTGCGAAATGAAATTAGCACTCATCATTATCCTATGTTTTAAGCAATTGCTTTTAGACTTTCTTGTGATCAATGATGATTTAAAGGGAGAGACACTTATCATTTTTCAGTGGATAGAGGTGCAAGTGAGTGGTCCCTATACTTAATTGTTAAGTTGACCATATTATGCCTCCATATCAGACTGAATGTCATATCCTCCAACTAAAGTAGAATAATTACCACTTAATATTGTAAGTGATATTGAATGTTATTTGTTCCTATTTTGATTCTTTATGCCACTTTGCGGTTTATTTGCTCCCCTTTTTTAGTAACATATACCATGAGTGAACTAGTAATTTTCATTCCGCTATTATGGTTATAGCTGGTGAATTGACTCCTTGACAGATGACTCTTTATGCCTTAAATAATCAGCATGATGATGACTATTCCAAGTAAAATGTCATTATGATCATGTTATATCCAATCTGTTATTGCAATGGATTACTTGAAGAGTTGCTGCCTATATTTTCATAATGCACCAGTAGACAGCAACTGTGTTTTGTTTCCGACAGCAACTGTGTTTTGTTTTGCTGCATTTCTTCCATCGTATGCAGGTTCAACTGGGGTGGTTCCAGAAATGAATGGACCAAAAAACTAATAGCTGGCAGATTTTAAGATGTCACCATCCGTTCTTCAGTCTTGTGTCAACCCACCATGCTGAGCACTTTAGATCTTTTAGTTGCTATTAGCTTAAGGTCTTTCAATTATGGTGATGTGTTTTATTTTTATTTCTGAGTTTGGAACTTGACTGCTGAAACTTATTGTTATCTTCTTTCTGAGGTGGACTTAAAATTATAAAACATGTCAGAATTTCGATATTACAAATGCACTTGTGCTGATCACTGTGTTTCCCTTGTCTCTTATTTAAATGATTCCTCATGTCAAAACTTGCTGGTTCCAGCCTCTTCTGAAGCTTCTGGCTACTGCTGCGGCTGCTGCTGCTGATGCGGCTGCTGCTTCCACTTCTTCTTTTGATGTTGCAGAGTTCATGAACGTTTATTTCTCCTTTCTTCAGATTGTTTATATTCAATCATGCCGGAAACTAGTAAAGCACGAAGTAATGCTAAGTGGGATGATGATGCCAACATTAAATTTATAGATTTGTGTGAAAATGAGATTAGACAAGGACGTAGACCACACACTCATTTAAATAGAGATGGATGGAACAATGTTGTTGAAGAATTCAATAGAACCATGGGAAGAAACTATGATAAAAAACAAATGAAAAATCATTGGGATAACATGAAAAAAGATTGGATCCTTTTTAAGAAGTTGATGAGAGGGGAGACAGGTTTAGGATGGGATGCCACGAAAAATACAATTATGGCAGATGATGATTGGTGGGAGCGAAAAATTAAGGTACATCTCTCACATTTTTCTATATGTCTTTCTTTTTTCTTTCATTGCTAAATTGCTTGGTTAGTTTAAAGTAGTTTTGATTTTTTTGTTACAGGAGGATGATCGATACAATAAGTTCAGGAAAATAGATCTTTCACTTATATGGTATCGCTATAATGCGTTGTTTTCTGATATTGTTGCTACTGGAGAAAGAGCACGTGCAGCGAATCAAGAACAAATGTCTGGCATTGGAGTAGATCTTGATGAAGAAGGAACAAATAATATTGGTGGCTATGACAAAGAACACTTTATCAATCCTAGTGATGAAGGGAATGATGAAAGTGATGATATACAGAATGTGGATTCTATTATGTTTCCTAAGCCGTCACTTAAAAGACGAGGTTCAATTGATGATATTGGCACTAGCAATCAAGTCAAAAAAAATAAGGCAAAATCTGGTGCTACATCATTGAGAGAGGATATACACTCTTTAGTGGAGTTTATGTCTACTAAAAGCACTGCTACATCCCATTCGGTAGATGATCCCGTCATCGATAAGTGTATGAATATGTTGGAAAAATTTTCTGATATTCCTGCTGGGAGTGGAAAGTACAACTATGTTTGCAACATGTTTCTTAAGAAGGATGTACGTCAACTGTTTCTTAAGATGGAAACTGATGAAGCTCGGAAATCTTGGTTGGAGTATAACTATCAGTTACATCTTGAGAAAATGGGCTGATTGTGTTGCTATGGTTAAATGTTTTTATTGTTTTTGTTGTACGTGTAAACTTTATGTATTGTTAATGTTGTGTTGACGTTGTGGTTGTATCCTTAGACCTTATGGTTATTGTTGTTGTGTTGGCTTTAATGAATGTGGAAACTTTATGTATTGTTGTGGTTGTTTTTCTTTGATGGAATAGTAATTTGAGATTTGCAATGTGATTTTCCGAAGATAGATATGAGTGCATTGAAATGATGGAGTTTCTAAAAAATCTTGAAATTGGGTTGTTGTAAAAACTTTCATTCTTTACTAATTTGAGTCATTTCCATTTTCAGTTAAATGGAGAGTTGGGATATTAGCAATGTGGTATCTCCTCATTTAAGTGATTTGTTAGATGACGAAGATCAAGAACTAGAAGAGATTCGGAGAGAGCAAGATGAGTGGATGGCTTTATGTCGTATAACAGGTAAATACATTTTAATGTATTGTGAAAAATACTTATGCAAAGAACCTTGTCGTACATCAATGCGCTCTGGAAATGAGTTTATTAAAGAGATATTACGAGGAAATGAGACTCGTTGTTATGAAAATTTTCGACTGAAGAAGGCGGTGTTCATTGATCTATCCAATGACCTAACTGATAAATATGGGCTTAAACCCACTCGTGGAATGTTTATACATGAAATGTTAGGCATATTCTTGATGACTTGTGCACATGGAGTTGGAAATCGAATGATACAAGATATTTTTCAACATTCTGGAGAGACAATTCATAGACACTTTCATAGTGTTTTAAAGGTCGTTTGCAAGCTTGCAAGAGATATTATTCAACCACATCCAAATTATAATGATGGTTGCGATGCTCACAAGCCATGTAAACAAAGATATCTCCCTTTTTTTAAAGTAAGTAACCCGTTTATGATAATTTGTTATTCTGCATTGTATCTTTACTACCCTTATATAACAAAATCTTGTAGGAATGTATTGGAGCAATTGATGGCACACATGTTAAAGCTAGATTACCGCAAGGTCAAGAGATACCATATATTGGACGTAAAGGTTATCCGACTCAGAATATTCTCGCCGTTGTTGATTTTAATATGTGTTTTACATTTGCATGGGCTGGATGGGAAGGAGCAGCTCACGATAGTCGTATATTTGCTGAGGCCCTTCGTAGAGAAGAGCTCAACTTTCCACATCCACGTGGAAACAAATATTATCTAGTTGATGCAGGATATTCACACATGAAAGGATACATGGCTCCATACAAAGGAAATAATGTAAGATATCACCTAGCTGAATTTCGCCGCGGTGCAACTCGACAATTGCGAGAGCCAAGAGGACGCATTGAGAAATTTAACTATTTACATTCTTCTTGTAGAAATGTAGTAGAGCGCACATTTGGCGTTTGGAAAGCAAGATGGTCTATTTTGAGAGACATGTCATACTATCACATTGACACACAAAGGGACATCGTACTTGCTACTATGGCCATTCACAATTATATTAGAAAGAAATGCAATGTGGATGATGCATTCCAAACAGCCGAGAATGAGAGCTATATTCCATTGGTTGATTCTAATGATATTGGCACAACTTCAAGAGCTAACAATGTAGATGTCGAAGATGTAGGAGAACAAAATGATGTCTATTGGATGGGGTTTCGTGATATGATTGCTAGTGACATTTGTAATGCTTGATGCTTGTATTATATGAATATTTTTCACTTTTTGTATTTATAGTGGAGTGTTTTCGGTTGTATTAGCACTTTTATTTTGTGTCAAATTCTCCATCTTTGACACCCGTGATTTTTAGTCAATAGTAGAGTAATATGGTTAAATAGTATGACAACCTTAGTCATTTGTTGAAAATTTTGCAGATTAATGATGGTTGCCAGTGGAGAAAATGTGGTCAGAAAATGGCAAAAGAGAATTCATATTCACGAGCTTATTGTTTTTGCACAGGGCTGCTGGAAGAATAAGAAAAAAGCACATGTCTGAAATTATTCAATTTCATCGTGGAAATTACCGTTTATTGGATAAATATATAGTAATTGGTCAGCAATTTCTGGATTGTAATGAACACTTTGGTAACATTTATAACATGTTAAATTCACTAATAGTTTTTATTTTTTTAAAATCACACTGCTATAAATTTTTTAAAGACTATACACGAGAAGGACATTTTTATAAATAAACATTTTTTATAATTAGTTCTACAGAATTGCCTTCACAAGAATTTATAAATGAGCATCTTTTAAATCAACTTATTATGGTGTTAACAGCTTTAAGGGCATTTCAGTCATTTTGACATAAAATAAGTGCTTAACAGCACTTATTTACCAAACACATCAACAACTTATTTTCAGCATAAGTACTTTTATCCAAACACTCAACTGCTTATTTATAAAAATAACTTTCAGCACTTAAAAGTTCTAAAAGCACTTCATACATAAAAGTCATTTTTTTAAGCCCATCCAAACGGGCTCTAGCAAAGAAATAAACAGTGTTAGAGTCACCTTCCTTTCACCATTTATTACTTGATTTTTGCTTATATATACTTTCCCTATGAGGTTCCATTTTTCTAGTTTCTGCTTTAACATCTTTTCTGTGTCATATGAGTTGATTGCTTGTGTAGGATCCCTCATTTTTCCTTGAATGTCTTGTAGCTGACCCCTTGCTTCTTTAATCTTCTCTGCAACCCCTTGAAATTCCTTGTTGTTAAGGTTTTTTAGCCCCTTCTTCACCTCCTTTAACTTGGCCCAGACTTCCTGCATATTCATTGTTGTGTCATCAGTGTTCCAGCTTCCTTGTACAATTTCTGTAAAGTTTGGATGAGCAGCCAAGCTGCTTCTTCTTTTTTAAAATCTAATAAGTTGCTTCCTTAGTCATTTTAGAGACTCGTCAACCCAGGGTGAAGAATTTTAATCTATAGCATATACTTGGGAAATTTAAAGAAATCAAAAAGATGTTGAACCACGGAAAAGCTCTTTAATTAATTACTTTGACAGTGTTCTCATTTTAGTATCCAATTAGATGAATGTATAAACAATTCCATCGATCAATTCTTGGAACCAGATCTTGACAAGCAATTTATATACTTCGGGAAAGCTATTTTAATTTGATGATCTTTTTTCAGACAAAAGTTTAACGATGGGAACGAACAACATCACAAAACGCTTGGAATCCAATCGAGTTATTTTCATAATGACATCGAATAGAGTGTATACAGATGATTTAGGAATTAGAACAAAGCTTGTAGCCAAAAGATTAAACGCTTGAATTTTAAGAAGAAACAATCTTAAAATTGAACTCAAAGGATCTAAACTATAACTCTCAAAAATGGTAGGTAAATGAACAATTATGAGAGAAGAAATGGGCGCACAAATGAAATATTTTTATGCTTTTCCAGTGAATGGTCATAATCCCACAAGAACTCAAATTGCTTGGAAAAGGTGATCTTCGTAAGGGACCAAATCCAATCAATTCACAGATAAGAAAAACGAAAACGTGATCTTCGTAAGGGACCAAATCCAATCAATTCACAGATAAGAAAAACGAGAAATTATCTTTGAGTTTACTTGGTGGAGAATAAGGAGAGAAAAAGGAGATCGGGAACTCCTAATAACCAGCATGGTCCAATCACAAACCATATTGGACGGTGGCTTTACAGGCATGACACTGTTCTTTTTTACATATAAGAGATGTTCCAATTCACAGCTTTGGTCCAACTATGAAATGTTCGTACTAACGAAATTCAACTAAAACATTGATCAGATAGGTATTTATATGACAAAAAACTAATGTAAGTGCCTAGTGTCCCAATACTGATGCCATGTTAAAACACCAAGAATTTGCACTTGAAAAACGTATCAAAACAAATTTCGACATTGAACGTATTCAATTATTTTGAAAGGGTGATCATCAAGTGATGGCCTTAATTATCACGAAGTAGAAATACTAAGGAAGGAGGGTGGGCCGTGGTGGTAGGAAACCGGAAAAAAAAAAACTTGCCTGAACTTAAAAATCAAGGTAATCATTACCACATGTGCGTACCATTTTACTTAATTAATATTAGAAAATTTAATGATAAAAATAAGACAGAAATGTCAAAGTGCAGGTATAGGAAGGCGGGTATAAAAGTTGACTGTTGAGTGACTATAAGCATGCTGGTAGTAATAGGAAAGAAAGATGGTAGCTGGGTATGCATTCCATTTAGTCATACTTGCCTAAATGTTTCCTCTCCCACCTCTTCCCACCTTTTCCCTTTTGTGTGTTTTTCCTGTTTATTTTTTTATTATATATATTTTTGGAGTTTTCAATCATGATGTAAAAACCTTTGAGTACTACTACTAACATAGGCATCAAATTAAAATTAATTTATATATTTTCAACATTACTCTAAAATATTTTACTTCTAAGGTGGCGTGGATATTCATGCTTGTGTTGTGGGGTGAGCGCACTACTAGAAACAGAGGTTTTTCTCACCGGCATTCAGTAGGAAATTTGTACTATAAACATGATTTTTTTCACCTCATTCACAAATCCCACTGAATCAGCTCACTAGGAAAATGCATGGTGGGAAATAAGTTTCCATTGAAACGATGGAAAACTTCTTAATTTTTCTACGTGAAAACACTACTATTTAATAGTGGGAAATTAGTGGGAAAATAGAATTTTTTTAATAGTGACACCTATATGACATACTTGCTTCCTGATTGAAAGAATTGTGTAGAAATTATGTTTATTAATCACTTTTTAACCGCATACCTTTGAAAAATTGCTATTGTTATGAAATTTTAAATTCCACACATACATGACAATTAGACCTCCCATCAGAGTGGCTAACTTTCACGTACAAAAGTTTTAAAATGGCTGTGTGTGAATTTTATCCAACGCGCGGCCGCTCGCTAACTAATTGAACTTATGGGCCTAGAGCCTCTTTGAAACGGATTATTAAAAAAATCATGTTAAATAATTATAAAATGATTGTCTATTTGGTAGGTACTGATTTTTCTGTTGTGATCATGCTGTGATGTTGATTATAAAATATTTGGAAAGCTGTAGAAAAGTTCTTTAAAGGAGATGAAAGTCCCTTCGCTTTCCACATTGAAATCAAGAATTTAAGTAATTTCGTAGTTCAATTTTACGGTGTCCCAACTCAAAAGTATGCGAGGTATTTAAATGTTACCAGCGTCATACTCCATATTCTGTAAAGTTTATTTGGATCATGATTCAAGAATAACCTTGTTATAACATTTTGGACAAGAAATATCACCTAATAAAGTGCTCTCTCGGTCCTAATTTATGTGTCATGCTTTTTTTTTTTAGTCTGTCCCAAAAAGAATGTCACATTTCTATTTAGAAACAATTTAATTTTAAAATTTCTCTTATACTCTTAATGAGATGATTTGCAGCCACAGAAATATCTAAGGCTTGTTTTGGACCACAAATTTCAAAAGTTTTCATTTTTTTTCATAAACTCCATGCCTAGCTATAGTGCCACATAAATTGGGACGGATAGAGTAACAAATCATAATAGAATCATTAAATAAAGCTACATCTACATGGCTGATCGATGCTGTAATTATTGTGTATTGAAAGGTCAAGGCAACTAATTGTGGTCGAGTAGTAAATACTCCTTCATTCTTAATCAAAGGTCTCACTATCTCGGATTCGAATATTGCTGGGTGTGAATTGGCCTTTGTTAGGGAGTGTTTTACCTTAAATGTGAAATTTTCGCTATGAATCTGGACTTAGTTGGTGCCTAGACACCGATTTTGGGAAACCAAAAAAAAAAAAAAAAAGATCAAGGTCAAAACTTATCAATTTTGACTGGTAATGTAATCAACTTAAGATAATTAACCCGAGACCGAAGGAATAAATTTCGTTTGTTCTCTTCTTTCATGTCGTTTCTACTTTCTACCCCCTTCCCAATTTACAATTGTGCAAAATCAGAGTCTGTTTGACAATTGACCATTGACTGGAAAAAGAACCGAACTTTTGACGATTAAAACAGTTTTATCCCCTAAATAAATAATTAATGTTAGAGAGAGATAGAATGATAGAAGGCAGTTTGATGACTTTGTAGTTTCCAAATCGTTTTTAGTCTCTCTGCAAAATTGGACGTATTTCTTTTTTAAGAAAATTTGTATTATGTAGGCAAAAGATAAGATCAAAGCAGAAAGAAGAAAACAAATTCTTAATAATAACCTTCGTTGAATAAGAAAAATAATTATAATTGATACATAAAGCCGACGGCACAACTCTCGATTGATGCAGCGTGACAATAAAAATTCCTTTACTATACTCCCTTTGTCCCAATTTATGTGGCACAATCGAAATTTCAAGAGTCAGCCGTGTTTTTCTTTAACTGAAGTTTCTTTATATGTCTTTTAAATATTTTAAATTGTTAATTATAGTGATTTATAGTACTTTTTACGTAATTTTCAGATATATATACTTATTTCACAAAACTTAAAGTTTCTATGTCCAAATTCACGGTCAAAGTTTAAATATTAAATCTCGAAATTTCAATCATACCACATAAATTGGGACAGATGGAGTACTTAGAGGTTTTAATTCGAGGCTTGCAAATAAAAAATAAAAAATCAACAAAAAACACTTTAACCCTTTTAATGGACCTATTCATTAGAAATCTAGATTAATTAGGACAAAATCAAATATCAAATAATTAAACTGGTTTTAAAAAATAAAAAACAAATGGCCCGCAGTTGCTTATTCTACACCCAACGTAGTGGACCCAACGCTAAAACATTCTTAGCTAAAAAACTAATCAGCATTAACAGAAATGAGTCATATATTTTGATTGATTAACAACTCAATTCAAGAGATACAGACACCCGAACACCTCATCGACCTAAAATAAGAGTCTCTTTCTGTCCACACAACACCACACATGATCAAACTTCCCCTCAAACCCCTCAAACATTCCTTCAATTTTCCCATCATTATTTAAAATTATAACAAAAAAAACAAAAAAACAAACCTTTCAAGAAATATTTTAAGAAGAAACTCCTATATATATGTGTCTTTGTATACATCCATGTTGTGTGTCTAACTGTCTGTGTGTTGGAACTTAAGAGCTCTAAAAGAAACAAGAGGAATTAGCAGTTCAACAACAAGGAAGGTAAAAGAAGAAAAAGAGTTTTTTTCTTTTCTTTTTGAAGTGTGAATTTGGTAAGCTAAGTTATTTTCAAACCGATAATATAAGTAGCAGTTGAAGAAAAAAAAAAGAGTCTTGCAAATAAAGCTTCTGTCATTTCTCACCTATATACACTTGCCAAAGAGTTGTTTATTCATACAGAGAAAAGTTGACTTGGAATCAGGACCTGTTCTCTGTTTGTTTTTGTTGTCAAATATATCAGGTAATAAACTGTGATTTCTTAATTGTGTACGCTAGCAGGTGAAAACCTCCAAACACTACCTAATCACACCTTCTTCCTCCATCTTCAGCAACAATTGTGGATTATACCAAAATGGTGAGTCTTGTTTTCAGTTTCAAAGTTGTTTTTATTTTCTCTGAATACTGTTTTATTAAGGAATATTATTTTTCGTTTTTTTTTTCTTATGTTTTTCGTATGTATATGTTCTGTAAATTCACTTTAAGTTTTGGAGATGAATTTGCAGGAGAATATGGGTGCTGAGAAACAAAGGTTATTTGGAGAATTTGAAGAAAAGGGTGTTCAGGGAATTTGTGTATCTAATCATATAAATGAATTGCAGTACACAAGCACAATATCAGATAGCTTTGTTGTGGACATGGAACGTTTTTCTCATATCATAGAGAAAGATATAAATGCCAATTCAAGAATTACTGTATGTTACCCTTTCTTTTTATCTCTTTTTCCTCTATGTTTTTGAATACTCTGTTTCCCTGAAAATTTTGACCCCTTGACAAGTTCTTTGATAGTTCAATTAATTAATTATCAATCAATTTCACAATTGATTCAAGTTTATCCTAATCCGGACACCTTTGTTGAAGTGAGAACAGAACTCAGTATTGGTCAATTTTCGTTTACTAGGACTAAGTCTTATGTTTAATTTATTTTTATAAAAAGATGTACAAGAGGAAGAAAAAGATGAAAATTTTTGACTTTGGACAATACTGAAAAAAGTTATAGTATAGTAATATGATATTGCAAAATCCGGGAGAATATTGTTTTATGTTACTTATAATATAATTTTGATTGAAAAAAGTTGCAGAGAAACCTTTCAAGAAAAGGATCATTCCGAAGCGGCGATAGGAAAACAAATTCAAATGCTGCCAACGAGAAAGACACTAACTTCACGGCAAGTTCCCCTAGAGGTAATATTTTTCTTTTGCCTATTTATTAATTTAATATTTATCATTTATTTGAATAATGTATAAAAAACAAAGAGGTGTTAGAAACAAAAGCCAATCATCAAATTTGTATTTGTCTTACATGCATTTGTGTCACTGAAGTATTTAATAGACAAAAGTGAAACAAAATGACTATATGACCCCCTTCGAAAAGTAGAACTTCCAAATTAAAAGGAATCGGATTCTTCTATACATTTATTACTCCTTGTACTAGTTTTGGTCGTTTTATTCTACATCAATGTTCTACACCGTTCGTTTCAATTTATGTGGTCGTTATTTTTTTTCGAACTGAATTATTTTTATTTGAGTCGAGAATTTATCGGAAACAATCTCTTTACCTTTAAGGTAGGGATGAGGTCTCCGTACACTCTCCGTCCCAAAATCACACTTTGTGAGATAAATGGGTAAGTTGTTATTGTTATCGTTTCAATTTATGTGACCGTGTTTTAACTGAGCACATAGTTTAAGGAAAAAATAAATACTTTTGAATTGAAATTGCAGTTTAAACAAGTCATAGATTTTTGTATGACTATAAATTATTTCATTAAAAATAATAAAAAGTATAAATTTAATTTGTTTAACATGACATTTTTCTGAAATTTACTAAAAATGTATGACACACAAATTGAGGAAAAATATCTTTTATTCTCAATAATAATTTTAAATTTTGTATATTTATGGTCTAGCAAGAGTTCAACAATCAGAGTCTACCGACTACCCCAAGGATTAAAAAATATCTATATCACTTAAAACAAAATGTCAACTTGATCAGCCATATTTGGCTTCACATGAAACATATCACGTACTGCTCAATGCAATCTCATTGTCAAACATTCAGGGCGGTTTCATATCTTTCTATAACGGCACTCACATATAACAACACCTCTTTATAATAGTTAAGTTTTTTCGGAACCATTTTTTATGTTATATTTTACTTATTTATAACAGCATTTCACCTATAACAGCAACAACTAACTTTATAAAAGTACGCTCTTTGTAATATTACCACCCATATAATAGCTATCTTCTTTTTTTGGTAATATAATAATTAACCATCTTTATAAAAATAGAATATTTATGATTATCAGTAATAAGTGTATAGATTTTGACCAAATATTTGATAATTTAATACACTATTTATGACAAAAATATCATACATATATTAATTTTTAAACAATTTTCCTTCGTTGTACAAAGTTTGATTAAGCTTAGAATTTGAAAATTAAAAATGAAAATTGAATTTTATACATTATTTTTGCCTATAACAGCGAAGTATTATTTAAAGGTGGGACATAGCTCCACCACATAGTAACAAAATAATATATTCTCACTCCCAAAGAAGATCAATGTGGGGAAATCTGCTCTGGTTTTTTTTTTTTTTTTTTTTTTTGGTCTTTTCACATAGCATCATTACAAGATGGTACACACTTTGTTTTTACAAGTATTTGGTACATTGTGTTGTTTCCTTTGGTAATTATAATTAATCAAATGAGAAATTATGAGACAAATCAATCTATCCTTCTTTTCCTAAATCAAAGACGTGCTAATTACCTAGGCCATTATTTCGTAACAAAAACATACTTATTTTTTATGTACAATAAGATGTAAGTCAGGTTTAAAGTGGATTCAGAATAAATACAATTCATTATGTATATTATGTATGTAGAGTTCAAGTCAAAAGCAGCAAGAAGAGGTTTAGATCTATCCTAGTGTGAGTATTGCCAAGATTTTATTGCTGAGATTGAAAAGATGAATTTGTTTACTTAATGCAATGGGTCCAAATGAAAATCATATGGTGCAAGCTGTATATACCACGAACGACAAAAATACAAAAGATTGCATATAAGAACGAATGTGACGGACAATTAGCCTATGGTGTCAACATGTCTTCTGAAAAATTAGGTTATAGCTAGCTTTAATTAATCCTGTTGTAGATATAATAATATAAAAGAACAGAGTGTCATTCCTTTTTGTTTGCATTCATATAAATAAGGGTGGCACATGCATCAGAAATCATTGAGTGATAAAGGACGAAGCCAACACATAATTATGGGTCTATATTCTGAATGTTATTTTTAAAATGGAAAAAAATATGCAGCTTCATTGCTAGGAGGAGGTAGCACGCCAGAAAAGCCCATGGCATTGACTAGTATTGTGGGGACTAGTGATAATTCCATTTCTAGCCCACTAACACATAATCAGATCACTATAGTGGCCGGCCATGGCGGCGCCACCACTACCGAAAGCAAAGTTGGTGGCAGGAGGTTCAGTTTCCGACGATCTTCTTCCTCTTCTAATTGGACCATTGATCCTAGGAGGATCCTTCTCTTCTTTGCTACCTTGTAAGTTTCTCTATGTAATTTTATTAGTGAGTTCTATGCGCAATCAAGTCATTTATTAGATAATTACAGGTAAACTTTGATAAGCATTAAGCGGTAATCTGGTAAAAATTTGATAACTAAATAATTTAATTTTAAACTTCTCATTTTGTCCTTAATGAGATTTCATAACTGCACAAATATGTAGGATTTGTTTTAGATCACACGTTTCATAAGTCTTTCTTTCTTAAACTCCATATCATGTGAAACACCATCACAGACAGTGAAGGTATATAACTTGCTATAACATGTTGAAATGCACTAATAAGTACTCCTAACTATCTGAGTTAAATTGTAGACTAACAATATTTTCTTGCTTAATTTATCTAATATGATAGTGCCCCGTGTTTGACAGGTCAAGTATGGGAACAATGTTATTGATCTATTTTACATTATCAATTGCCAAGCTCAATGGAGAAGACAATGTTCTTAATGAATGATAGAGACAATATTAAAAGCAGCGAAAAAGTGAATGGAAAGAACAAGGCACTAGTTCTGACTCAGAAGCCTGTACATTATAATGTAGAACTAGAAGAGACACGAGCATAACTTGATTATGGGTTTTAAAAGAGTTTAGTACAAACATCACAAGATGGTGGAACAAAGAAAAAGGTGTAAAGGGTGCGGTCAGAAAGAGCTAAAACTATATAAAGGAACTTCCATTAACAGAGGTTCAGACATCATATATCACTTTCATCAGGCTGCCTTTTGTTGCAAGACAGGAATAGAAACACACCATGACAAAGATTGGCAATATTCCATAGTAATGAGTGGCACATATCAGAAACAAATGCGTACCTTTTCTTTGTTAGTTTCTCTTTTTGTATCATTTTACGAGTTTAATGGAGAACCAGACGTTATTTGCTATCTTCCTAGCTTTCTTCGAATTTAAATTCTGTGTACTGTCGGTATAAAACGTATTTATACAATCAGATTACTTAGTGAATTATATATAAATTTCTATGATAAGCATTAACTGATAAGCTGATAAGGTTTTACTACATGATAGTATTAAAAAAAATTATGTTAGTGTATATAACTTAAAATCATCTTGTATAACGTCGTGTCTCCCACTCATGTTGGTTCTTTTTGCGGTTTCTTTAGTACTGTTATCTGCAGCTTTAATACAGAGCACAGAAAGTATGACTTTGATGTCCACGACTGCAACTTTAAGCTCTGAAATAGTACTAGTAAAACATTCTCTTAGTGGAGCATGATGGCATGGGACAATCTCTATATACCAATATTTAGAAGAAATATTCCAACTTCAAAGCAGTCAGAGGAGCAGTGCATATTTATCTATTAAGCATACTGATTGGCAAAAACAGAACTTCTCTAAGACATGTTTCTAGAGTAGCTTTATATGCTATATATTTATATGTTAATCCACAATTGTTTGGCTTAAGGATTCATTTAATTCTTACTTTTGAATATAACAGCAAGGAACTTGTACATTAGGATGTCTCAGCTATAATATCTGATGATTGAAAACAACAAATTTCACATTGGAACCACAGGCAAATCTTTAAGTCAGTGGTCAAGAAGTACTGATGCACCCACCAGTCCACCACTACTCTCTTGCATTGATGAATGTGCACTTAATATAAATACATATATTTATTTCTAAAGATATTTAGCTTACACATAGTTGTAAGAGGTTTTTATACTTATGGTTAAGCTCAGGAGTAGAATGGAAACAGACAAAGAAAAACAAAAGATACCACATAAAAACATATAATTAAGCTAAATATGCTTGTCACCTATTACAGACAAGTTAGGGGAAAGGAAAAATTTGTTCACCTGTTTTTTTAAACAAATGCCAATATAAAAATTCTCTCGGAAAAGGGAATCCATAAAATAAAGAAAAAAGGAAAAGGAAAAAGAGAAGACGAATGTTTAATTGATGATTGTTTACCTGAAACCTTGTATATAAAAGCCGAATTCCTATGCAACTTGGGTAATGTTTTAGCCTTTTGGGAACCTCATAATCTGGATTTTGGATTAAGTTGGACTTATAGGTATATCTAAAAATTTAAGATCAAACTAGATCTAAGAAAATATTCCAAATTCATTTTTTTGCACGTATTGCCCTTCTTTTTGGGTAGTCTTTAAATTTTGTCCCTCATATTTGTGGTATTTAAGTTTTGCCGTTCGTTTGAAAAGGTGGGCAAATACCTGACGTTCTGGGTTCAAACCCCCGCTCAGACATAAAATAAAAAAATAATTTCGCAAGGCAAGGCTGGGGGACGTGTATGGCGGATCCGGCATACACTCCTTAGGGAAAAACTAAAGTTATACCAGATCCGGCATAACTAAAAGTCTATCCCATAAAACAGAATTTTTCCTTAAGGCATAGACTTTGCCTTATAAGACAAACTTTTAGTTACGCCTTAAGGAAAAGTTTCACCTTATGAGGCATATTTTTAGTTATGTCTTACGGGGCACATTTTTAGTTAAGGTATAACTAAAAGTATGCCCCATAAGGCGGAACTTTTCCTTAAGGCATAACTAAAAGTTTGCCTTGAAAAGTAAAAAAATAAAATATATGCCTTAAGGCAAAGTATGCCAGAGGGGGCAGAGCGAAATTCGAACTCTGCCTTGCGAATTCTTTTTAAATTTTTTACTGCGCGGGGGTTGGAACCTGTAACCCATGGGTTTTAGGCGAAGGACAAAACGTAAAGACTAGTAATTTGAGGGCCAAACTTTAAAGACTACCCCAAAAGAAGGATAATTCTGCGAATTACCTTCCCAATTCGAATGATTTTAGTCCAAACGCTTGGGCTTCTGGAACAGTGCGGGCATCTTTTTGCGCGGATTGCTCTTCTTTTGGGGTGGTCTTTAAATTTTGCCCCTCATATTTGTGATTTTTAAATTATGCCCCTCATATTGCTGGTCTTTAATTTTGCCCTTCGCATTGCAACTCTGAACGTTCATGCAGAAATCATGAGGTTCTGAGTTCGAACCCCCGCTCAAGCATAAATTAAAAAAAAATTGCAAGGCAAGGTTTGGGTCGCGTGTATGCCGGACCCGGCATACACTTGTTAAGAAATTACCAAATTTATACCGGACCCGACATACTCATGCCTTATGGGCATACTTGGCATAAGTATGCCGGGTCCGGCATAACTTTGGTAATTCCTTAACAAGTTTATGCCGGTGGGCGCATACTTTTAATGGACAAACTTTTATGCCGGACCCGACATAAACTTGTGAAGGAATTACCAAAGTTATGTCGGACCCGACATACTTATGCCAAGTCTGTCCATAAGGCATAAGTATGCCGGGTCCGACATAACTTTAATAATTTCTTCACAAGTGTATGCCGGTGGGGGCATAGCGAAATTTAAACTCTGCCTTGCGATTTTTTTTTTAATTTTGACTGTGTGGGGGTTCGAACCTGGAACCTATGAATTTTAGCCGAAGGGCAAAATTTAAAGATTTCAAATATGAGGGGCAAAATTTAAAGACCACCCAAAAAGAACGGCAATTCGCAGGCCCCTAATTCCATGACCCTTTTACTAGGTCATTCTAAACTTTTATACACACACATTTATGTGTCACACATATATACCAGCCATAACAGCTATTGGCATCGGATTAGCTAAAGATTAAGCTTGACAACTGAAGCCCAATAGAGTTGGCAGTACATAGCCAACTCTGCCAAAACAGAATGAAAATGCCAGGATCTAAACATTCTCATCCTTAATTCACTTAATAACCCATCGAGAACCCATATAAATCTCAAGGTAGTCCTCTATAGCCCGAAAGTTTTCGGCACTGATGTCCAAAAATGATTCCACTTTTCATCTAAAAATATTTTTTTAAAACAAAAAAATTAGTGGTGTGGTTGAAATTGGTCGAAAATATCTGGACGAAACCATATACAAATTTGAGGAAGATTGGAGGTAATTTGGACTGGTTTGAAATCAAATTTCAGAACTGAGATCGCGCTGAAAAACGTCACTGAGAAATATACATCACCTATGTATATCGTGTATATATAATACACAAATTTTCATGGATATACACCAATATACAGGATATACTGGAGATACATGAGTACTGAGGGATGATATAGGTGAATATACACAGGCTCAAGAACTAGTTTTCTCCCATTTCACATATTGTTCGACTCACTACCACCAAAACACCGCCATATCGACCGACTCACTTCTACCATCACAATACAAAACACCATTTCGAATTTGAAAATAAGGTCAAATCCGTCTCAAATGTTTAGGCTACTTAAACGTTTCCAACAAAATCTAATATGACGCAAAAGTTCAGCTCAAAACCGCCTCAAATCATATCCAAATACAATACCTCCAAAACTGATACTGAAACTCCTTAATATGTTTCCGACAAAACCCCATATAACCGAAACAAAACAAATCACACTTATGCAAATTGATAAACTTGAATCAAGCTTCAGTTGTCTTTAATAGAGTTATTAGGTTCTTCTTCCTAAATCAATAGAGAAACTCTCGTTATAAGGAAAGTAAGGAAAATAAATTTACAAGTGATGTTTCTATCCTCCTACCACACCTACCTCTACTCCCACCTCATACGCCCAATCCCACCCTCACCGGTCACCCCTATCCCATTTGTATTTGTTTAGATTATAATACTTTTGAGATGCATTTTCTATTTACATACCAAACATTTTTTAAAAAAAAAAAAACTGAAAAATATGTTACAAAAATATTTTTTTGGTGGAAACGTACGAATCGACTCATTTTAGGTGGGAGCGAAGCTACATTAGAGTTGTGCACGTGCATTATATAATGTAATCATGTAATCCAATAACTTTGCTGACTATGAGACATATAGGTGATTTTCAAACTCAGACCAATCTAATCATCCTAGATTGGGATTTGAATAAATTAAAAAAAATTGGATACGTATCAAGTATCAACATCGCTATCTTGATGACCTTTCAAACCAACAAACCAAGAGTATTTTAGTAGTAATTAATAAGGGTCAAATTATGATGATAAATTGGTGATACCGTGCCACAACGGCACACACTGAATTCACGCGCCTTATACAAATTATTAAGTGCTTCCTTTACTTCGATTAGAGAGATAAAAGAGTCGGCGTCAAACTACTTTCACAGATTATTTTGAAGTTTCAAGGCAATAATGCAGTATTTCTTTCATTTCAATAACTTTCATCATTACCACCAGTGCAGCGGATGGAGCTACTGCTGCTGTAATCAGATGTCTCGGTTCGAGCCATGTATATGAAAAAATCTTCGGTAGGGAGCGCTTCTCCCGAATGGGACCTTACGCTGCATGAATCTGTACATAATCGGGTGAGAAACAAATGGGCAATTTGCTGAATTGTCCTTCGCTGGGGTGGTCTTTAATTTTTGCCCCTCAAAATGGTGGTCTTTAACTTTTGTCCTTCAAGGCAGAAATTCTGCCTGTGCCCATGCAAATGCCTTAAGGCCCACATGGGTAGATTTACAAAATTCTGACTTGTAATTTTTCTTTATTGAGTTGGGATTTGAACCCACAATCTCAGGATATTAGGTGAAGGACAAAACTTAAAGAACGCCAATTTGAAGGACAAAAATTAAAGACCACCCCAAATGAAGGGCAATCCGCGCAAAAAAAAAAAAAAAAAAAAAAAAAAACTTTCATAATTGGGATTTGGGGCATACATGAACATGAGTTTCCATCAAGATAAACGTCCATACTCTGTAGACTATTCACTATAGTATAAGCCTCTACTGCTTAGACCTTCCGGCCCAACGTCTATTTGCAAGTAGTACTCTAAATTAATTAAGTTATAATCAAAAAATGTAAATACACTATTGATATAATTTAACTGGACATAAGTTTTTTTTCCTTATTTTTTTTTTTTTGTACAATTTCATTAATCACCAATGGAGCGTTACATGATCCATAGCACAGCTTAAACTAAAGGTGTCAACCGGTTCATTGTAACAGGTTTTAACCGGTAACCGGATATTAGTTTACCGGTCCGGTTCCAAATTTTTTTTAACCGGAACTGGACCGGTTAAACCGGTTAATATTAAAAAAAAAAAAAAAGGAAAGAGCCGTTGGGCCTCGGTAATGGACCGTTGGCAACGGTCCATTTGCAAAAATGGCCGTTGCCAAACGGTCATTTTCTTAATTTTTGGCCCCCAAAATTTTTTTTTTTAACACTTTAACCCCTCCCCCACCCCTATATAAACCCTTCTTCATTTTCATTTCAATTCACTCTTCTTCATCTTTCTCTCAAATCTCAATCTCTCAATTATAGTTACTTTGCAATAATTAGCCACAAAGTCTTATTATAGTTTCAACTTTCAATTATTAATTTTGCAATTATAATATTGTTGGTGGAGTTGCTGATTTTGCAACAATCCGAAGTAACTTTGGTGGATTTGCAATTCTAGCCGCCTTCGCTTTGTTGGAAATTAATCCGGCAATTTGGTACCTTCGTTCCAACTCTATCTTTAATTTTCGCAATTTAATTCTAGCAATTTATTTTTCAAAATTTAATTTACGCAATTTAATTCTAGCAATTTATTTTTCGAAATTTAATTTACGCAATTTAATTTGTTGTAATTTATTTTCTTGTGATTTATTTGATTGTGATTTAAATTATTTCTATTTAATAATGTCAAAGAGATTAAGACGTGGTGCCGGTAGTAGTAGTCGTACTGTTAGGGGTGCGCTTAATGAGGAAACATTTGTGGAAGAAACACCTAATTTAGGTATTGATGTTGGTGGAAATAATCCACTTTTAGGTCATGAGGCAATGCAACAACATTTTACCGACACTTTTAATGAAGACTTAGATGATGATGATGATGATGAAACACAACCCCCCGAAAATCCCATAGGAGATACAGGTCCTGCACAATCACATACACAAGACAAACCGCCTAGAACTCGTAAGCCAACAGCTAAAGTTTGGAAATTTATGACTAAGGATAGGGAAAACCAATCAGTTACATGTACCCTATGTGGACAAGTATTTAGTTTTAAGCAAGGAACTGGTAAGGATGGTGGAACGGGTACACTAAATGCTCATATGAGAACCAAACATATGGATGTTTGGGGAGAGCAAACGGGTTCAAATGTGGGGGGGATTCAAATGACGATAGACCCACGAACCGGTAGAAATTTTAAGTATGACAAGAAAAAAGAACGCGTAGAAATAGCTAAAATGGTAGCTTATGATTGTTTACCATTTTCCTTTCCCTCGGGTTTGGGGTTTGTTACTTACATTCAACGTTGTTATAACCCGTTATTTGAGAGTATTCCTAGAAGTACTTGTAGAGCCGATGTTATAGATTTGTTTAAAAAATATAGATTTTATTTGCGCCATGTATTTAATTCTTTAAATTGTAATGTTTGTCTTACCGCTGATTTGGGTCTTAGTATTAACCATTTAGATTTTTTTGCTATTACATGTCATTGGGTTTATGACAACTGGGTTATGCAAAAAAGAATTATAGCTTTTTTATACGACGAAGGAAAATGTCGTCACGATGGAAAATTTTTAGCCGATTCAATGTCTACTATAATGAGATTTTTTAACATTTATAGAAAAACACTTTGTATTGCTTTAGATAATGCTTCTAATAATACAAAGGCAATTGGTCTTTTAAAAAGAGAAATAAACCCTCCTCTAAGAAATATTTTTCATGTAAGATGTAGTTGTCACATTTTAAATTTAATTGTTAAAGATGGTCTTATGCATTTTGATGATTCTGTTCAAAAGTTAGAAATGCTGTTGCGTTTCTTTTTTGTAATGCTAATAGGGGAAGAATTAGAGATTTTAAGAATGCTTGTGTGGAAAATAACCTTAGACCTAGGAAAATTCAAGTAGAAATTGAGACTAGGTGGAACTACACTTACATTATGCTACAACAAGCATATGAGTATAGGATTCCCATACAACAAGTTCACAACAAATATAATATTGATAGTGAGGATTGGTTAACTTTTAGGCATTAGGAAGATGTTAAAGAATGTATTGAACTCTTAGAAATTTTTTATAATGCAACTCTTGCTTTTTCTAGACAATTCTATCCCATGGTAACCGGAATTTTAGCCTACTTAGCGGAAATAGCTAGAGTTTTACAAGAGTATAAATATAAACCCGATTATCAAGTGGCTATTTTTGAAATGATAATCAAATTTAAGAAGTATTTTTTTCCCATCCCAACTTTATTTATATTGGGTTCCCTTTTAAATTCTTGTTTAAAAGTGTCTTATACTAAAAATTTGGTTAGTCAAATTTATACATTTTTAGAAATTGAAGAGGGAGTTCAACCATCTTTAGCTGAAGCCGATCTCGCTATTGATGATAAGTTTAGAAAAGTTTTTACTCATTATTCTAGTTTGGAAGAACGTGCTACACCCGTTGCTCCACGCCCTACTACTTCTCAGAGTAGCAAAAAGGGCTTGTCGGGTTTAAAAGTTTTACATTCACAGCCAACTTCTTCTTCTACTGCAAACTTTGATGAATTTAACTTTTATTTGATGCAGGCAAATGTGGATATCAAGGATGACTTGGACGTCTTAGCATGGTGGAAGAAGTACAAGGCAAGCTATCCGGTACTTTCAAGAATGGCTCGAGATATCCTTACGGTTCAAGTATCAACCGTGGCTTCGGAGAGCGCATTTAGCCAAGGAAGACAACAAATTGGAGACCATAGACATTCATTATCCGGCTTTAGCTTGCAAGTACTAGTGTGCATTCGAGATTGGATTAGATCGGAGCGACGCAACCAAAACTCAGAAGCGGAGCAAGGCGAAGAGGAAGAAATTGAAGATTTGACAGCTAGTGGACCGGACCAAATGGAAGACTTTGAAGATATTTCCATGACCGAATATGATGTGGGGGAAATTAACGAAATGGTTCAAAATTGGTGATTTTATTATTCTACTATTTTTGTATAACTCATGTATTATTTGCAAGTTAAAAAAAAATACAACTTGCAAATAAATGTTATCCAAGAATGAATAAAATATATGGCTCATTGAGCTTTCTTCTATTTACTTGTGGTCATATTTTTACTTTTATTAAGTTAGGAATATAAGTATATATAGTATATAAGTAAGTATATATAGTATATAGTAGTACATATATACAAGTATATATAGTATATAGTACATATATACAAGTATATATAGCATATATAGTATATATAGTATATAAGTAAGTATATATAGTATACTTGTATATATAGTATATAAGTAAGTGTATATAGTATATAGTACATATATATAAGTATATATAGTATATATACTATATATATTAAGTTATACACATATATAAGTATATATATTAAGTATATATTGTATATATAGTAGATATGTATATATAGTATATATATTAAGTTATACCTATATATATATATATATATATATATATATATATATATATATATATATATATATATATATATTAAGCTATACCTATATATAGTATATAGTACATATATATATGTGTACGAAAAACACTATTCTGTATTGCTGACTTGCTGTTAGGCTGTTAGTCAGTAAATATTTAAACTTTAATTATAAAGTTGTATAACATATGTAAATATACCTACAATATACAAATAAATACTATATATATATATATATATATAATACAAAAAACAAAAATAAATAAATTTAACCAATCCAAACATGACCGGTTCCGGTTTAGACTTTAAAACCGGTTAACCGGAACCGGTTAGGCGGTTTCGGTTTTGGAACCGGAACCGGCCGGTTCCCGGTCCGGTTCCGGTTGGAACCGGTTGACAGGCCTAGCTTAAACCTCAGTTGGCTATCCTACGATAACAAAGCAGTCTCATCTTACACAGGAAACAAGAAAGACAAAGTAACAAACCAAACTAGAAACTATAGCTATGAAGTAGAGAACTAATTCCAGGATTGGCGCTAACAGAGCAAGAGTAGGCAATTTCTTTGGAAACTCTTATCACTTGATCTGCTCACTTCCTCAAAGAAAGCATAGAAAAATTCCAAGTTCATTTGCGCCCAATCTTTCTGGTTTGTTGTGGCAGCTGTAAGTTTGATGAAATTTACGGTTGAGATGAGCAAGCTTCCCTTTCGATTTATGTAAGGGTGTTTGACTTGACACGAAATTTAAAAATAAAAATAAATTTTTTAAAATATATGATTTAAAATAAATTATAGATATTTGTATCGTTAGAAAGCATTTTATTAAGAATAAAACAAAAAACTTGAAATTAAATTATTACTAAGTTTAGAAAAATATCCTTTTTTTTTTTTTACTGACCAAAAAAAAAAAGAAAAAAAAAACATCACAGGAATTGAGACCGAGGGGTACAATTTTTGTCGCGAAGTAAAAGCATATGTTTTATCTTAGACAGGCTTTACCTCCGTCGTCAAACATCAACACCAATTATATGATAAAACAATCCGTACCGACTGAAAGATCTTGGGTAAAGAGCTGCAGAACTTTCTCCCTGTTTTTGCCCTTTATCTCTACTTCTTTTAGTCCACCACTAGTGCCATTGTGGATTTCTTTTTCTGCAACGTGCACAAAACTGACATGTGGAGAAATACTTCACAGAGACATGACATTAACAGGATTTACAGCCTTGAATTGTCAGACCACGACAACGAATTCATCATCTAATTTTGAGCTTCTATCTGATGCCATTTCGGGAGAGCTCTCTATTCATTTGTTTGATTCTTTTCCTTCACCCGGCCGTAAATTTTCATGGAAGTGAAATATTTTGTGTGTTTTTCTAATATATATATATAATTCCTCAATTGACCTGGGGTAGGTAGCGGTTCTACTAAGGGGGAGGGAGTGTCACGCCACCCGCACACCTCGATCAAAACCTTATGTATAGATGTGTGTGTATATAGGATTATAGTATAGATATATAAATTGACACTTGTACTGACAAATGATTGGCTGGTGCTACCGGTAGATGCCCGGATTTTTCGCACAAAACGCAAGGAATCGGATCCACACGTACTATTTTTTTTTATTTTATAAAAACTACTGTTTTCTATATTTAAAAACAACACATATTTGTTCTCCTTTTTTCTCTTTCTATTTCGTTTCTTCTTTTCTTTCGTTTCCACATTTCTTTCTCTTTCTTTTTCTTTTTCATTGCTACTGACTCTTTTTTTTTTTTGAGCAATTATTGACTTTTTAAATTTAATTAATTTTTGCTTCTGTTTTTATGCTAGTTGTAGTGCTCATTAAGTTTTTGTTTTGAGCATCTAAATATGCATTAATAATGAATTCTAGCTCTAGTTTTCATTATTTATTCTTGATTGAGTTAGACGATAGCTCCAGAATATGAAAATTCATCGAGCAGAATTATAATTGAATAATATATTTTTGTTGATATAGTAATACTATGAAGTTTTATGCTTTGTTCAAAATTGTCATAATTATTAAATTATTCCGTTTAGTCGACTTGTCTATATAAATTCAAAAATACGAATAACCCCAACATAAGCTAAAAAAATCAACTCAAATAAAAAAATAGTTTGGTAATCAGTTTGTCTATATATACCAAAAATGAATAACCCGAACCGAAAAAATGAATAACCCTAATTAAAGTTCAAAATAGATCAATTCAAAGTCTAAAATAATGTGACGCCCGGAATCTCAAAATCCTGAATCCGCCTCTAACCTGGGGGCATTATTTTGTGCTTCAAAACCAAAACTAATTCTTTCACAACAAACACAATATAACTCTCCTAAAAGTAAATCTAAACACACACAAAAACCAAACAGAAAAAAAATGTTTTTGCGCTTAAATGATGTTTGTATCTGTAGACGGTAATCTTTTTGATAACTACAGGACTAGTCTCTTGCCAAATATAACACCATCTAGGTACTTATATTTTAGTGGATTTAATTCATGAGATATTTTAAATTATAAATGTATTCATCCAAATGAATATTGTGGTTGGATAATTATTTAAATTTGACAGATATGGGTTTAATGATGTTAGTGCTGAATGAGTGATCTATATGCCAAGTTAAATGAAGGAGCAAATAAGATCATGTCACATGTCAAAATAATGTGTCATGCTAAGTAATATCGAAAGGCCAATATAAATGGCATATTTCAACTAATCAAATATGGCATTACTGCTTCAATCTAATTGGTTGGTGATTATATTCAAGACAACCCATCCAATCAAAATAAAGAGGGTTTGTTCTAATCATAACTCTTCCTTCTTACTACCGTAAATATGGGTCCCTATAACACAAAACAAACCAGAATTTATGACAAGAAGCAAAAGAGAAGTGGATCAAAGACTGCAATTTTTTCTATAAGCTATAAGCATTCAGACATTCTAAGCATTCAAATATCAAGACGAAGGTCCAAGATCAAATTTCAAACCCTTAAATTAAAGTATATTAAATTCAAGATCAAGTTTCACGTTCTTGAATTAAAATATAAATTAAGATAAGTCCATCTAAAATCAAGATAACCTCCAAGGTCCGTAAATTTATTTTTGACGAGAAGAAGATTTAATATACATTGTATGCGAAATTAAATACTATATTTGTTACTCAATTTACTAGCCTGATCTTGATTATTTCCTTAACTTGAAATTTATTGTTACGCTCCCTACCAAATGGGGATGTAAATAGGGCGGAGCACAAACCTTTACAGCTAAAATTTTGACCCACCCTATCCTGCCCAGTTTAGCATTATTACAATATTTTGCCCTACCCTACCCCACCCTATCGTACCTTACCCCGCCCCGCTGATCCTGCCCCGCCCTGTACCATTTGAATTTTTTTCTTTCTTCTTACACCTTGTTTTGTCGTAATTTTATTCTTTAAGATATTTTGTAGTTTTCGAATTGTGCATCCTCCCCAATTTCAAGGCATAACTTGTTCAGCATTATATAAAAAAGGAAAAAGATAAAACAAGGTCCAAGCTTAAGAGACCATTTAGGCTTTAAGAAAACACTTTGATTTAATAATGAAAAAAAAAATGGCCCCGTCCCTCCTTATTGCCATCCCTACTAGCAAATAAAAGAAAATGGTCTTCTAGAAAATGGTCTTCTTCTATTTCCCTTTTTCCTTTTTAGAAGCACAGGAGAGATTTATATTGCTCATGTATGGGTCAATAATTGAAGAAACAACCGGGTTGAAATAAAGCATAAAACACAAAAAGAAAGGAAACAGCACAAATGAAGCAAAAAAAAAACGCAAATTTAGAAGAAGAGTTGAATTAGAAAAAAGAAATTTCTTTATTGCAATAAGGATCTTTTTCGTGTATGATCAAACTATTAGTGATGGAAAACAATCAAGAATTAAGAAAACATACAGTTTTTCCCAAGATTTACAACAGTATTTGTTTCACCAATCTACAGTCTATGATTCGTACTAAAGTATGAAGAAAAATTCTGGCAAAGACTGAAAAATTCTGGCAAAGACTGCTTCCAACTTTGTCTTAAATCTTTCAAAAAGTTTTAAAGAGGAGAGACTGTTTTTCCTCCTCCCTGTATTTAAGAAAAGAATGTTAAATGATCTAAAAGTTCCTAACTTCTTTTCTCTGTTATATGAAAAGACACGTATCTTCATAGAGTTATCAACAATTGTGCTTCTTATCTCCCTCATGTTTTTTCCACTCATATGGAGTATTATAGTATTTCCATATATAAGGATTTAGATTATGTTAGGAGCTGACCCACATGAATTACCCATATACTATTTCATTCAATTATCACCTAAAAATATTTATTTTTTGTTCAGTTGGTCTTTCATTGTTACATGGTTGAAAATTCCTGTGAAAAGTTTCGGCATTGTAGTCGAGCCAGGTGAACAATAATTTGAAGGACAAGAAATAAATGAATATTTAAAAATATTTATTATTTAGATTTTTGTCTTTCTTATTACTTCTCCCATTTTAATTTATTTGCCTGGTTTTAACTTAGCACGTAACTTAAGAAAGCAAATGAGATTTTTGAATCTCGTAGTCTTAAGCTATAGATATCTAGAACATACCAAAATGTCTTTTAATTTTCTGGTCTTAAATATGTCATGTGAAAAGTTTGAATTAAAAAATTATCAAAAAAAAAGAAGAGATTTTCTTCTTTCAAATGAATTAAAAAAGAGGTAAAACAAACAAATTGAAACGGAGAGAATAGTACTATTCCTTTTGAATATCGGGTAGTCCCAACTCCCAACCTTGAAAGGTAGTGTTCTTATGAGCAAATCATTATATAGAGAGCCCGCCTTAGCCTATGATTACAATTACTGATAGAGGTGTCAAATTTGGCAAAAGATGATTGCTCGCCCAATTCGCCTAAAATTTTATGTGTTGAGCTCAAGATAATTTTACATTGGGCTGATTTTAGCCCAACCCAACATAGTCCATTTTAAAGTGATCTCCAACTTAGCCCAATTCTAGCCCATTTTTAATATTTACTTAAATTTGGTTTATTGCTTGAGTTTACTCTATTTTTTTTATGTATACACTTTTCTTGTATCATGTATCATATAAGTTTGTAGTATGTTTGATATGAAGGAAAATACTTTTCATGAAAAATGTTTTGCTCGAAAATATTTACCACGAAAAATGATTTCCTCAAAAATATTTTCGAAAAATCCGCGAAAATATTTTTCGCGAAAAATGTATTTCTAGAAAATATTTTCCACGAAAATGTTTTTCAAGAAAATAGACCCTTCAAAAAAATTGGGTCAAGTTGGGTGGGTCATGACCCAACCCATTTTTAGTCCATTTCAGCCCAACCCACTTCAGCCCAAATAACTTTTGGGTCAATGTTAACCCAACTCATTTATCACCTCAGCTCATTTTGATTGGGCCAATTTCAGCCCAATCTCCATTTGACACCCCTAATTACTGACATCCATTATTGTTCATATGCATATTTATTTATTTTCTTAAAAAAAAAAAAAAAAAGATGAACAGTGTTAGATCTTTCGACAAGCAGCGTTTATCTCTATCGAGTCATCGACAAGCCACTTCACTTTCATCTTCAACTAAAAGGTCCGAATTTTAACATAAGCAGGTAAAAAATAAATACTTCTTAGGAAATTATTAACGAAATTAAAGAGTAAAATAACGGTCACAAAACAAAGGTAACAGTAGCAATATGAAGACGATGAAAATGGACCATAACAGAAGATATCAACAAGAGAAATGGTCCTATAACCATTCACATGATAGAAGGTCAAAATGTGAAAGGAACCTTTTTTTTTTCCTTGGATATTTGGCCAAACCAAAAGACAGTGTAATAGCATTGTCTTAAAATTGGAAAGGTCGAATCTTTTGGGCCACCTAATGATTGACCGCCAAATCAATGTGGCTAATAAATTAAAAATGACGCAGATTCTTGCATATCTTCCACACGAAATTGGAGCGAATTCTTGATATTTCTTAACACTGGCCCCGCTTGTTGTTATTAAAATTAGGGAAAAGGTGTCAAATACTCCCCAACTTTGTGATTTAGAGCAGGTTTATCCTTCATTAGAAAAGTGGTGCATACGTACCCCTGCTGTTATACAAATGTTGCAAATATATCATTTTTACTGACAATTTTTTTTAAAAAAATCATTTAGCTTGTTTTTTAATTAAAAAATGTCACATAATTTTAAAAAAATTAGTCTACCTATTGTTTTAGTAGATTTATTTTTTTAGAGCCACGTGGTAATTTTTTTCTGGTGAGTGAGGTTTGGTTCATTTTTTTTTAAAGCCAAAGAGATATTTTTTTAAAACGAGCGAGACAACACACTAGAAAAAAATTGCCTCGTGCCGTATCCGAAACTTAAGCAAAATTATTGGGAAATTTTCTGTGTATATTGCATCAAGATATATTGCATTAAGACTGTACATGTATATATACAAGGAAAAAGAAGCATAAGGAACCTTCTATTCTCCTACACATGTCTTATAGCTTTTGTCTATAGTGTAACCGAAAATATTCCTATACAATGTTGCAAGGCTATAAAAGGAAAGAAACTAAAATAGTATACTAGGTATTTTCTATTTTGGTATTTGCATTGTATCTTGGCCTTGGGTCTGTAGAATATTTCAGTTTTGGCTTGTGGGCACTGTTGTTCCGTACTGGCCCATTTCCACTCTTCAATGTTGACCCATTATCATTTAACAGCCCAAATGGAATAAAAACATTTCCTCCTTTTGTCGATACAAACGAAGCAAAATCAAACATCTTCTTCTTTATCGTTGTTGAAGCATTTTGCTCAGATGTACTCATATCAACACCCCCCTCCCTCCAAGTTGGAGGGGAGGGAACGAACACCCAACTTGCTAACTTGTGATTTGTGAGAAGATCCTGGCAAAGGTTTCATGAAAACATCTGCCAATTGAGAACGCCTAGGAACAAAATGGAGAGAAATTAAACCAGCCATGAATTGTTGTCGAACAAAATGACAATCAAGATCGACATGTTTGGTACGTTCGTGGAAGATAGGGTTTTTGGCGATGTGAATTGCAGCCTGACTGTCGGAGTGCAGAGGAATTGGGAGTGATGGAGATACAGTGAGGTCGAAAAGCAAGCGAATAAGCCATGTTAGCTCCGCAACAACTTGACTCATTGACCCGTACTTTGCTTCTGCAGAGGAGAGGGAAATCAAATATTGTTTCTTTGATTTCCATGAAATAGGAGATCCACCAAGACTGGTAAAGAAGCCACTAACTGCTTTACGGGAGTCGGGACATCCTCCCCAGTCCGAATCGCAGAAAGTAAGGAGCTGGAAAGAAAAATTAAACTGAAAATGAAGACCAAGATTTGGTGCACCGGTTAAGTATCGAAGAACATAAATGGCGGCTTGAAAATGGGGAACCCTAGGACTTTGCATGTATTGGCTTAATTGTTGAACAGAAAAGCTCAAGTCACGTCGCGTGTGAGTGAGGAAGTTCAATTTTCCGACAAGCCTTCGATAATTAGTGGGATTTGGAAGTAACTCACCTTAATCTGCATAGAGTTTGGTGGAAGGCTCAAGGGACGAAGGAGCTGGTTTCTTATGAAGACAATCGAATTCAGCCAACAATTCCAAGGTAAATTTCCTTTGAGTGATGATGAGTCCTTGTGATTCTCTTATAAGTTCCAGCCCTAGAAAGAAATTTGTAAGACCTAAATCTTTAATGCGAAATTCTAAGTTGAGGAATAATTTGAGTGAGGCAATCTCTGTGAGGTCATTTCCAGTTAGCAAGATATCATCCACGTATACTGCAAGAAGCCAAACCCTTGTATTGGACTTCTTGTAAAAAAATGAATAGTCGTTTAGGGAATTACTGTACCCTTTGAACTTGAGAGCCCCAGTCAACCTCTCATACTACTGACGCGAAGCTTGTTTAAGGCCATAGAGTGACCTTTTTAGTTTACATACTTGATTAGGCCTAGAAACAACCATTCTAGAGGGAATTTTCATAAAGACTTCCTTTGGTAAAGACCCATGAAGGAAAGCATTGTCCACATCAAATTGAAAGATTGACCAATCCTTTTTTATTGCAATAGCCAAAAGGCACCTCACAGTGGTCATCTTGACCACTGGTGAGAATGTCTCAGTGTAATCGATACCGTAAGGACCCCACCGCCTGGGTCGCCCAGGACCGGTGAGTAGACCCCTTGCGGGCCCCCTCCATGACATGCATGCTTGACATACTCAGGTATTGTATGGACAGGAAATCACACCAGTTCGCTGCGCCCTGCAGAGCTTCGAACCCGTGACCTCAAGCCTTTTGTTCTCCCAAAGGAGACGACTCTCACCAATTGAGCTGCAGCTCAATTGGTAAGAGGCGCTTCCTTCGGGAGGACAAAGGGCCTGAGGTCACGGGTTCGAAGCTCTGCAGGGCGCAGCGAACTGGTGTGATTTCACTGCCACAATAATGCAGTGTACATGAGCAAGTCATGGAGGGCAACCCGCAGCATGCATGGGTTACACCTGCGGATCCTCAAACACAAGTCGCCTTTTTTGTGAGGACCCCACACCCCTTGCGATGTGATGACCCCCAGTGCCAGCCCATTGTCAACTGGTCACCCATGCATGCTTGACATAACATGACATACTCAGGTATTGTGGCAGTGAAATCACAACAGTTCGCTACGCCCTGCAGAGCTTCGAACCCGTGACCTCAGGCCTTTTGTTCTCCCAAAGGATTTGTGAGGACCCCACACCCCTTGCGATGTGATGGCCCCCAATGCCAGCCCCTTGTCAACTGGACACCCATGCATGATTGACATAACATGACATACTTGCAGCTCAATTGGTGAGAGTCGTCTCCTTTGGGAGAACAAAAGGCCTGAGGTCACGGGTTCGAAGCTCTGCAGGGCGTAGCGAACTATGTGTGATTTCACTGCTACAATACCTGAGTATGTCATGTTATGTCAATCATGCATGGGTGTCCAGTTGACAAGGGGCTGGCACTGGGGGTCATCACATCGCAAGGGGTGTGGGGTCCTCACAAAAAAGGTGACTTGTGTTTGAGGATCCGACCCCTTGCGGCCGGGTTGCCCTCCATGACTTGCTCATGTACACTGCATTATTGTAGGCAGGAAATCACACCAGTTCGCTGCGTGCTGCAGCACTTCGAACCCGTGACCTCAAGCTCTTTGTCCCCCGAAGGAGCGCCTCTTACCAATTGAGCTGCAGCTCAACTGGTAAGAGGCGCTTCCTTCGGGAGGACAAAGGGCCTGAGGTCACGGGTTCGAAGCTCTGCAGGGCGCAGCGAACTGGTGTGATTTCACTGCCACAATAATGCAGTGTACATGAGCAATTCATGGAGGGCAACCCGCAGCATGCATGGGTTACACCTGCGGATCCTCAAACACAAGTCGCCTTTTTTGTAAGGACCCCACCGTCTGGGTCGCCCAGGACCGGTGAGTAGACCCCTTGCGGGCTCCCTCCATGACATGCATGCTTGACATACTCAGGTATTGTATGGACAGGAAATCACACCAGTTCGCTGCGCCCTGCAGAGCTTCGAACCCGTGACCTCAAGCCTTTTGTTCTCCCAAAGGAGACGACTCTCAGGTGAGAGTCGTCTCCTTTGGGAGAACAAAAGGCTTGAGGTCACGGGTTCGAAGCTCTGCAGGGCGCAGCGAACTGGTGTGATTTCCTGTCCATACAATACCTGAGTATGTCAAGCATGCATGTCATGGAGGGGGCCCGCAAGGGGTCTACTCACCGGTCCTGGGCGACCCAGGCGGTGGGGTCCTTACAGATACCCTCTCTTTGTATATCACCTCGTATGACCAATCATGCCTTATATTTATCAATAGATCCATCTGCCTTGTATTTAATTTTGTAAACCCATTTAGAGGGCAAAGCTTTCCTGTTTGGAGGCAACTTAACAAGTTCCCAGGTATGATTTGTTTCCAAAGCATCAAATTCCTTAGCCATTGCAGCTTGCCAACATGGATATAATGAAACCTGAGAAAAAGATGTAGGTTCTTGAACTATGGGGATTGAATTGAATAAAGACTGGTTGGATTGTGTGATACTAGAAACAGGGAGTTTGGTAGGAGAAATAGGTGTTGTGAAACATGACTTTGTAAGATTAGTAAGGAACACTGTATTGCATATGTAATCATCCAAATACTTTGGTGTTGTTAAAGTTCTAGTGGATTGTCTAGTAGGTAAAAGGACTTGGTGACCTTGGTTGGGATTGTCAGGATTAGGATTGATAGGCATAGGATCAGTAGGTGGGGTAGGTGACTGTAAGTTAACTGTAGGTTCTGCAGGTGGAGATGGCATATCTGTTGGCACAGATGGGCTAGGATTAGTGTCCTGGATGCTAGTATTAGGTGAGTCATTTGTGGGTTGCATTTGGGAGTCAGTGTCATTATCAGAAGTGTCATCATAAACCGGGAAATATCCAATAGCAGAATCATCAGATAGGGGTTCGATATTCTTAGAGTGTGATCAAGATTCTGCAAAAAAGGTGAAATCAAAAGGTGTGTCTGTTGGAAAAGTAGGGACAGGAGTTGATGGACTGTGAAAAGGGAAAACATTTTAAAAAAACTTGACATTTCTGGAAACAAACACTTTATGAGTAGGCAAATCTAAAAGCTTGTATCCCTTTTGGTGGAAAGGATATCCCATGAAGACACATTTTATGGCCCTGGGATCAAGTTTTGTTCTAAATTGGGATAGTGTAGCAGCATAGCAAAGGCACCCAAAATTCCTTAATCAACTGTGAGGTGGTGGTTTTGAGAACAAAACTTGGTAAGGTGACTGATGGTCAAGGACTCTTGAAGGGGTAATGTTGATTAAATGAGTAACAGTCAGTAGACACTCACCCCAAAAAATCAGAGGGAGGTTAGATTGAAATAAAATGGCTCTACATGTCTCTAATAGGTGTTTATGCTTCCTCTCAACAACTCCATTTTGTTGAGGGGTGGCTACACAACTAGTTTGATGTAGGATACCTTGGGATGAAAGAAAATCTGAAGTAGACAAACTGGTCACTAACTCTTTTGCATTATCTGATCTAATGACTTTGACTTTTGTTTCAAATTGCCTTTCAACCATTGCTAAGAATTGTTTCAAGACATGAAAAACATTGCTCTTAGTCTTAAGTAAGTAGGTCCAGGTTGCCCTGCTAAAATCATCCACTATGGTTAGGAAATACTTGTGTCCATCATGTGTAGTGACCTTATATGGACCCCAAGTGTCTATGTGAATGATTTAAAATATGGACTTGCTTGTGATATTGCTACTGGAAGGCAATTTGACTTGTCTTGCTTTTGCACAAACATCACAGGGTAGAATAGAAGATAATGGAAAAGTTGGTAAATTCTTCATATTAGAAATGGGCAGATGACCCAGTCTTTGATGCCATAGGCTTACATTAGTAACTAAATTTCTTGAAATAGAAACAGACTCAACAGAACAATTGCTCAAAATGGAAACAGACTCAGCATTATCATTAGATGACCTAGGACAAACAAACTTAGAATGGAAACTAGTTGTTGAAGCTGAAACTGATTTATTCTTGACTTGGAGACTGGCAGGCTTGACCTGTGTGTTAGACTTGATAGGACTGGATTTGAGAATGTATAGACCATCTCTAACCTCCCCAAGGATGACTGGCCTCTTCATAGAAGGGCCCTGAAAAATTGCAGCAGTAGAACAAAAAAATAAGAAACATGAAAATTGAAGAGTGAACTTATGGATAGAAAGTAAATTGAATTTGAAATTAGGAACATAGAGCACATTGTGTAATGTTAGATCTTGAAAAATGGTCACATGACCTCTGTGAGTGACTTTGAGTTTATGTGAATTAGGTAGGTTCACATACACAGCAGTAGCTAAAGGTGTTAAGTTAGACAATAGAGACAGATCATAGGTCATGTGCTCTGAAGCACCTGAGTCAAGTATCCATGAATTAGGATCAGTGTGAGACAAGAAAGAGTGAGCAACATGATTAAAATTAGGCTTAATTATACCAGCACAATTGGCAAACACAGTGGCCTCAGAACCTTGATCACTTTGTTGTCCTCCATTCATTTCATGAAACATCTGACAATGCTGGTGGTACTGATCAGGTGTAAACATCTTGCCTCCATTAAACACCTCCATAGCACTAAAACCTGAAGGATTAGCATTACCATAACCTCCACTGCTTGCATTCCCACTCACTGATTTTCCATTGTTGTTTGCATTATACTGATCATTATTGTTGAAATTGTGCTGAAACTTTTTGGATTTGGTGAATTTAAAATCTGGTGGATACCCTATTATTCTGTAACACTTCTCAACATTGTGATTAGTCAACTTGCAGTTTGTACAAAATAGTCCAGTTTTTGGTTTCTCAAAATTCCTTTCAAAATTAGGCCTAAACCTTCCTTGTGGAAACCTTTGATTTTGTGTAGACTTATGATTTGTAGCCAAGAATGTTGCCTCACTCAAATGTGCAGAGACATGAACTTCTCTCTACTTCTCGTCTTGTATGAGCAGAGAGTAGGCATGTCCTAATGTGGGAAGAGGATCTTGCATCAAAATACTGCTCTTAACACCTGAGTAGGTGTCATTGAGCCCCATCAAGAATCATATGAGTCTGCTGTCTTGGTGGGACTTAACAGTCTTCACCTTACCTCCACAGCTACAGTTACAAGAGCAATGATCAAAGGTGTTAATGGCATCTAGCTCATCCCATAATTTTTTCACCTTAGTGAAGTAGCCAGCTATGTCATCATTACCTTGTACTGCATCACTTAATTCCTTTTGTAACTGATAGAGTTGTGCCCCATTGCACTGACCAAATCTGGCTGCTAACTCGTTCCAAATTTCTTGTGCAGTCTTTGAGTAGAGAACTGATTCAGCTATGTTCTTGGAGAGTGAGTTGAATATCCAAGAAATGACCATGTCATTGGCCTTACTCCATGCCTTGTACTCGGGTGACTTTGAATCTGGAGCTATGGTGTTAGCATCAATGAAACTGAGCTTGTTCTTGGCTAAGAGGGACATCACAATGGCTCTGCTCCAACCAGCATAGCCTTTTCCATAAAATACTGAATTAACTAGCTGCATCCCTGGAGAATCAGATGGGTGCAGATAGTGAGGGTTGGATGTGTCCATAGCTGTGGTGTTCACAGTGTTACGCCATATTTTGAATGGGTCCAAGATAGTTTGCAACTTTCCGGTTCTTCTAACTGGTTTAAAAAGGGTTAGAGTCGCCACCTTATTGTTATACCCCATTTTAACCGGGTTGAAGCGGAGTACAACATATTGGTGATTCCTATAGTGCTTTGTTTTAAGGAGTCGCCACCTAATTAGTTTAATGGTGAATTAGGACACCTAATTTATTAACTAAGGCAAAGCTAACTAAACCTCTGTTAATAGTCTGCTTAATCAGTGTGATTCTAGGTAAGGATTCTATATTATCCTAAAGGGAAGGTGTCAGGCATCCTTTAGAATCCGTAAACTACGGTTATCCGACCAAACTTAGGTTAATTAATTAAAGATGTAAATGTAGCATTTAAATTTTAAGAAATTGGCTTACAATGTTGCTAATGTTTTAAAAGGAAAATATAAGCTATTTAAAATAACACTTGTAAATATTATTAAGGCTTCAAATAATAAAGCTATTTAAAATAAACTTAAGAATGTTGCTAAAGCTTTCAGTGAAAATATAATAATGCTATAGAAAATAATCTTATAAATATTGCTATGACTAAAAAAAATGCTATTTAAAAAAATAAGATTTGTAAAATATAATAATTTGCATATAAATGGAAAAGAGTGCGGGTTGCAGCGTTTTAATCTTTTGAAACAACTCAAATGGCGAGATATTAATTGATTTTTGCAATTTAGGAATATAGACAAGGTGCGAATTTTCTTTCTCCTTTCATTATCTCTTATTAATTATGCTTAGCTAAAAATATGCATGATTGATTCAAACTTGAATGAATTTCCTATAAAATATACTTGAGTTTATAGTGACATATTAATGACGTCTTGAAACGTTTATGATAAAAATATATAGTCATGCCGTTTTGCGATTCAACCATTTCGAATAAAATATAAGTATTAGACGTTATAAATAGTTTTAACATAAAAGAAGATAATAAAATTTATGGAATCGATGATTAGTCTTCCTTAAACTAACTACCCATTTACTAAAAACTAAATCTACTAATTCATTAGGATTCATCTAAGTTAATGAAATAAGGTAAGGTTAGTCATACAAAGCAAATAAAGATACACAACAATAAAATAAGGAAGAGAAAAGAAAGAAAATGATGAAATGGATCTGGTCCATTTTAAAGCCCAACTGTTGGAATTGTGCGCGTGATTGGGCTTAGGCCCAATAAATTTTATATGTTGTTGCTGTTATGGGCTTTGACCCAGAATTTCCTTTTTTTTTTTTTTGCTGCGGGTGGGCTGACTCGAGAGGAGGATTTTGTTGGGCTTTCAGCCCATCGTTGGAGGCGGAAGAAGATGAGTCCGATAGTCATGCATAAAACGAAAGAAAAGGATTAGTATGCGATCAATGAATAGCGCTAAACGTATGAAATGTAAACTCAAAACAAATCTGCAGTATACTACACTCATAAGGATGTATAGAATCAAACATGGTATACTTGCAATCATATAAAAATCCAAAAAAAAAAAAACAGATTCTAACCGAACATTTTGACGTATTTATACATACACGAAAACCAGGTAAGGTAGCAACCAAAGGAAATAAAGATGCAAGTTAAGAAATCACTCAAGAGGATAGTTTTAAAGATGCTGAAAATATTCCAACTCAACAGAACCTATAAGTGCATGTCATTGAATGCAATGGACATAATACTTTCAAACGGACAGTGCCTAAACTAAGAGAACTTTAATTACTCTAAAAGTAACAAACCATTCTAGGGATCAACATTGTCTTGGAGCTAAGAAACTGCCTCATAACACGTAAGTTAACTGCAGCAAATTACGGCTCATCACCTAGGAGGACATATTTTGTCTTTAAACACATAAACAGGCACCAGTTCAGCTGGCATTACAGATTTGAAGCTGGATCTTTAAAAGAAATCTGTTATCAACTCTCCGTTCTACTTTTATATTTTTTTTTTTTGAAGAATGCCCAAAGAGAGAACCTATTCAAGTCATTTTTTACTAACAAAATATATAAGTTCAGATGGTATAGCTGGATTTTAATTCACCTTCTTTTGACCAGATTCTGAAATAAAGAAACAAAGATTTGACTCAACAAACAACCAGCTGTTTAATACTCATGTCAGTCCATTCCAGGAATTCAAACATGCAAAAGGGGTATATTTTACAGAATGACACGACAATACAAGTTCGAGGAGACGACTTTCTGATAGACGTCAACAGATAGACAAAACCACCACATGTTGTTCTTTACTTTGCTCAATAGTAGTGAAAATGCTTATTATCCTCAGAAAAAGCAATAAGATGATTGAAGAGAGATTGAATGAAGTAATGAAAAAATAGAGAGTTGAAAGTGTGTCTTTCTGTGTGTTTATTGCAGGGGGGGATAAGAATGAGCCAAATATGACACATTTAAACATGTATGAGACCAACAAGGATATAAAGTATGAACAACTATCAAGTTAAAACCTCTCTTAGCACAGATCAATTCATGAGAACACATACAAGAATCCAGCTAGCTTTTAACACATTTAAATATTCCAATTGTTTGCAGGTTATTTAAACAGAAGCACATCCGCTAAGTCTAGCATGTTTAAAACTTTAAATCAAGACTAAATCCCTCAAAGTGGACTGGATTTTAAGCTTAAATAGGACTCATGACAAGATTACACAAAACTGATCGGAAGTATGAAAATGAGCTGAATAAAGGGATAGAACCACACAGGAGGAATACTACGCAAAAGGGAAATCAGGCAGCATACATACCATACACAGGTTTGGTTATTCGTTAACACCTAGGGGGTAGGAGAATGCCAAATCACATTAAGGGAACAGCAACCTTAACAAATTGAACTTTCATTCTTTTGAATAAAAAAAAGGGACAGAACTGAGTTTAAATACTTGTATCCCTTTAAAGAAACATATTTCGAGCTCTTTAAATACTACAACCAATAGCAAATTGATGACACATACCACTGGTACTGGCTATACTGAAATCATCTAAAAATAAGCCTTTAATAAGCTTGAATGACTTAGAAAGACTCATACTAATCATTCAACAAGTTACTTGTTCTCCTGATAAGCAAGTTCAATACTTTAACCTATTCTAACTCAAATAAACCAGCAAATAAGTACTGAGACTCATTGATTACAAATTAACATGAGCACCAATGAAGAATCCAAACAGAGATGAAGCCATTTAAAACTGCCTAAAACTAAACCGTGAATCTGAGAGAAAAGTGAAAACGAAGGAGAAGCGATATCACTTTTTATAAATGCAATGAACCAAGAAAATGTATTAACTCGAATGGAACTAATCTCTACGCATACAAACAAATAATTTCTTTTATACTAAAGATTTATCATGAAGGAATCTGAACATAACAGTCCGAAACAGAGAAAACAATGGCCACACACAGCCTTAAAACTGCTGGCAATATGCTAGCATTATTCAAGGGACATAACGAGGACCAAATTATCCACTAAAGAGTAAAACATACTAAATTTAAACTAAACAAAAACTAAACAGAAGATATGGATGATGAACTCCTTATGGTCCAAAAGGTCATTTCCTTAGTCCTCATAATCTTAACTAACTGTGATTAGCTCACTAACAGTAATAACTGACTAACTAACACCACCATTCGAGAATCAATCATATCGAAGCTAATAGCAGAAACAAATGGAGGTCATAACTGATTATTTATAACTAACAAAAACAATATTCATGCTCACAGTTATAAGCTTACCACTTTATCGGATTAAACTAATTTAAACAAACCAAGCAATTCCATTAGCTAGCAGAACAGGAAGATCTTTCTTCTTCGATTACGATCACTATTTCAGCAACCAAATAAAGCAATATATATCATATTTTTTCTAAGTCAATGATCATATCTATACCACAACAGCCGTTTCAACAAATCATACCATATATGCTTAGCCACATAAACAGGCTAACACAGAAACATATTTAACTAAACCTGAATCGAACTTGGCATATAAACACAGGAACACATCTTGACTGCTAAAACAGAAATTAACTAAATAAAGAAGAGTTGTTTACATACTTAAATAGACCAAACTAAATTATCCTACATAAACATGTTTTACCACATAAACATACTAACACGGAAATGGATTTATCTATCAAACTAGAATAACTTAATTAAAACTAACATACTTGAATTATGAAACAATAAACTAACACAACACAGAACAACAAAATGCAACAGAAATAAAAAAGGGGATGGAGAATTACCTTCTTCGGGTGCAGCGAAGTGGCGCAGGGGTCTCCAATCTATACGAACACTGTCGAATCCAAATTTGCGATGCTCGGATTTGCGACGATACCGAGGCAAACAAAGAATTGATTTAGTATTTTTTCTTGATAACAAACAAGATTAAAACTGCCAATAGAACTCGCATTTTAGGGATTTTTGCGACTGAAAGCTTTGATTTTTAGGGGGAGGGGGTTTCTGTTTCAGAGCTCATTTTTTGCAAGGCAATTTTGGGGGTTCTCAAACATGTCCTCAACGATTCAACCCGCCACCCCTTTTATAGGGTTTTGTTTTGTGCTGAAGAAAGAGAGAAGGAGGAGCGGGAGAGAGAGAAGAGCGGGGGACAAAGGGAAGTGGGGGACAGCGGGGAACAGGGAGAAAACGGCGGTGGTGGGGATGAGATGGCGATGAAAGAGGGAAAGAAAAGAGAGAAGGGAAAGAGAAGAGAGGGGAGGGGTGTGTGCGGCGGAGGAAAAAGGAAATGAAGGGGGAACCCTAAAAGGGTTTCCCTTATCTTGAAACGGATTGGGCCGGACCCGGTCCTTTTTGGACTGGGTCAATTTTTGGATTGGGTATTAAAGAATGGGCTAGTGAATTAAAACATGGACTGGTCTGAAAAATTGGGATCAAAATATGGGCTGGTCCAAAAATATTTATAAGTTGATTGGAGTTTGATTTGGGATCCGATAAATCAGAAATACGGACTGAGTGCAAGAAATGGCTTGGCTTCTAAATTTGAATAAAAGACCCATTTTAATTATTAATATACTGAGTATGACAAAATATTACCTAATACAAAATGTGTAATTATTAGGATTCGGGTAATAAAATTATATGATGCTATAATAGCCGTGCAATATCATTTTAACAATAAATAAACGCTGTCATTTAATTGTGCGAAATAAAATGCGATACGTGTGCAGAAATTGGTAAAAAAATGCTGAAACGTAAAAATTATAATAATACTAATAATAAAATGAAAGTAACGAATAGCGGTGATAATAATGCTAATAATAATAATTAGTAGTAATAATAATAATAATGATAATAATAATAATAATAATAATAATAAATTAATAATAATAATGATAATGATAATAATTAATAATGATAATGATAATGATAATAATTAATAATGATAATAACGGTAGTAGTGACGACAGTAAAGATAATGACAGGATAATGAAATGTCGGTATAAATAAAGCTAATAATTATAATAAAACATAAACATATTTTTTTTTAATTTTCCAAAATATTAGAAGCGTAAATAGGTATTTCGGAGGAGAGGCGGGACAAAATTGGGTGTCAACACTTATTTTTAAGGAAAAACAGGAAACCTGCATGTATTTGTATGTCCACTCCATTTTTAGTCCACGAAACATATGAGATTCTAAATAAGGGTTTTATTTACCCCATGGGGAAGGTATTAAGCATCCCACAGAGTCTGCCCGAAGACAATCCTTAAACTTAGTTTAACTGAACACTAGAGGGGGATTATCTATCTTTTTATCATTATTATTACCTGTTTTCAAAATGTTGTGACTTCGTGAAAAACTATACTAGGTGATAATATACTAAGTATATACAATGTATAAAAATGTATTTATATCAAGTATCAAGTGTTTATAAAGAATGTATATTAAAAAAAGAATATATAAAGAGAAAGTATCTCGTAAGTATAAAAGTGTATGAGGATTCGATGAAGTCTTCAGGTAGCTTCCGAGTGTCGTCTTCGGGATGTGTCTCTGGGTACCTGTATAAACACTTAGTAAAAGTGTTAGTAAGAAAATAAATAACTATCGAATGAATTAAAGAAATAATGAATAAACTTAACATAAAAACCCGTCTTTTGTACAGGGGAGGCCTTGGAAATCGACGAAAATTTCTTCATCGGCCAAAAGTGTAGTATTTGTAATAAATTGCAAGATGAAAGAAAAAGTATTAGTTAAAAAAAATTGAAAAAGTCAAAAAGTAGGTATGTGACATAAAGTCTTCAAAAAGTGATTTGATAAAGATTCTTTGAAAGAGTAATGTGACCAAAGTCCTTGAAAAAGTAGTTTGACAAAAAGTTATTGAAACATGATTTGACATAAAGTTTTTTGAAAAAGTGATTTGACAAAAGAATGATGAAACTTGATTTGCCCCTAGGATTAGTGTAGTGTATGCAATGTAACAAATGTATAGGTGAATGATGTATGTAAAAAGAACATAAGAATACAAATGAAAATATAGGTAAATATAAATATGATGTATAGCCAATGTAGAGTAAATGTAAATAGCAAAATATATAGAAAAACAAATAGGCATGTAGTGTGATGGTATTGACAAAAGTGTAAAGAAAATACTTGACAATGTATACACGTATTGAAAATAAATAAAGTTGTAGAGACAATATAGCAAAAGATAATGCATAAAAAATGTAGAAACAATAAGTGTATTCCTTTTAATGAAAAGTTTCTCTCTTCTTTTCTTAGTAGTTAAGTAATGTAAATATGTACATGTATATGTATATAATGTATTTGTATAAAAAATATATAAAATAATAGATAGATGTAAGATAATATAAAGAAAAAGCGTGGAGAGTGTAAGGAAAATGTATGTAAAATGTAAAGAAAAATGTATAGAGAATACAAAAATATAGAAACAATATATGAAAAAATTTAAAGACGCAATGTATATAAATAAATGTAAAAATAATATAGATAAATAAATATAAAGGCAATGTATATAAAAAATAAAATAAAGACAATGCAAGTAAATAAATGTAAAGACAATATATATGAATAAGTAAAGAAGCAATGTACGAATGAAATATAAAGACAATTTAAAAAAATATATAAAAAGAGGAAGAAAGTGCTAGCCTTGCTAATCTTCCTATAGAAAGAAAATCTAGAGAGTGTAGAGAGAAGAAAAATGTGTGTGAGGTAGTGTGCAAATGATGAAAAAAATGAGAGGGGAAGTCCTCCTTTATATAGGCAAAGGTAAATCACTTTTTATCCAAACTCATGTGTCAAAACCATGGGTTTCACAAAACCATGTGCTAAATCTTATCTGTGTTTAAAATTAGTTCCTCTGACTTCCATGTAATAATAGACTGTAACTAAAAATAATAAAGTATAAAAATATATTTAAGGTAATTTCGTGAATAAAGTAAAAAATGTGATTTGAATTAAGGAGACTTGCTAATTAATTGAAATAAAACTGTATTAGCATTTTGTTTATATACAAACGACTGTAAAAAAATAATTATTTGAAATGAAAATAAATTGATAAAAAATCCTATTATTTAAAAATAAGGACAATCATCAATAAATTATATTAAAGTTAAAAAATGTATAAAAACAGTATATTGTGTTATTTAATGACTAGGAAGCCTAAAGAAGTTAATTTGTAAATACAGAGGGCCAAAATTGGGTGTCAACACACAGTTTGCTGGGTTGTGATTTCTTCAGTTAGAGGCATGATGAATGAAGGATTGTGATTTGTAATGGATTAAGTATATTACAAAATTTGAAAATTGAAGCAGCAGATCAAAGAGCACCTGGCTGCTCTGATACCATATCGGAAACTTAAGCAAAATTATTGGGAAATTTTCTGTGTATATTGCATCAAGACTGTACATGTATATATATATATATACAAGGAAAAAGAAGCATAAGGAACCTTCTATTCTCCTACACCTGTCCTATATCTTTTGTCTATAGTGTAATCGAAAATATTCCTATACAATGTTGCAAGGCTATAAAAGGAAAGAAACTCAAATAGTATACTAGGTATTTTCTATTTTGGTATTTGCATTGTATCTTGGCCTTGGGTCTGCAGAATATTTCTGTTTGGGCTTGTGGGCACTGTTGTTCCGCACTGGCCCATTTCTACTCTTCAATGTTGACCCATTATCATTTAACAATCCAAATGGAATAAAAACATTTCCTCCTTTTGTCGATACAAACGAAGCAAAATCAAACATCTTCTTCTTCATTGTTGTTGAAGCATTTTGCTCAGATGTACTCATATCAACATGCCTTTAAAAATAAGTCTACGAGAAAAAATTGGTAGACTTTTTCTTTAAAGCCATGTGACTTTTTCTTAATTAAAAGAAAATCTAAATGATTTTTCAAAAAATTCTGGCAACGAAAAGAGTATATTTGCACCATTTCTATAACAGCAGGGGTATATCTGCACGATATGTGTAACGACAGCGGTATATATGCACCACTTTTTAACGAGGGGTATATATGCTCTAAATCGCAAAGTTGAGAGGTATATTTGCACTTTTTCCCTTAAAATTATAAAATGTGTGAATTTGAATACATATTGGAATATTAAAGTATTACATCTAGATTTAAGAAATGAAAATTTATACTTATTTGCATTTTCACCGTTTAAATATGAATACTTTTTATCTTTATTAAAAAATTAGTACTCCTTCCGTCTCAATTTATGTGATGTAATTTGACTAGACACGGAGTTTAAGAAAGAAATGGCGATTTTTAAATCTTATGGTCTAAAACAAGTCAAAGATATTTTGTGGTTATAAATCATCTCGTTAAGCGTAAAAGGTAGTAAAGTTTAAAGTTAAATTGTTGTTGTATACATGGCAAAATACAGCTTGACACGTGTCGAAACAGTATTGGGTCACGTGGCGCAGGAAGATGAAACGTTTTCAGTTATAGCATTTAATACAAGTAAGAAGCCCCAGTTGTATCTGGAGTCAAATTACAAGGGAAATCCACACCGGATAATTAATAGCGGAATAACGTTACAAGATCGGACCGGATCTGAAGCAGACGTTACGATTTAGAATTAAAGGCAATATTCGTTGCACTTTATTATTCATTATTAGGATTTAATTACTGGTTAAAAAGTCCATGTATTGGTACTATAAAAGGAGCTTAACAGCCCAAAAGAAGAATCATCGAATGACACCGATTGCACACTATTCTTACAAGCTTTACTGTTCACATTTATTCTTTTAAATTGCTCTTTTGCTCCGGATTTGTATACTCGTTCTTAGAAAGTTTAAGTGCTTTACAGTTCAACCGGAGAAAACCTATCAAAGAATTTGCTTCCAGGATCATTCAAGCTCAAGCTCAATTGCTTTATATTTAATTTCGTTTAGTCAATCAATGTCCCTCTTATCATTCTAATTAGCTTATTTTCACTGCTTATAACAAATCAAATCACGTATTCTTTAAAATCACTAAACAAATTTAACTTTTCTCTTTTTTAAACTAACTAAAAAGGAAAATGTGTTGTATAAATTGTGACAGATGGAGTACTAAATATAAAATTTATATGATTACTAATAAATATTACATCTACAAATATTAGAGAAAATATTAATTTGCATGTGCTACATAAATTATTTGCTTGATGAACCACACTCTAAAAGATAGTGGATGTGCCTAGCGGTAATGGTTGGCAACACAATTCAAGTAGTAAAGTGGTGGTTAGTGGTGGGTGTACTGCGGTGACGATTGATGGTGTCGTTCACAATGACTAGTGATGAAAGCGGTTTGTATAGTGCGATTGTGTCCGGAAGTCAGTGGCGGAGCCAGGATTTTCATTTAAAGGGTTCAAAAATTCTAAAAGGTAAGTACACGAAGAAGTAAGGAGGTTCAACATTTACTAAATATATATAATAAAATAATTTTAACTTTGAAAAGACACTGCAATTTTTCGCCGAGAGGGTCTGAACCCCCTCGAGCTAATGTGCCTCCGCCCCTGGTTGAAGCTCGTGATAGGTAGTGGAGACCAGCTTATATAGAGGTGGTGGCGATAATAGCTGTTAGCAAGTAAAAACTTATTCACACCGGATGTTTACAATAAATCAATGAATGCATGACATGTATTTGAATATATACAACTATCATTTGATCATGGTTAATTAATGTGTATATTCACTTTATTAAATCACTTACCCATGATAAATTGCATTAATTTGAAATAAACCCTCGGTGTGGATAAATATTTACTGCTGTTAGCGTGGTGATTATGCGGTAGATGCTGATGACGGCAAGTTACACATTGAGCTTGATGACGGTAAGATGGTTAGTGTTGGTAGTTATGTGGTGGCAGATAGCGTCAGTAGTGATAGAAAATAAAATATGGTAAAAGGTTAGCTACACAGGAATTTTTAAGTGAATGTTCTAGTAATATTGAGATTATGATTTGAGCGAATCGTCTCTATTAATATTTAATTAGTGGTTTGTGAATAAATAAAACAAATGTAAATAATGCATTTAACATGTTAATATCTAAATGATTCAGATCTACTCCCTCCGTTTATTTTTATTTGTCCTATATACTAAAAATAGATATCCACTTTTACTTATCCAATTTAAAAAATTAGGAGATAATTACCATTTCATACCTTTTTTATCCAGTTGAAAACTTCAAGAAATTATTAGTGGCTGCACATTTAAAGTATGTTTGATTGATTTCATCCATTAGATGACTTAATAATAATTACGTGTTATATCGTAAAATTATCATTCTATTTATGACTTCTTAAGGGGTGTGTCAAGTCAATACTCCCTCCCTCCCGTATTACTTGGCCATATTACTAAAAATATATGTCTCAAATTATTTGCTCATTTACAAAATCAAGATAAAATTAATTAAATCTTTTCCATTTTACCCTTAGTATTAAATGTTCTTGAAAATAGTGATTAGAATGTATTTATTGGAGAGAGATACGGGTAAGGTAGTAAAATACATTTTTTATCTATAATTTCTTAAGGGGAGTGCAAAAGGGAAAGTGACCAAGTAATATGAGACGGAGGAAGTACAAGACAAAGTAAAAATAAATAAATATGACCTAACTATTTGAAATACTTTTCGAAATATAAGTATTTCGTGATATTTAGTTGTCAGAGAAAATAATTACTTCCTCCGTGCCAATTTATGTGACATCTTTCGAATTTAGAGACAAAATTTCCATATATCTTTTAAATATTTTAAATTATTAATTATTGAGACTTATAATACCTTTTACGTAATTTTTAAATATGTAAATTCTATTTTTTTTTAAAAAAAATTATGCCCGCATTCACGGTCAAAATTTGACTATTTTACTCTCGAAATCCTCTCATAAATCGGACAGAGGGAGTAATAGTTTTTATCTATAATAGGAAAAATGACTTTTCTCACTGATCACATATATCATCATTCGCAACTATTTTATTCTTAACTTCAAATCAATGTTTCAATCCACGACTAGACATTATTACTATAAATTTTTAATTGAAAAACTCTTCACTTGCTAACAGTATCATCAATTACTAGTAAATGTTCTCTTAAAATTATGATTCACTCATTAACCAAACAATAGAGGACGTTATCAGGAGCTAGTTACAATAGAGGACGTTATCAGGATCTAGTTTTTTTTTTTTTTTTCCTTTCATAAATTGATTTATTCTGTGAAACTTTTTTGTGGAGAATGTGATCTGCCGTGCCAAACGCACCAGTCCCCTCTTCTGATTTTTAACCAGTTGATATTGTCATACCCGACTCCAATGACCATTCCCTTGTGTGAACTGGATTACATTTAGGGTGTGTTCGGTACGAAGAAAAATATTTTTCGTGAAAACTATCATTCTTGGATTTATTTTAAAAAAAATTAAGTAATTTTTTTTTTTTTTTTTTTTTTTTTTTGTGTTCGGTATATAAACAAAAAGATATTTTCATAAAAACGTTTGGATATAATCTATCCATATACTATGAGAGGTGAGAGTGGGCGTTAGGGGTGTGCATGGGTGGTGGAGATGGGGGCTATGGGGGTAGGGGTGAAGATGAGGTTGGAGAGTGAGTAGGACACAATTAATGTAGAATGCCACTTATAAATCTTATTTTTCTATTTCCATAAGAAAAATTATTTTTCTCATTTTAAAAACTTATTATTCTAGAGAAATTACTTTTCAAAATTTTTGACAAATCGAAAATGGAAAAATTGAAAGAAACAGTGCAAACACACCCTTAATTTCTCTCAGACAGTAAATGGCACCTATTTGTCACCATCAAACATGTTCCGCTTAATAAATGAACCCGTCAAACATTAATTGGGGGTTTTGAGCCATCTCTATCAATTTACTTTGGTAATTGATTGAACCAGATAATGAGTAATTGGTTGAAAGGATTAGAAGAACAAACAATTCTCCGTTCGGTTGATGTTATTAAATGATACTGTATGAAGTATAAAGTACGAATACACATATTAGGAGGGATTAAACTGTTTAAAAATAAATTTACTTTAAGGGCCTGTTTGGAAAGCCACCCAGGTAATTGAAATTGGATGTAATTGAGTGTAATTACACAGTTTGACCTGTTTGTTTGATCAGGTAATTACACAGTTAGGTGGGAATTGAGTGTAATTGACAGGGTGTAATTACACTCTTCAATTCTCAAGGGGGGGGGGGGGGGGGGGGGCTGAGAATTGGGTGTAATTACACTCTTCAATTGACCTGTTTGTTTGATCAGGTAATTACACAGTTAGGTGGGAATTGGGTGTAATTGACAGGGTGTAATTACACTCTTCAATTCTCAAGGGGGGGGGGGGGGGGGGGAGGGGGGCTGAGAATTAGGTTATATTTTTTACTTTAATTTATTTGTTTTAATACTATTTACTTGTTATTTCACATTGCTTGTTGTTTATTTTTCAAACATTTGAATAATATTGTGGCTTATATTTATAAATATTCTTTTTTTTCTCAAACATCAAATCCCATGATGTTCTCACAAAAAAAAAATTTATAATCAATTAAAATAAAAATATGATTAATTTGAATTATATATCAACTATTTTTTACAATATTAGTTACAAATATATGATTATTAATTAACATATTTTCAAGAAATAATGTGTTATTAAATAGTTAATTTAATATCCTGTATAAAGGCACATATTTTAAATATTAATTTTAAATTTTTTATAGTGAAGTTTTATTTTAAAATTAAACTAACTGTGTAATTACACTTGTGCAACCAAACAACACGCTTGTAATTACACTGTAATTACATTATGACAAACAAACAGGTCATTATAATTACAATACTGTGTAATTACTAGGCTGTATAATTATTAGGGTAGTAATTACACCAATTCCAATTACCAGGTGGGTTTCCAAACAGACCCTAAAGGAAGTAATTTCTGCATAGGGCTTAGTTCAAGTAATAACAGTTGAGGGAGTTATGATCTCGTCGTATATATCTCTGAGTTTCGAAAGGCTACGATTGATCCTAATGGTATGTTCCAGATACATTTCTCGCTCACCGAGGAAAAAAAATCTCTGAATATATGATCAATCTCTGAATTATTAATAAGGACATGACATTTCCTTCATTATCGATGACCGCAAAACAATTCATTCATTATTATTCATAATTTTTGCTCTATAATTTCTACATAATTGGTATTTTAAATCAAACAACCACCAAGTGGAGTAGAATTATACAGAGAGTATCCTGGGGACAGTACGTCGGCAAAGCAGAAAAGTGGGCCTATTAGTTGGTCCCATTTAGACGATAAACTTGGAGGCTTTCCATATTTAATGTTGGGACCCAATTTCCCCGTCTCTTTAAATTCTCTACTAGTCCCACAACAAAGAGGACTGATTTTCCCTCGATTTGACAGTCAATTGAAAGTAAATTAAGGCCCTTTTTATTTCTCTTTATTCCCTTCAGTCCATATTATAAAAAACTAATGTTTTTAATTTTTATATTTGGTCTAGTAAATAGCTTTTTTTTCTTGATGCTCTATTGCAGCCATCCATATCAATTTATTTAGTGTGTTATTTTCAATTTTTGTTTGAAAATTTATCTTTATGTGCGTTAAATAAAAGCGATGGTAGGCAAAGAGAGACTTTCACCTCGTCAAATTAAACATATTATTCAATATGACTTGATGTCGATCAGATAACACGCATATGCTCATACGATCCTTAATAACATATCACCTCAAATGTGTCAAAAACATGTCCCATGTCTCGTTGCTTTCGTTAGCGACAATGGCGAAAGCAAGAGGGAATATCGACCCATTGACATTCATCCCTATTGCAATTAGTAGCTTGATGTCGTATACCCCATACACATGTGTGCCATCTGTGAGTATGACTGGCCGACAATGGGTAAGACTATCAATGCATGGTTTGAATGTTCAAAATTGAAAATATTACTGGCAACGAGCTTACACTCTACAACAATACCAGGATTGAATTTCTGTAAAGCTGCCATATATACAAAGTGTGGGAAAATAAAACTAGTACCTTTTGCGCACATAATTAAAGCGCAATAGGACTTATCGGTGATCGTCACAGTTAAATTCTTTTGCGCACTAATTTTGTGCGCACAAGGTACTTTTGTCATATATTTTTTTTATGGGTTATTTTGAATGAAAATGCCACTTTTGGAATTATTTATGTTGCGGACTCAACCTACTTTATGATATGATGTCGAGAAAAATCGTTTTCTATGATGAATTTGTCCCCAATAAACTCGCTGAATGGCTGGTTTTCTTTTTCTACAATAACCTGTCAGTCCTTATCAGGTGCCACAAAATTGGCATCACTATAATTGATGAGAAATTGCTGATTAGACTTAGTGGTAAACTTGAATCATCACTACTTTCTTGCTAATCCCATTTCGTCTGGGGAAGACGTATAGTATCAATATTACTTCTATACTATTCCAATTTCTTTTGAACAGGACTGTTAAAGAGTTAGCCAAAATTATGTTGTATTTGACCTGTTTTTTAATTTAACTAATATGCACAACTTTGTCATATTTTCATAGTTCAGGCACCGATCCTTTTGATTCTTCGGGTGTACGATGGACTATATTGCTGATACATGTCGAATCGAATTGAATAGAATTAAATCAAAAAAGTTGTTTTAATTCCAACCACCATTAAAAGTCAAAACTTTTGGGACGAATTTGTCATTGTGTACCAGAAAGTTAGTACATATTTCTACTACCATTGACGGCGAACCCAATTTGCCAATGAATTTGGTCAGCAAGTAAAGAGTACTAGTGTTGTCGCGACTCGCGATGTAGCTTGTAAGGAGCTCAATTAAAAAGGGGATAAAATATCTTTTCAATAAATTAATTTATTCCAAATTCTGCTGTGCTTTCAAGTTCCAGTTAATGACTTGGCATAAACCCCTCCTAAATGCACCTTAAAGCTTTACTGAAATTAGTTGCCTAATCTTGGGATTGGAAACTTTGTACCATTTTAGTGATGACTGATGCTCATGACACTTCGTACTCCCTCCGCTTCAAATTAAGCATCGCTTTAGCTCATTTCACCTTCATTAAAAAAAACCAATAAATGTAAGGCATAATTTGTTAACTTGTTACTCCTGTTTATTAGATGTTTTTTTAGAATTGAACATTATTAAGAAGTAATTCTTTAATATAAGGATATAGTTAGAAACAATTACAGTACTATTTTTTATCTTGAGTTCCTAAAACGACACTTATTTTTTGTTAAAACGACACTTATTTTGGGACAGCGATAGTAATTCAAACTTGACTATCGGTCTTTGTTAGTTTAGCTATTTGCTTCATAAATTTTCTACATTTAGAACGCTGGCAGTTGGCGCATTTGTAAGCGATTATCCAGATATTTTAGTAGCATTTTCAGTTTGACTGTGCACCTTTAATTTTAGATACGGAAAAGGGCGAAATATACCCCTGTACTATCAGAAAAGGGTCATATATATCCTTTGTTATACTTTGGATCCAAATATACCCCTACTGTTATACTATCGGTTCAAATATACCCCTCCTCCATTAAGTCTATCCAAGGTGGACATTTAATTCTACATGACACTGACATTTGAAGAAGTGGATGCCACATAGCATGCCATCTCATCGCCCCTAACTCATTTTACCCCTTCCCTCTATTTATTCTTCCACCACTAAATACTCTACCCCTCCATCACCATTATCGTCGGCCGCCACCATGACATCTAACTTGAAAGATGAAACTTTTAAGCCTGGTAACATTTACTTGCTATTGTGAATAGCTTAGCTAAACATTGTGAACTGTTTTGTAGAAGTTTTATCCGATTTAGGTTAAGCACCACGTTTATGAAATTTTATCAAGATATAGGAATTGATAGAGGGGAAAACAGCAGCTGGCCTATGAAGGTCCGCCGATGGGGAAAGTATGGACCAAAAGAAAAAGGAAACTAGAGGAAATGAAAAAACGGAAGTTCTGTGCATTCATGTTTTTTCCTATTTTGTTTACATTCAGTGGAGGATGGATGCAACCTTATTGATTGGATCCAGTTAAATCTAATAATTTTTTGATACAATTAAATTCTAAATTCAAATTCTTAAAAAGTATGGATTCAATAGAAACTAAAGTTGAACTCGTTAATATCTTGCAATTATGATTGAGGGGTACGAGTTAAAGCTTGTTCATAGTGGATATCCTAGTTAGCACTAAAATTTCCTTTGTCTTAGTTGTACGAACTCATTCTATTTTTTAGATATGGAGATGGTTATAGTGGCGGTAATTGTGGTGGAGAGGAAGAAAATTTTAGTGGTGGAAGAATAAATAGAGGGTAGGGGTAAAATGGGTTAGGGCAATTATGTGGCATGTCATGTGGCATCCACCTCATCAAATGTTAATGTCACATAGGATTGGATGTCCACCTTGGATAAACTTAACGGTGGAAAAGTATATTTGAACGAATAATATAACTATAGGGGTATATTTAAACCCAAAGTATAATGAAGGGTATATATGACCCTTTTCTGATAGTACAGGGGTATATTTGGCCCTTTTCCGTTTTAGATATAACTGAATTTTCTCAACATTCCATAGATTCTTCCATACCATTGTTGTATCCTCGATTTCTCAACTTGCTCATCTCAAAAATCCCACTCCCTTCTTTTATCGTGGCAGCCACCCTCACCGCCATAGAAATTGTTGTTATCACTTTATCATAAATATCAAAAGACCCGTATACCAAAATTTTAGTTACAACAACGTTTTGAGTTAGATGGAAGAAAATTTCTAAACTATTTTGATGTGAAAATAAGTCATGTATCTTTTATAAGATTGAAAATAATCTTTATCAATAACTTTATCATAAAATACCAATGTACTTATAATATACCTCACTAATCAATAGCGGTTCACATTTTTGTACTAGTATTAATCAATTGCAAAACAAAATTTTCGACAACTAGTTTCAATGTTATTATTGACGTAATTTCAGTTGGTTTCAAATTTTGGGAGAAATATGGTTATGGTTGTGAAACAATTTGTGCATTCTACTCAAAACGTTAAGATAATGAAATTACCAAGACATTATAAATCTATTTGGAGACTCATACACAAACGGTAAGGGACAAGTGTATTTCTCTAACACTCTCCCATACGAGTAACTCAACTTTTAGGTATACACGTGTATCGAATATTTGTTGTCTCTTTGTTTCTTCTTCTTCTTTTTTTTTTTAAGGAAAAAAAAATCAAAGTGAACTTAATGTAGGGTGAGAGAGATCACGTTCAACGAGCTGAAGAGTGGGCTTAGAACTGACCGGTGAGAGTAGATTAAACAAGCTAAGAAGTGGGCATGTAGTAAAGTTTGTCACTCGATGGGCTGGAATTGAGAGAGAAAAAGAAGCCTAGAGCAGATCTATGTGCCGAGTTGAGAGAGAGAGAGAGAACGACTGATGAAATCGGTTGTGCAAACGGACTCACCAAAGTCTAGATGTGTAAAAACATTTAAACATCCAATTCAAAATCTTAAGATAATGAGTGGAGTAACCCAAAACATCATAAACCACTTTAAAACCCTTACACAAATGATGAGAGATAATTATATTTCTCTAACACTAGTTATGATCACACATTGCATACATATCCTAGATTCTTATGCGTCAAATTGGACAGGGCAAAAATATTTATCTGTCATATTTGAGAATTCTCCAATTATGAGGTCTTTACTTCTTTTCTTTTTTTTATATAATTTACGCCTTTGAGGGGCATGGTTCTTTTATTTCATAACAGAGAAATATACAAGATTCAGAGGTTAAAGCAATAAGCGAAACTTCTGATGCATTAAAATCAGCCTAAGTGCTAATGGCTATCATGTACCGAGAAGTAAGCTCTCAAAATCAAAAGATCAGCTTCCAAAAAAAATAAAAAATTAACACTTTTATACATACATATTCTTCCTCTGCTTGAGTCTTATAGAGGACATGTTGTTTCTGTCCATCGTATATGCACGAGCTGCATCTTTTGGGAAATCTTTGATATCATAAAAGAATTCTTCTTGTCCATCCATACTCCATTTGGCCAAAGCATCTGATTTGCCTCTCTATAACAATGTTGAGCAATGAAGTTTGTTTGAGAGCGTAATTGTTTTATCTTGTCAATAAGAGTCCTGAAGCTACCAAGCAATGTTGTATTTACCCTTTAGGTCTTTTACTTAATAGTGAATAGATCTTTCTTTACTTAAATGTCTCGTAGTTTTCAAAAAATAACTTAATTGATGGAATTTGATATTAAATCGATTATCTCGATGACATTAACATTGCATAATGTCTTGTTAGCATGAGAAATTGATAAGAAGGCTCAATCAAGATCGCCCGGCAGCCAAGAATTCTAATGACACGCTTGGTATTTCTTATACTCCTACCAATTTTGAAGATGCTTTAATACATACTTGTATACGGTAAAAATCGAATTTATGCTAGACCGGTGAGACCGGGAATCGAGGGAAGAAAGAAACAAGCACGAGCGTGAAGACTTTCTTTCGGACCAGAGGTATTGCACTAGAAGTGGTTGATCAGAAGAAAGCGAAGGAAATCGTTTGGTCCGGTTTCTCCATGGCCGAGTTGATCGTGGCCGTTAGTCCGGTTTCTCCATGGCCGAGTTGATCGGGGCCGTTAGTCTGGTTTCTCTACGACCGAGTTGATCGTGGCCGTTAGTCCGGGTGATCAGTTACAAAATTGCCATGCGTCAAGACCGTTCTGCCACATTGTACTGCCAATCGTACGAGTTTCAGACCGTACGACCCAACCTTATCCTTATAGGATTTTCTTTATTCTAAAGGGGCTTTATGTTGTATGCAAGGTCCATAAGGCAAAACTATAAATAGGAAGCATTTCCCTACTTTTAAGGGTTAGCTTTTCAAGATCAAGAAAATTGTAATAGAAAATATATGGAAACTCTCTCTCTCTTTTAGTCCGGATCTGTGGAGTATTGTTGTTTAGCTTCATTCTTCAAATATCACTATACTTAATCATCCATAGAAACATATACAACGCATGTATCCAAGTTATTAACGCATATATTCGTATCTACAAACCATTGTACACGAATCCATATATATATATATTCCCTCAAAAACCAACAAAGATTAAAGTTTGCCCACATATCCTATACCTCATTTACAAATTCAATTGATTACCTAATTTCGGGGTAAACAGTTTGGCTCCCACCACGGGGCTAGGATAATAGTGGTCTTTGATCTTGGTTTCTATCTCTTACCCATTAGGATTGAAAAAATCTTTTGTTCGTCTCTGTGAAAACGGACCAAATGGCAAATAGTGGACAATCTGATCACGTCAACAACAACGAGATTGTGGCCGAAAATGAAAATAGTGGGCTACGGGTATTACCAGCAGATCCCATTGACCCAAACCCCGTTAATTCGAGGGAGGGCCTCAACCGGCAAAACACTGTGAATCAGGAGAATGCCGCCCCGCCGGCCACCGATCCCTTAAATACTCACAATTCAATTACTTTATCCCGGGCACAAGGCCGGAAAGTGCCGCATACCCCGGATGAGATTAACTTAGGTTTAATTTTTGAAATGTTATAGGAACATAGGGGCAACTATTGCCGAACAAGGAGTCGCAATAGCCCAGTTGCAAAGCAAAAATGATAAAACGGCCCCGAAGAGGACGAAAGATGTTGCCGAACCCAGAAGGGACAAAACACGGATGGGCGAGAGTAATGGGTCCGGAGCTGGTTCATCCACCGAAGTTCTGAGAATGCTCGAAACATTGGCGAAGCAGGTAGACTCGACTGAGAAGAGGGTGGAAACATATAACTCTCGGGTGGACCAGATCCCGAGGGCTCCGCCTTTTCTGAAAGGACCAGATTCGAAGAGGTACATTCAGAGGCCTTTTCCTCCAAGTGCGGCTCCGAAATTGACCTCGAAGAGGTTCAAAATGCCGAATATTCAGAAATATGACGGCACAACGGACCCTCAGGAACACGTGACTTCATACACCTGTGCCATAAAAGGCAATGATATTAAAGGGGATGAAATTGAATCTGTGTTGTCGAAAAAGTTTGCGGAAACTCTGTCGAAAGGAGCATTGACTTGGTACGACCATCTGCCCGAGCATTCAATCACTTCTTTTGAAATGCTCGCGGATGCGTTCATAAAAGCTCATGACGGTGCCAAAAAAGTACAGGCCCATAAGGCGGATATTTTTCGTATAGCCCAAAGGGATGATGAGTTATTGCGTGAATTTTTCAACTGGTTCCAAAGGGAACGGATGGAGCTCCCTCCGGTTCCGGAGGAATGGGTTGCACAAGCTTTTACCAAAGGGCTCAATCCTCGGAGCTCGACGGCCTCGTTTAAACTAAAGGAAAACTTGCTAGAATACGAGGTTGTGACCTGGGCGAATGTCTACAACAGATACGAATCGAAGATTCGGGTAGAGGATGACCAACTCTAGCTTCCCCCGGGGCCCGTGAATATCAATAAAACTCTGAGAGATCGCGAAAAAATTACGAGCCGGAGTCCAGACCATCGAGGGAAAGGTATCGGCCATACTCTCATTCAGAAAATCCAAGCTTTAGGTTGGAAAAATCAAGGGTTGGCCCGAGTCAATTCTTCGGTCGGGGTGATAAACGGACCGAGCACCTGTCGAACAGTCGAGGTCTCTCATTTAGGAGTGATGTCGGAAGCTTGGCCAGCAACAAAGACTTTCCAAGGATATCGGAGTACAACTTCAACGTCAACACTTCGGACCTCGTCTCGGCTATTGGCCGTATCGCAGAAGCAAGATGGCCAAGACCACTAAGGTCAGACCAGGGCCAACGAGACCCGAGCGTGATTTGTGAATATCATGGAATCCATGGGCACAGAACTGAGGACTGTCGCAAACTAAGAGAGGAGATGGCTCGGTTACTGAAGAATGGCCATCTTCGAGAATTGCTAAGTGAACGAGCTAAAGGCCACTACAAGGAAAGCGAATCTCATAAATGGGCCGAACCAGTAGAACCTCAGCATATAATCAACATGATATTCGGGGGTACCGATACCCTTCGAGGGCCGGTGATGAAACGGACAAAGGTTTCTATTGTGCGTGAGAAGCGCAGTCGGGATTACGTACCCGAGGGTTCCATCTCTTTCAACAACGAGGATGCAGAAGGCATCATTCAACCGCATAATGATGCATTGGTAATCTTTATTCTTATTTTTAAATCGCAAGTTAAACGTATTTTGATTGACCCAAGTAGCTCGACCAACATTATCCGGTGGAGAGGGGTTGAACAGCTAAGGCTATCCCGAGTGCTCAGTGGATTCAATATGGCAAGTGAAACCACGAAGGGGGAGATTTCTTTGTCGGTCAACATTGACGGCACCATTCAGCAAACGGTGTTCTATGTAATCGAAGGGGATATGAAGTATAATGCATTGCTAGGTAGACCGTGGATACATAGGATGTGGGTCGTGCCATCGACATTACATCAGCTGCTGAAATTCCCAACTCCGGAGGGGATAAAACCCATCCGGGGAGAACAACCCGATGCAAGGGAGATGTTCGCGGTCGAGGAAGCGTCACCCCTTCCCAAAAAATCGGATAAAAAAAAAGATGAATCAGTCAGTGGCAACGACTCTAAATACCAACTAAAGTACACAGGTTCGACAACGGAGCAGATGGGGTTGGACCCGGGGCATGAAGAGGATGATTTCGGTGTACCCAAATCATTCGTCTTGCCGGATGGCTCGGATGCAACCAAGTCTACAGTAGAGGAGTTGGAGCAAGTCATCTTGTTTGAATATCTATCGGATAGAAAGGTATACCTGGGCACGGGGTTAACCTCGGAGCTCAGGAGCAAGTTAATTAAATTTTTTCAAGCTAATGCCGATTGTTTCGCATGGTCCCATATAGATATGACAGGTGTGCCACCGGAAGTAACAACTCAAAAGCTCAGCCTCGACGGGAGATTTCTCCCGGTGAAGCAGAAGCGGAGGCTTATGGCAGAACCGAAGCACGCCTTCGTAAAGGATGGGGTAACAAAACTTTTGAAAATAGGCTCTATTCGAGAGGTAAAATACCCGGACTGGCTAGCTAACGTAGTAGTGGTGCCAAACAAAGGTAATAAATTTCGAATGTGCATTGATTATAAGGATCTAAACAAAGCATGCCCGAAGGATTCATTTTCGATGCCTCACATCGATAGAATGATCGATGCGACGGCCGGACATGTGATGTTAAGTTTTCTCGATGCTTACTCTTGGTATAACCAAATCCGGATGCATCCGGAGGATCAAGAGAAAACATCCTTTATTACCCGGTATGGGACTTACTGTTACAATGTCATGCCCTTCGGAATAAAAAATGCCGGTGCAACTTACCAACGCTTAGTTAATGGAATGTTCGAAGAACAAATAGGGAAAAAAAATAGAAGTTTATAGTGACGACATGGTGGTTAAGTCCCTTGAAACAGAGGACCATTTAAAGCATTTGCAGGAAACCTTCGATGTACTCCGCAAGTACAACATGAAGCTTAACCCGAAAAAATGTGCCTTCGGTGTCTGGTCTGGCAAATTTATGGGTTTCATGGTGTCAAACCAGGGGATTGAAATCAACCCGGATAAGATCAAAGCCATCGAGGATATTGAGGTGGTGAATAACGTTAAAGGAGTGCAGAGGCTCACCAGAAGGATAGCGGCGCTGAGTCGTTTCATATCGAAGTCTTCGGATAAGAATCACCATTTTTTCTCCTTACTAAGGAAGAAGAATGACTTCGTTTGGACACCGGAGTGTCAAAGATCTTTGCAAGAATTGAAAAGGTACTTGTCCAGCCCTTCTCTACTGCACACATCGAAAGCGGACAAGCAGTTTTTTCTCTACCTTGCCATATCTGAGGTAGCGGTAAGTGGTGTTTTGGTCCGAGAAGAATCAGGTACGCAATTCCCTATATATTATGTGAGTAGAACTTTAGGGGATGCGGAGACCCGTTATCCCCACCTAGAAAAGTTGGCATTGGCATTAGTAAGTGCTTCTAGAAAGCTCAAGCCTTACTTTCAATACCATCCGATATGTGTAGTGACTACTTACCCTCTAAAGAACCTCATGCATAAACCGGAATTATCGGGTAGACTAACTAAATGGGCCGTAGAGATTAGCGGATATGATATCGAATACAAGCCTCGGACGGCCATCAAGTCCCAAATCTTGGCCGATTTTATGGCAGACTTCACCCCGATGGTCCCCGAGGTTGAGAAAGAACTTTTGCTAACCTTGGGAAAAGCTTTGGGTATTTGGTCGCTACACACGGACGGGGCCTCGAACCTCAAAGGTTTAGGGCTAGGAATCGTCCTTAGAACCCCCGCCGGGGATGCCGTTCGACAATCCATTAGAACTGTTAAATTGACTAACAATGAAGCCAAGTATGAGGCTATGATTGCAGGTTTGGAATTAGCTCGGAGTATGGAGGCCGAAATAATTGAATCAAAATGCGACACTCTCTTGGTCGTTAACCAGGTGAATGGCGTCTTCGAAGTTAAGGACAAACAGATGCAAAGGTATCTGGAAAAAATCCAAGTAATATTATACCGGTTTCAAGAATTGACCAAGCAGCATGTACCCAGGGAGCAGAACAGCGAAGCCGATGCATTGGCCAATTTGGGATCTTCAGTCGAAGGGGAAGAAATCAACCCCGAGACTATGGTGCACTTGATGAATTCGGCGATAGAAAACGGACATGCTGAAATAAACACAATGGGTTTAACTGGGGATTGGCGCAACAAGTAGATCGACTACTTACGAGATGGAAAGCTCCCGAGTGACCCAACAGAATCATGATCACTAAGGATAAAAGTTGCCCGTTTCTGCTTAGTAGACGGCCAATTGTATCGACAGTCTTTCTTCGGACCCCTGGCTAAGTGTTTGGGTTCCGGAGAAACCGAGTATGTGATAAGAGAAGTACACGAGGGGACCTGCGGCAATCACTCCGGTGCTGAAGCCTTAGTCCGAAAAATTATCAGAGCCGGTTACTACTGAAACCGGATGGATGAAGATTCGTAGAATTTTGTCCGGAAATGTGACGGGTGTCAAAGACATGCCCCGATGATTCATCAGCCCGGGGAGTTGCTGCACTCGGTGATGTCACCTTGGCCCTTCATGAAGTGGGGAATGGACATTATTGGTCCATTGCCATGGGCACCAGGTAAGGTCTGTTTTATTTTGTTTATGACTGACTATTTCTCCAAATGGGTTGAAGCGCAGGCCTTCGAAAAGATTAGAGAAAAGGAAGTTATTGACTTCATATGGGATCACATTATTTGTCGTTTCGCCATCCCGACCGAGATAACTTGTGAAAGCGGTCCTCAGTTCTTTAGCGACAAAGTCAACGATTTCCTCGAAGGGTTGAAAATCAAGAAAGTCGAATCAACTCCGTATCACCCGAGTGCGAACGGACAGGCGAAATTCATGAATAAAACAATAATTCAAAATCTGAGGAAAAGACTTGAAGCATCAAAGCAACAATATAGGGAAATACTACCGAAGGTATTGTGGCTTACAGAACCACATCGAAATCAAGCACGGGAGAAACACCCTTCTCGTTGGTCTACGGGGCCGAAGCCCTCATTCTCGTAGAAGTTGATGAACTGAATCTCCGATTCAGGTACACCACCGAGGAGTCAAACGAGGAGTCCATGGCCGTAAAACTCGATCTCATGGATGAACTTCGCGAAAACGCATTGGTCCGTATTGCAACCCAGAAGCAGAGAATGGAAAGGTACTATAACCGGAGGGCCAATTTTCGACATTTCCAAGCTGGAGACTTGGTGCTTCGGAAAGTTACCTTGAACACCAAGAATCCCAACGATGGAAAGCTGGGTCCGAACTGGGAAGGGTCGTACAAGATAACCGAGGTAACGGGCAAAGGATCGTATCAACTGGAATCCATGAACGGGCAACGGTTGCGCAATAACTGGAATATGGCTCATTTGAAGAGATACTACTGCTAAGGTATGGACACTTGTGTTTATTTATTAATCTTTTTTTTTTTGCAGGAAGTCGAGTACCGGATAAAGTTAGGTGTCAGGTCTGAAAACACGTGTTGCACTCTTTTCCTTAGTACGATTTTATCCCAAAATGGGTTTTCTGACAAGATTTTTAATGAGGCAACAAGTATAACGTGTTACTTGATAAAGACGAGGACAAATGCCCGGAAACTCGAGGCCACATCCTACGAGTGGGGACTTGATAGTACTTACCCGATATTGCAGCTTGGATAAGCACTAGGGGACTACTATACCCATATCGAGGTTTACCCCGGTTAGTTGAAAACGGAGGAGCTCAACAAACCAAACGATCAGAATGAATCGTGTTCACTTAGTATTTGCTACGGCAAAACCAAAATCGGACCTTCTGTATTAGGTTTCGATGTAAGGACCAATCAATCAGAATGAATCTTGTCCACTTAGTATTTGCTACGGCAAAACCAAAACCGGACCTTCTGTATTAGGTTTCGATGTAAGGACCAAACGATCAGAATGAATCGTGTCCACCTAGTATTTGCTACGACAAAAAAAGAAGGAAACGGACAAAATTCTCATATCATGTACGTACAAATACTTGCAATACAAGGTCACATTGAACTGAGCCAAAATCTTTAACACCCTCAAATGGGGACTGCTACATCAGAAATTGGTAAGGCAGGAATTCAGGTGTCCGAACCTAATCTATGATAAGTGAATAGCCGAAAAAAATATCGGCCCTAACAATGCTTAACGTGATTCAGAGACGTCTGATTCACAAAGAATAAATAAGCCCAATGAGGAAACCACTCGATCAAATTACCGGAAAAAACGTACCGGATGAAGAGAAAAGCCAATATTCAGGCACAGTCCGGAAAAAAAAAATGACTCCGAGTCTCTGCTTGTCCTTAAAACAGACCGACAATTCGGGCAAAAGTCATAACAAGCATTCAAGCAAAAGAATAAAGAAAGTCAACAAGACAAATTCACATTTCATATATGTAAGGTTTTGTACACCTGAAATTCCTACGAAGTTGAAAAACAAAAATCAAGCCAAAAAGGCAAAAGACAAAATAAAGCCTAAATACAGGCCCTGGTCTATCCGGTGTGGTTGGATCCAAAATGTTCGGATACTATCCGCTCAGAATCTTCGGAGTCAGTATCGAGGGCTCTCTTAGCTTGTTCCTGGATCCTTTTAGCTTCGAGTATCAGGGCCGATAGATCCGCAAAGCCATGATCGGCTTGCTCAAGGGTGGCCCTCCGGGACTTCCACTGTTCATACTCCACCGCAATCGTGGTATGAGCCTCAGCAGCCTCCACACTCCTAAGGGCTTCTGCCAAATCGGCCTCAGCCTGGGCCAGCTTGGCCACTAATTCATCACTCTCTTCATCAAGGATTCTTTGGATTTGAGTGGCCAACTCGAGCTCGGCTTTGAGAAGGTCATTAGCCTCGGTCATCTCCTCGAGTACGATTTTCAGCTCGTCGCATATTCGGGCCCTGTCCTCGGCTTTTTGCTCGAACACCCTCATCCTCTACTTATACTTAGCACTCTTAAATTCAAGCAGCCGATGCCTCTCGGCCATGTTCACGACATCAGACTTGACCGAGTCAAGCTCCCCCCGGAGTTGAGAGATAGTGGTTTCGAGCTCACCAAGCCTCGAAGAAAAATGAGCATTGTCTTGGCTAAGGCCGACCTTGTCCGTTTCTAGAAGCCAGTTCTTCTCGACCATCCCGGCCAACTCATTCTTTAACCGAAGATTTTCGACTTTCGCTGCTTCGAGCTCGGGTTGAAGGTTGGAAAGGGCAACAGCTCGGTTCAATTCATCCTCCTTCACTTGCAAAAGGTGTTGGAACTTCTCCGTTTCTCGACCCTGGGCATCCAGCTGGCCCTTAAGGTCGTTAACTTCTTGCTGAGCATAGACGAAGGCTTCATTGACGAGCACTACACTCTGTAAAATAAACGAGAAGTTAAACTTGGATAAATGAGAAGCTAAAATTCCCATTGAATTATGAAAGGATAGGCTGATAAGCTTACTCGATTGCCCGCGTGCATGCCCCCGATAATGAAACTCTGCCAGGGGACTCCGGTCATCTTCCGCTTATCCGAGTCCGAGACGAGGGGCCTCAGATAGCTTGCTACTCCCACCAGATTAGACAGAAAGCTGCAGTCCTCGGGGACGGTAATCACGATCTATCTTATCCTCCTAGGTTCCACACTTGGGGTCGGGAAGATGCGCACCAGACTATCCCTTGCACCAGTCTAGGTGGACCGGCTAGCTGCCCTAATGACTCGAGGGATAGGGAGATGTCTGAAACCGGCAGCTTCCCCGGTAGAAGGAGGAGTATCCGAGAACATATCATTAAAGTTATCCGACCTCGAAGCTGGAGTTGGAGAATTCGGAGCAGCCTCAGAAGCCTCGGTAGAGGCAGGCATCTCGAAAGTTGTAGCAGTCACGTCGCCGGGCAGTAGACCAACATCCATTGGAGCCTCGGTCTCGGGGACCAGCTCAGCCCTCTGATCGGCTTCGGCAGCTAGTGCATGCCTGGACCTTCTGGTCCTTTACAGGGGGGTCTCCTCGGATGAAGCATCACCTGAAATATCAACATATTCAATGGACCTTAGAGGAGTCGGGTAAAGAACTTCTTCCCCACTTGTGCGCAATGCCGGAGCTGACGGTCCTTCCCCGGCTGAAGGAAGTGGTGAAATGATGGTATCATCCTCCGAAATAGAAGCAACGGAAGGGGTCACATCGATCCTTCGAATGAGGAAATCGGGCTCTGTTTCGTCTCTTAGAGTCTGAACGACGCTTCTTGCGCTCTTTTTCGGTTTCTGCCCTTTGTTCGAGGGGTTTCTCCTCTTTTTGTTGGCAGCAGCAATAATACGGGATGTACCCGCTGAATCAAATTCGGGTGCTGGTGCAGCGGGTTCGGCTGCTGGCTCCGGTCTTGGGTCCACCGAGCCCTTGGGTAAGCCTGAATATCGAAGATGTTATAAAAAGGAAAAGGTAGAAAATGCGATAAATTCAGACCCAAGCATAGTATTACCGTAGTTTTGAGCGACCCATCGGCCGCGCGACAGGAGTCCCCATGTCCGTGCTTCATGTGTATGTTGGCAAAGGAGAACACCAACCCATTCGTTCATTTTCCGGACAGCCGGAGGTATCCATGCCACGGCTGGTATAAAGAAGGGGAGAAATCGTGATAATATGTAAGGACAAGTGTTTGACAAAGCATTCAAAGGTGGCTATTAAAAGAACTGAGACACTTACGATTATCATTCCACCTCTCCGGAAAGGGCATATAGTTAGCCGGAAAAATGTCCGCGGTCTTCACCCGGACGTAGTGCTCTAGCCAACCTCGGTTTCTATCTTCATCCATCTTCGAAAAGATTGGGTTCCGGCTTCGCTTGGTGAGCTTTATTACACCCCCTCGGAATAACCTCGTGGAATATAATCAGATAAAGTGAGCCATCGTAAACTCCTTCTTCAAGTTGTTGGCCAACAGCCGGAGGCAGGCCACGGTCCTCCAGACTATTGGACCAATCTGGGCCAAGGTTACATTATATGTCTGGCACATATCCAAAATAACAGGGTTGATTGGGGGGTCGAGCTTGAGTGTAAAAGGATAGGTGTAAACGTACAGGAAGACCTCCTGATGATCGGTGATCGATTCATCAGGTCCGAGGGCAAACACTTGTACCGGACGGTTATCCGCAATCAGCCCGGACTTGATCAAGTTTGTCCTCGGTAATGGACGACGGGTACCGTCTTACATCAAACCCTCTATCAGTAACCGAAGAAGGCTTCTCAACTTCAAACTCCTTGTTATAGAGCCTGTTTGGATAGGCTTATGCTTATAAGCTGCAAACAGCTTATAAGCTAAAAAAAATAAGCTGGGGTAGTCTAACTTTTTTTTTTTTGGCTTATAAGCTGTTTTCAGCTGCTTTAGATAAGCTAAGTCAAATGGGCCCAATTATTTTTTTAAGCTTATTTTAAGCACAAAATGACTTTAAGCTGGCCAGTCAAACATTCAAAAAAGCTGAAAACAACTTATAAGCAACTTATAAGCCAATCCAAATGGGCTCATAGCTGGGTTTGGACGGTACAATGTCCAAAGCAGTGGGCTCAACAATGATTTTTCCCTTGGGTTGTGAAGTTGGCTCGGTTCCTTGAGAAGAAACCGAGGGAACACCCTGGGAGGTGGTTTCAGTGTTGGCAGACATTTGGAAGTTATGGAAAAGGAGATTGGCAAATTCGAAAAGGGAGAAGGAACAAGTTAAAAAATAATACGAGAGTGAAGGATAGTTGAAAAAATTCAAAATGGCAAAGTAAGAGAAGAAACGAAGCAACACTTTCGATAGGAAAACAGCAAATGAAAAGGTTGGTAAAGTTGGTTTTCTTACACACTAAATAAGAAACGAATCGAGGGGAGAAAACGGTTGAAATCAGTAAGAAATATGAGATGAAGATGATTAGAAGTGGAGAAGAAGAAGGTGAAGAAGTAAAATGGAGAAATGAAAGGGTTAAAGGCCTTATATAGGCATGGGAACTGAGACGGTTACAGATCCCAGCCAACCGGGGGATGCCACGTGTCTCATAATTAATGAGACGTGATTTAAAACGACGTGCGTTACGGCGGTTGCCAAAGTTGGCCGTTTGGGATGAGACACGTTGCTGATGGCAGAGGGACGTGACGCAACTGTTCCCACCAAAATTAAAAGATAAGAACGAGCTTATGGAACCATCGGTTTCGTGACTCATCCACTTCCCGTTACTCCGGTAAAACTACGGTCTGGAAAGTGTGGGGACTATCTGTATACGGTAAAAATTGAATTTATGCTAGACCGGTGAGACCGGGAATCGAGGGAAGAAAGAAACAAGCACGAGCATGAAGACTTTCTTTCGGACCGGAGGTATTGCCCCAGAAGTGGTTGATCAGAAGAAAGCGAAGGAAATCGTTTGGTCCGGTTTCTCCATGGCCGAGTTGATCGTGGCCGTTAGTCCGGTTTCTCCATGGCCAAGTTGATCGTGGCCGTTAGTCCAGTTTCTCCACGGCCGAGTTGATCGTGGCCGTTAGTCCGGGCGATCAGTTACAAAATTGTCACGCGTCAAGACCGTTCTGCCACATTGTACTGCCAATCGTACGGGTGTCAGACCGTACGGCCCAACCTTATCCTTTTAGGGTTTTCTTTATTCTAAAGGGGCTTTATGTTGTATGCAAGACCCATAAAGCAAAACTATAAATAGGAGACATTTCCCTACTTTTAAGGGTTAGCTTTTCAAGATCAAGAAGATTGTAATAAAAAATATATGGAAGCTCTCTCTCTCTTTTAGTCCAGATCTGTGGAGCATTGTTGTTTAGCTTCATTCTTCTAATATCACTATACTTAATCATCCATAGAAACATATGCAACGCATGTATCCAAGTTATTAACGCATATATTCGTATCTACAAACCATTGTACCCGAATCCATATATATATATATATATTCCCTCAAAGACCAACAAAGATTAAAGTTTGCCCACATATCCTATACCTCACTTACAAATTCAATTGATTACCTAATTTCGGGGTAAACAATACTTTAAAATATTTGAACCATAATGTAGTCATGGTAACTTACCTAATCGGATTTCTAGTGTATCAGCTGTATCAAAATTATGAACGGGAAATAGCCATTCAAATCATATTTTAATTAAAACGTAGCGATTGAAATTGTGAAAAAGAAAGCAGTGCATGAAAATAAGATGTTATAAACAGGGGCGGAGGGAGGAAGGGCCAGGAGGTTCATCCGAACTCTCTTCGGCGGAAATTATACTGTTTATACATGGTTAATTTTATATATATATATATATATATATATATATATATATATATATATATATATATATATATATAGTAGACGTCGAAACCCTTTTGGCTTCTTGATGTGTTTTTCATATTTTGAACCCCTTAGTGAAAATCCTTGCTTCACTGTTTGTTATAAATGTTACTCATGTCACCTAACCAGGGGCGGATCCATGTTGAAGTGAGGGTGTTCACCCGAACGCCCTCGGCAAAAAATTATAGTGTATATATAGGGTAAATTTTCTGTATTTATGTGCATATATTAACTTTTGAACACCCTCGGCAAAAATTTACAGTGTATTTTTAGCTTCTTCTTTTTTCCGAACACCCTGGATGAAAATTCTGGATCCGCCACTGCACCTAACAAGGACTTTATGGTGTAAAGAGAGACCTTATTATATGGTATGGCAGTAGTAAGAAATAATGATTCAGCATGTGTGCTTATGTCCTTTTTCATCAAAGCAGTGCACATGGAAGACCTTAAATTCTCAGCCAGCAACCAATTCCTTAGCACAAATTGCCGACGTGGATTTCCAACTGATCATGTGATTTGGACTTCCCATATGCTGCCACGTATACTTTCCTGCTAATGCCGACATTGATTCAGAAATGCTGTTTCTGCATTTTTGCTCAAAATACACTGTTGATCTTTTCGCTTTTTAAGTTTTGCCCCCTCAAGTTGTTGCATTTTTGGGACCAATTCTAGAAATTTATCATGTCCCCTGTTCCTCTCAATTATCAGAATCAAAGACTGAGGGATGATAAATTAAAGATATGAACATTGAATTAATAAAAGGACAGCAAGACTTGGAAGAATGAGAGCCAATTGAAATGAACTGTTCTGTGATATAAAAAAAAAAAACAGTTTTAACGTCTATATATTGGTAGTGCACGCACAAGGGTGGCAAATGAGTCATTTAGGCTAAAGTTGGGCGGGTTAAGATTGGCTGAATATATAGATGGGGCAAAGCCCAACCCTGCCCAAAGCTTGTTTGAGCTAAGATGAACTGAGTCAAGATGGGTTAAACGAATGGTCATAATCCAACCTGCCTAACTTAACCCACCTTTTTAACATTTTGATAAACTAAAAATATCAATATTCTTTGATTACAAATATTATCTCGCTCATGCTTTTCTAAATAAACGGTGTTTTAAAAATTAACTTTAAATACTTTTTGGATATAAAAAAACTCAAACGTATACTTTTACTTAAAATAATAAAGATATTTACTATAAGTTAATCCAGTACATAAATTATATTTGAAATTATTTCGAGAAGTAAATCAAAAGAAAATTAAATGTTAATTAATGTAATGAATAGTGATTTTATCAAATTCCTCTCTTTTCTTTGCCTTATTTATATATTTTTATAGTTGTCTTGTACTAACTAGGAGTGACAAACATGTGTTGGATAGAGGTGAGTCGAAAAATAGGTTAAACAAAAAGGGAAAGCACAGACTCTCATGATAAAAAAAAAAGTTACTAGTAAAAGATTAAAAAAAAAACAAAAAACATTTTAAAAAATAAAAAAAAATTGCAAAAATTAAATAATAATTAAAAAAGAAGTTGATCATATCTTATAGCTTTTATACTTATGAATGAATGACAATTGATGGGTCGGTTTGGGCTAATGATTTGTGATGAGTTAAATTCCAATCAACCCATCTTCAAAATCACTCTAGCCCAAACTCATTGAAGATTGGACAGGTTAGGCGAATCAAATGGGTTTGGGCTAGTTTTGTCACTCCTGTAGCACACATCACATTTCCAAGATAACTAAAGGTTACCATTCACAAAAATGTTGGACAAATAACCTGAAAATAAGACAAATTATTTGTTATAATATATTATTAACTGTAAAAATTATTTATACTATTGATGTTTATAAGTAAAATCTTGAGAAAATGAAGGTTGGTTTTTCTGATATTATTGGTTCAATTATGCCAAATGTAATTATTGGTAGCTTGAATGTTAATAATTGTAACGTCTTGTTATGTATGAGTGATGTGCAAAGAAAAAAGTTGAAAATAAAAAAATAAAAAATAAAAGGATTTTGGCCCCCTCCTACCCATGATCCCCAATTAAAACCCTTTCAACCTACAGTTGTATGGCAAGATATGGAAAGAACGCACATTTGCCTAAAAAGGTAAAGTATTTCTCTGATTGAATTGTGAGCCGCGTGTTCTTGTTCTATGCTTACATTTAATCCTTTTGCATATATTTGCCATTCAATTTTTATTTTCTTTTCTTGTATGTAATAGTTTTACTTTTGATATTTCCAATTAAGTCCTCCTTTTCACTATAAAAGTATCCAATTCTCCAATCTCTCTGGACTGCAAAACAAGCAGCTATACTTAGCCACCAACCCTTGAAGAAGACCCTAATATATCCTCCATTATACTTCTCAATTTCTTCTTAGATTTCTTACTCTTCCCTAATCTGGTACGTGACCAACTTCTTACTTTTGTTTTGTGAACTATATTTGCTTTGCCTGTTACAAACTTAGATGGTGAAATTTTTTAAGAGATTTTTGTGATGACAACTTTGATGATGAAATTCTTTATTAGAAGATTCTTAGATCATTTGTGGTCTTGATGTCCGAGGTACCGTTTTTGGTTATCATGCCATTTTACTTTCTTTTACTTTAGGCTCTCTTTTCTGCATTGCCATGCAAGTAGTTAGCAAAGCTATCTTTTTTCTAAAATCACTGATCATATGCTTGTTTGGATTTTTTCTGTTGTTACACAGAACATTAAATATACTACTCCATTAGGTTAGCTCAAGGCATATTGCTCCTTTTGAGGAAATATCATGGGGAAGTCTACAAACTTCTCACAGCAGCCAAACCAAGTAAGAAAAATGAATAATTGCGTCAATTGCAAATTTCAGCATGAGATGCACCTACTTCTGCTTAATTCATTTTGCTTCCCTTTAAAACCTGGGCTCTTTTAATTAGGAATGAAACTAAACGTTCTGTAAAACAAACTAAAGGAAAAAAAAAAAAGATTTGATCAAGCTGGTCAAGTTGTAGCTTCTTGGCCATATTTCAGTGCAAGACTGGAGGAGAGCTTTAACCTAAGATACGATCATATGACATATGTCATATACCATCAACCATAACCTTAATTAACAAAAAGTTCGTTCAATGAAAATCTACTGCTTTGACCAAGCTGGTACTACTATACAATTTTCTTTTAACTTGCATAGTCAAAGTTTTCTCCCTTCAAATAAGTAAGTGGTTTGGAATACTGATCAACCAATGGCAGAGTGATAGTACAAATCAATTTTAATTGAAAATGAAAATAAAATGACTATTAAGTGTACTTTGCTGCACCTCTTATCTTAAGACAATGGATCTGTCTAAATCTCTACCACACTTCAAGGGGACTTTACATATGTACATTGAACAACGCAAATTTAATTAGATTCATCAGTACAATTATTGACTATATATTGTAGTAGGCTATTGTGTGGTTCTCACTTCTAATTGATTTGCACACCCAACATTAATGATTATTGTGTTTGTGAATCATGTGGGCCGAATCACTTAGGTTACTCAAGAGTCGTCCAATTTTTGTTGATGACCGAATAAGAGAAGTTTTTACCGCCTTTTCTTCTCTCTATCGCTCTCGGATTGATAATCATGCCGCAATTTAATGCATTAACTTTTTTAGGTAATCCAGGGGTAAAGATTAACCCCTACCTAACTCCCTTCCACTCCTTTTCTCTTCCCAGAGTTAACATCATGGAAAACTTTTAAAACATAGGGAATTCAGATGCAATTGAAACAGGTACTTCAAGATCATCAATAAAGCATGTTTTATACACATGAGTTGTTTTGAAAAAAACAATGTAAATCAATTATATCATATGCTTGAATTAATCACGATCAATTTAAAAAACATGCCTAATTTAATTTTGATTTATGCAAATTAAATGGGTCCCTGTTTGTTGCTGCTTATTGCACAAGGTTTAATTTCCTGCTCCCTCATCGTCCTCCTACCGACGTGAAGGACAGGCATCTTCTTTGTCTCCACGGTCATTGAAACCATCACCTAGAAAATATTGAATCAGAAACTTCAGTAATATGGTATTCAATTTTATTTTCCTCCTCTATCTTAGTGACCATAAGTTGCAAAGATTAATAAGGTGGGAAAAGAAAGAGAAAAGGAAAGCAGTATCTTTGTGTTTAACTGTTCATTTCATTGGCATAAAGGATCCATTTCATTAGGGACTCTGGAAACCCAAATGAAGTATTTTGACTTGAGATCTAATCAAGAGTAGATTAGAGGGGAAGAATATTAACGAAGTAGGAAAAGAACGAGGATAGGGCAGTAGAATCTTGTTCTCTTCACGAGAACTTCCTATAATAGAAAGTACTATTTTTTTCATTATAAAAGTCATTCACTGAGGCTTTTCACCTCCTGTACAGGTGACGGGGTTATTCAAAAGAATCTCTATGTTTATTTCGTTGGCAAAAACTATCCATTCCATTAGGGACTTTGAAAACCTAAAAACGAAGTCTTTTTTACTTGAGATCTAATTAATGGAAATTCGAGGGGAAGATTAATAAAATGAGAACAGAAAGAGCAAAGAGAAGCAAAATCTTGTTCTTTTCGCTAGAACTTCCGGTTATAGAAGCTGTTAATTCGGAACAGGTTCTTTGCTGGCAAAAAAGATTCATTCCATTCGGGACTTTGAAAACCCCAAAACGAAGTCTTTTGACTTAAGATCTAGTCGATGATAGATGCAAACCATCTTGTTGTTCATCTTTCTCTACTCCTTTTTGTCCCCAATCTTTGCTCCTAATTAACATCATTCTTTTTTTCTTCTCCAGAAATTAAGCACGGGAGAATCGCCTGATCCTCCTTTTGAGGAGACATACAAGAAACTTTTTGACGACATAAGAATGGGAAAGTCATCAAAAATAAAATACCAAAACCTCTTCGTTGTAGAAGAATGTGAGTTGCCATTGATAGATCTTGAGCAACTAAACGGAATAGAATTAGACAGAGAAGAATGCAAGAGGAAAATAGCCAAAGCTTCACAAGAATGGGGTTTTTTCCAAGTAGTGAACCATGGAATATCACACGATATATTAGCAAAAATGCGAATGGAGCAAATTAAGCTATTCAAGAAGCCATTCCATGAGAAAATGAATGACAAGAATCTCAAATTCTCAGCAGGAAGTTACCGGTGGGGAACTCCTTCTGCTACATGTCTTCAACAACTTTCTTGGTCTGAAGCTTTCCACGTACCTCTCACTGATATCACCAATTCAACTGATTTTAGCAGCCTCAGGTACTAACCAATAAACTGTTTCTCTCTTTCTTGTTTCCCTTTTGCATTATATTTGTATTGTAGGACATGTACCAAACTAAAGACAACTGTTCCCCGTACAATTGTGATCTATAATATTGTTTGGAGTATAGTTTGATGCACGGCTAATAAGTTCTAAAAAAAAAATTAGGATTAGGTCACTTATAAGGTATTTATAGTTTTTTTTTAAAAAGAGCTTTATATTGTCCGTATATATAATTTCTATGGAATTGGTTCATATTACTCCCTTTACTCACTTCAAATCATTTTCTAAATCCAATAAAAATATGCACCAATTAATATGGGTAGATTGGTAAATTATGCACTTTCTTTATTATTTTTTAAGAGGTGTGCAAAGTTAAAAGTGGACAAATAAAAGTGAACCGAAAGAGTAGTTCTTTCATATAAGGGTATACTTTTGAAATTCTAAAGTGAAATTATTATTGGACAATTTATTTTTACTAAAATGTCATTTAAAATGGTCAAAACCTTAAAAAGTTAAAACACTTAAATGGATTAGGGGTACACATTAATTACTCACCTAAATTTAAAGGGCCGTTGAAACTTCTGCGAATACTTGAACATAAAGATTAACGAAATTAATTTTTGAAATAAAGAAAGTAGTCTTATAAGTTCAACCCACATATGTGTGCATTTTTCATTTTCTTTTGCTTATGAAACAAAGAGTCCGAAACCAAAATGACCTAAAAAAAAAACCTATTGAATCAAAATACCTCAATAAAAAATAAAAAAAAAGGTGACATAAGTACCTTTAGCGCAATAATTTACTACGCTAAAAGACTTAACCGTAATAGCGCGGTTAAGTCATTTAACGCAGTAAAATACTGTGTTATAGAACCAGTAAAAAAATAAAAATAAAATCTATAACGCAGTAAAATACTGCGTTATAGAAACAGTTAAAAAAAATTAGCCAACTTTATTTTTTGCAACACTTTAGTGTTTTTTTTTTAAATACTTTGACCAACGATTAGTCGTGTGTCAAGACTCCGAAACGTCAATATTTTATATAGAACCTGATATTTTTTCTGCGTACAATACATCAAGGATACGTAAACGTTCAGATCGTCATTTTAGGGGTTGAAAAGGTGCCCGAAATAAGTTTTGTTTGAAAACTTTAGGTTTAAGTGTTCTATATACATAGACGTCAATTTTTTTTTTTTGAAGACTTGTTGTCATTAGCTTAATTTTTTTTTTATTTTTAGGGTTTAGATTTAAGTGTGTTATTTTGTAAAGCATAACTTTATTTCGAATATATGTGATTTTTTGGGCTCGGACATCCGATTTACGCGTTTTTTTTTTGCAACATATTCGAAATAAAGTTACGCATTAAAAAATAACACACTTAAGGAACACTTAGTGTTTTTTTTTCCATAAAAAGATAGCAATATCTTATTTTAATAAATCTTTTCTTTGCAACATTTAGTGTTTTTTCCATACTTTGACTAACGATTAGTCGTGTATCAAGACTCCGAAACGTCATTATTTTATATAGAACCTGATTTTTTTCTGCGTACTATAATGTAGGCTCAATACATCAAGGATACATAAACATTCGGATCGTCGTTTTAGGGGTTGAAAAGGTACCCGAAGTAAGTTTTGTTTGGAAACTTTAGGTTTAAGTGTTTTATTTTTTAAGGTTTTGATTTAAGCGTGTTATTTTTTAATCAAGACATAACTTTATTTTGAATATAAATCTAATTCTAAAAAATATAGGGCGAAAAACTAGTTGTAAAGTGGTCAAATTTTAGATGGTCATAACTTTGTGCTAGGATGTCCGTTTTACGCGATTTTTTTTTTGATCTTGTGTATTTGTTTCGAGATCTACGCGGATAAATGGCTGCAAGGCGGTTTGGCCGAGCCGATTTAAAAAAAACACTTGTTATCCTATTCAATTTCAATTTTCCCCCAAATTGGCTTGAAGTTTTTAGTTTTCTTTACTTATAATATGATGATACGTAATAGATTTCAACGTAAAAATCCTGGGGCAATGTAGATGTGAATGTCAATTTCACTTTTGTGGTTTCAATTTTTCAAAATAAAGCCGACTAATTTTCTCGACATATAAAGTTGACTAAAATAACCTTATAAAAATAGAACACTTAAATCTAAAGTTTTCAAACAAAATTTACTTCGGGCACCTTTTCAACCCCTAAAATGACGATCCGAACGTTTACGCATCCTTGATGTATTGAACCTACATTATTGTACGTAGAAAAAAATGCCAGGTTCTATATAAAATATTGACATTTCGGAGTCTTCACACACGACTAATCGTTGATCAAAGTATGGAAAAAAAACACTAAAGTGTTGCAAAAAATAAAGTTGGCCAATTTTTTTTAATTTTTTTTACTATTTCTATAATGCAGTATTTTACTGCGTTATAGATTTTTTTTACTGGTTCTATAACGAAGAATTTTACTGCGTTAAAGGACTTAATCGCGCCGTTATGGTTAAGTCTTTACTGCGCTAAAAGTACTTATGTCACCTTTTTTTTTGTTGGGGTATTTTGATTCAAAAGAATTTCTTTAGGGTCATTTTAGTTCTGGACTCTGAAACAAAGAGAGCAGTCCTAGCCTCCTAGGTGTTTCCCTTTCTATTACTCCGTAATTTCTTAAAGCCCTCCATAAGCTGCAGGCAACGATGTCGGGTGCAGACCAATAATATTGATGTTTTAAATCTCGAACGAGGTTTTTTTTGTTTTTTGGGTCCCGTCTTCGGTACCCGCATTGGAGCTTGATTACATCTGAATTCATACAGCGTAAGGCCCCATTCGGGGGGAAATCCTCCCTGTTATGAATTTTTTAATATTCAGAGCTCGAATTCGAAACCTCTGATTAAGAGAACAGCAACCTCATCCGCTGCACCACAATATTCTTCACTACTTGCACAATAATACTCCATCCGTTTCAATTTATGTGAACCCATTTGACTGGGCATTGAGTTTAAGAAAGTAGAGAAGACTTTTAAACTTGTGGTGTTAAATGAGTCACATATATTGTGTGTGGCTATAAATCATTGCATAGAGGTAAATTGTTTTCAAATAAAGAAACATGTCATTCTTTTTTGCACGAACTAATAAAGAAATAGATTCACATAAATTGAAACGGAATGTGTTTGATCTAAAGGCGATAAACTTGGAGATTTTTTTTTCGTTTGTCAACAAACTTACACTTGGATTGATTCTTCATCTTTTTATCTAGATTTTTTGTTGTTGTTGTGAAATTTATCCATATTGCTTCTTCGTGTTCTCTTTTAATTAAATAGTACGAGACTTTATCTTTAGAGGAAAATATCGCTAGAATTTAAAGTGCTTCAATTAAGAAAAAAGAATTATTACTACTACAGTTAAAAGAGAGGCTAAGTTTACAAAGTAAAGTTATTTGGTTAAGGAAAGCTTATGAAACTGTTTAACTATTACTCCTATGTCTTGTATCACTTTTTTATTTTTAGTATGTCAAAAAATAATGTCACCATTTTATAATTAAAAACAATTTAACTTTAAAAAATTTCTTTTACTCTAATGAAATGATTTAAAGCTATATAAATTTTTAAAATTTATTCTTGGCCACAAATTTCAAAATTGTTTTTTTCTTTTTTAAATTATATCACAAATCAAATGATACTACATAAATTAAAACGGAGGGAGTAATCACTTTAAAATAGAAAGGATCAAAAGAAATAGTGAGGCATCGGTACAGAGTATTAATTGCGGAGTATAAATTTTGATGTAAAGTAACCCTGGTTTCGTCAGCGCCTGAACCTAAGAGAAACGTGATAAAATTATTCACCTTCTCTTATTACGTACATAAAAAATAAAAAAAATATTCCCACCTTTTACTTTTACTTATCCATTATTTAAAAATAAATTTTGATTTTTACTTTTCACTTTTAGCATATCAAATTTTATTTTTTTGTTTTACTTATAGTATTAATTACTCACTTAATTTTTTTTCAAATTTAATAAAAATAAGCACCAATTAATATGAATACATTGGTAAATTATTTACTTCCTTTATTATTTCTTAAATAGAGCGAAAAGTTCAAAGTGAACAAGTAAAAATGACGGAGGGAGTAATAATAATAATTAAAAAAATAATGGTTAAAGTAGATGGCTGCCAACAGTGTTCAAAATTAGGTTTAGAATTGACAGCATTTTAGTTTTGGATCCTCAGCTAGTACAGTAGTTCCTTAAGTCGGTTCCTACCTTTAGAAACTTTAATTTGGGAGCTGGCGACTTCGAGAATTCTTGGTGTGTTTATCCTATAATAATGTTGGACCTGGTGATGACGTTAACCATTGAGGATCAGAATCCAATATGAGCATATGATTGTTGTAACTTCTCTCATCCATTAGTATTTTTATTCAGATAGACCATTAAGGTTACGTTTGTGTTAAAGAAGGAGGACCAGTGGCCCATTCAAATTAAAGGCTGTTCAAAGTCGCCACGATCAAAGTATAATAAATTGTTTGAGCATATATAGAAAATAAGCTTAGATATTAATAGAATAATAATAATTTTTCAGTGATCAAACATGAAAAATTCAACCTCTCCTTTCTTAGCTTGTCCTCAGAGGTTAAACCTTTTTATATAAATAAAAAGAATTAGGTAAAATATTGATAAATTTTTGTTTATATGAGTTATGTGGGTTTTCTGAGTTTAATTACTTTTAACAATTTTCAATTCAAAAATTACCTCTGTGACCTGGGTCATGCTAGTTAATCCCTAGCCATATATATTACTACTACTTAATAACCACTTTTAGCTATTTAGCATTCTGCATTTTGATCTTTCTACCTAATAGTTTTCTTGTATAGTGGAAAATCTCCACTTCCTAAATGTCAAGCTGATAAAAAGATTTATGTATAACCCACTTCAGGTAAGAAAAATCTAATTCATCAAATCGAGGAGTATAAAGATAAGTCTAGTGTGAACTCAACAGATCCTAAATATAGTGCGACATATCCAAAGTGCATATATTTCCGGGTCGCAAAACCTGTATGAAGCTGCGCATGATATGTTCTCACTGTCAGTTTAGTACTGACAGCTTAACAAATTATGTATGTGCAATTAATTTATTTATAAGATACTATAATCCATACAATATGCATCAATTGATAACCTGATTAAAAATACTCTCTTCGGATAAAAAAAAAGTCCACTTAGCCATTTACACACCCTTTAAGAAAATACTAACTCCTAGACAAAAATAGGTAATTTGACTAAACTACCCCTAATTAAATAAGCATTGGGATTTGATCATATAACACTTAATATGGCAAATATAAAAAAATAAGGTTAATTCTTTCTTGATTTGTTAAGTGGATTCTTTTTTTATCCAAGAAAAAAAGGCTAAGTAGACTCTTTTTTTTATCCGAAGGGAGTAGTAACTTAGCTGCTATAATGGATATATTAATGTGAAAAATCTTACACTATCAATGTCTCTCTCTCTCTTTATATATATATATATATATATATATCTTTCTTACAATTTTTTCTTTTTCTTGGATGAGCTCAGCTCCACAATGGAACAGTTTGCAACAACACTATCTGAATTAGCACATAAATTAGCAAGGATTTTGTCGGAGAAAATGGGATATAAGTCGAAATATTTCAGAGAAACATGTTTGCCAAGCACTTGTTACCTTAGGATGAATAGATATCCAGCATGCCCTATTTCACCAGAAATGTTTGGATTAATGCCACACACTGATAGTGACTTCCTCACTATATTGCACCAAGATGAGATTGGAGGATTGCAGTTAGTAAGAGATGGGAAATGGATCTCTGTTAAGCCCAATCCTGAAGCACTTATCATCAACATTGGAGATTTGTTTCAGGTAATTAACAATGAACTTAATTAGATGCTTTGACATTATTATCTCATTTTGACTTCTTCACTTATGAAGCTATAACATACTGAGATTTTGCAAATCCCTCTGCGCAAAATCTAAGTGCAAATATTATGTAAAGAGTTTAAGTTCTATATACTGACATTGTATAGAAGATATTTATATAATAAGATCACTTTAAGAAAAGAAAAAAAACTAATTGCATGTAACTCTATTTAGAGCTTGTTTGAGTTAGCTGATTAAAAGTACACTGATAAGCATCAAATGTCGAAAAGTACTAACTTTAAGGTACTGAGGCTGATTGGGATAGAAGTGATGAAACGGATAATAAGCAGTTTCGGTATTTGGTAAAAAGGTATTGATAACTGATACACTTTTTTTATGTTAAAATGACTGAAATGTACTTAAATTTATTTACAAAAAATATAACTCAAACAATTATTATATGTAAAAGGGTGAAAAATGAAATTAGAGTAGAGAGACAATTAAGATATGTTTTAGGTAGTCTTTCAAAGATTACAAAAGATATTAGCTATAAAATTATAAAATTTTGGTTAAATCAAAAGTGCTTATAAGTTGTAAAATCAGAAGTTAGAGGTGACCAATTTATGGCTTTTGGCTACTTTTGATATTACCATACGCATAGATAAGCAAAAAAGTATTTAAGCTAATTTGATCAGCTTATATATTTATCCAAACACCCTCTTAATAAATATCGATTGGCAGCTTAGAATAAATGGTAAATAACTTGTTATATACTCCTATAAAAAGTTAAATTACAGTAGTAATATACAAATTATTATATCCTCAGTGTATATAACTTAAATCCTTCCGTAAAATATGCACTCTTAATGAAGTAATGTTTGATGATGCAGGCTTGGAGCAATGGTGTTTATAAAAGTGTTGAGCACAGGGTTGTTACAAACAAAGCAAAAGAGAGATTCTCAACTGCATTTTTCTTATGCCCATCATATGACACAGAAATACGGAGTTGTTTTGAGCCTTCTGTTTATAGAAGATTTACCTTTAGAGAATTCAGACAACAAGTCCAAGAAGATGTTAAGAAATTTGGTTATAAAGTAGGTCTCCCTAGGTTTCTTGTGTCAACTCATTAATCTCAACATTTTTTGTAGTAATTAAATTAAAAATGCATATATATTATGGTCACATTTGACCTTTTAAATAGTGTATAGGAAAAATGTGTAAGTCAATCTTTCTCTTTCTGAGTTTTAATTTAGAACAAGTGTATATCTTATATATACTGCCTATATAAATTATACGTTGTACCTGTTAGGGGTTTTGCCATGATTTTCTTACCAAATTTGAGTTTTACTTTTCCCTTGAAGGAAAGTCAAAGTATTACCATAATTGCTTTTACTTTTCCTGAAAGGAAAATATAATTCTCATCCATATTTGGCTAATCCTTATCTTGGAGGAAAAGTTTTGTACATCTATAAAATGAAGACATCCTTCCCACAACTAGAACACAATAGCATCCACAATGTAGTCATTTAGAGAGTTTTGATTAGGGGGAGATTTTCCTGTCAATAAATTTTATGATTTTATATTAGTTTTCATATGTAGATCAATTGATCAGAGCGTATTAGAATATTATGCCTCTTTTAGTATGTTTTTCTTTATCGTTTGATTTATCACCGTTCAAGGTTTTGCATTTGTAAGCTTCCGCATGACGCCCTGTTATTTCGATCCCAATAGTACCACGTAAGCAACTGAGTTTGAGCTAATAATACTTTACGAGTATCTCTAATTTTGATACTTCATTAATGGAAATAATATTTTTGATGCTATATGTGTAGAATCCTGCTAGCCAAGTATTTAATTATTTATCCCAATTTTCAAAAGTTAAATACAAATTTAGTGGCAAACTTTCCATCTTCACGCTTCTTTTCTCCTTTTTCTCCCTCCTCCATATTGACTCGTAAAATCTTAACCATCTAGACAAGGACAAGGTAGAAACTGGGATAAAAAGAAGAAAAACAACTGATGTCGTTAATGAAGTTATTGTAATTTTCTTCTTCAGATATCCCCGATTTGCCTCCACCACTTAATTCTTTTAAGAAGCTGGACTTAGCACGAGTTCTTTCATCGACTTTATAATTAATATGACAGGTAATTTACCAAATTGATGGAGGAAGGTTTGGAATCAAGAGAATAATATTGAGAAATGTAATAAACTCGAAATATTGGACAATACATAATAAATTTGCCAATTCATCAATACTTATAAACAATTTAAGAACATGTGTAGAATGATGGTAGAACTAATAAGTATTGCCAATCCATCAACTTGTGAACAATTGAACAACACAGACAAGTTTTGTCACTCTATCAAGACTTGTGATAATTTAATAAGATAGGTAGAATGAAAATAGTATATATCAAGTCTTGCTGGTATGGCAGAACTTGTAGCAATACAAGTTTTGTCTATCTCGCAGAACTTGTGAACAATTTGTATTAAAGTTATAACTCAAGTATAACTTGTGAAAACTTATTTTTTAATTCTTTTTGTCCGGCTAAATTTTAAAAACTTTATAAAGATTAGCCATTCTTTAAGTAAGGGTCCTAAAACCGGCTATTTGTTACATCCCAACTTCTAGCAGGCTGTGCGGAGCCCAATTAGCTAAGTCAGAATCGAACCATATCAGAAGCCCGCGACCTGCGTTCAATTCAACCATTTTGACAAAATATGTGATTCAATAATTTGAGATAGATATTTGATTATTCATATTACCTTATTAAATAATTGCACTACTAGTCCACTAATATAATTAAATATTATTTTAAGGTTCTATTGCACTACTAGTCCACTAATATAATTAAATATTATTTTAAGGTTCTTACTTTTAAATTTAAATTAATCTAGAATAAAGAATAACTTTATCATCAAATAAATAAAATGATGGACATTTAACCTTTTGGCCATGCGGATTTATTTTACTTTATTTAAAAATAAGCATTTGATCAAAAAACTCAAAATATAACTTGAAGTTATATTTGAAATTTGAAAAGCACATAAAATCCTATATTCACTTTTTTACTTTCAGTAAATTTAAATAACTAAATATTCTTTACAAAAGCTATAATTCAACACAATTTCAACTTTAAAATTTTAAATAAAGTAAAATATATTTGATTTTCACGAGCAACCGCCTACTTATTAGTGAAGGCATTAAAAAACTTGTTGAGGAGATTTGACTCTGTAAGGACAGAAAAGTCATTTACTAAAACACAACGAAGCAGCCTTCATTCATATAATAATAGGACGCAATCTTGAGTTTTGGTCGGAGAAGGAGACCGGAAAATGGAGCAAAGAAGAAGAGGGATCCAGTGGTTCGCCCTCACAGTAACTATCGTGCTCTCCTTTGTGGTTCAACCTTCTTTCTCCATTTACTGTGATGAAGATAACTGTTACGATCTCCTTGGGTAATTAATTAGTACTTCATTTCTTTGTTCTTTTTTTTCACTTATTTATTTAATTAATTAATTAATTTTGGTGTTTTTTTGGTAGGGTGACTGAAAATGCGAATTCATCTGAAATCAAGAAAGCTTATTACAAGCTCTCTTTGAAACAGTAATTTTTTAATTTCTTCCTTGTATGTTACTAGTTGATATTAATTTATTGGTTATTGATAATTGTGGTTGTTTAGTCATCCAGATAAAAACCCTGATCCAGAATCAAAGAAGCTTTTTGTTAAAGTTGCAAATGCTTATGAGGTAATTAATATTCTGTTTACTATTTATCTTGAGGTTTTCTTATTTCTTGCTTGGCAGATCAAATTGGGATTTCAGTTATATGCATTAATCAAATAAAAAACCATTGAAAAGCACATTGTGTTTTCAATAAGCGAGATGCAACTAATCTAATACAAATACTTTCTTTATCGCGTATTATATGTGTTGTTTGACTGAAAATGGGTTAAGATGTTAACTATTTAACTACCTATTAGTAGTAGTAGTAGTTGAACAAGATATTATGGTCTTTATCGAAAAGGTTAGTTTTATAGAAAAGAAAAGGTTGTGAAAGATGTTAGTGGACATTGTCTAATTGTTTGGGAGCCGAGGGTCTATCGGAAACAGCCTTCCTACCTCCCAAGGTAGGGGTAAGGTCTGCGTACACTCTACCCTCCCCAGACCCCACCTTGTGGGAATATACTGGGTATATTGTTGTTGTCTAATAGTTTGGGATGGAGTGAGTAGTATGTCTTTGTGATAAATATTAAAGGGTTGATTTTTCGCCTAGATTTTGAAAGACGAAGCCACAAGGGAGCAGTATGATTATGCACTTGCTCATCCAGAGGAGGTTAGTTTCCAGTACTCTTTGGTTACATATTGTTTGCATAAAGATTATGGCGAGGAGTCCTAGTGCTTCAATTTTTATTCTTTTTAGTATGTCGGAGTCCAGCTTATGAGTATTGGACTTTCTTGGGCAATGCTATTAGACTTCTCAATTGACAGATGATAATCAGGTCACATACTAATGTGTTTTATTCATGCTTTTGAATTTTCAGTTTTTCTACAATACAGCGCGGTATTACCATGCTTACTATGGTCACAAAACTGTAAGAGCCTTTTCCTATTTCCTGTCAGATATTTGTATTCTTTTGTCCATAACACTTCACATGGGTGAAACTTTGAGCTTGAGATTTCATTATACATGCAAAGTTGATTTATGCTCACTTAGCTGTTTGTGTTTTAATTGTAGGATACTCGTGCTGTCCTCGTTGGTCTTCTTTTGATACTCTCATCATTTCAGTATCTGAATCAGCGGACAAGATATAATCAGGTAAAGTAACGCTAAACATTCATCACTAATATTTCTCTTCAACTTGCAACCTGCATCTGCAATCAATGGTTAATGACGAGATCTTTGTATTATAGCCTGGAAATTGAAGAATGCTGTTCACGGCTTTTCTTTTGCTTGATTTCTTTCATGTATTTTAGCTTTATGATTTGAAAAATCCCCGTGATGACATTTTATACTTTGACAATCTAAGAGCAATGTGGTCCTTGGACAATAAATGAAAATAATAGTCTTATGATGATTGGTGAGATAAGTGAGATGATCCTCATGTATAGGTGACTGTGTAAACCTAGCTGATATGAAGATGCATCATTTTATGATTACCTAGCTTGCAAGGTGGAATTATATGTTTGAAGATAGGTATTTTTTCTTGAAAAGTTTGAGGAATATATGCATTTTTAAATGATGAACAATCCAATTAATCATGCCTCTATCCATATTTAGAGGAAATCAATCATAATTTTGCTACTATTACTCTAGCTATCAACCTATTGCAACTCTCCACCTTTATCAGGGCTCTGATGTTGGAACCAGCTATGTTTTGTGAATCTTAAATAGGTGGAGTTAGAGCCTGTTTGGATGGGCTTGAAAAAAGCAGCTTATAAGTTGAAAACAGCTTATAAGCTGCTTTAGGAGCCCGTTTGGATTGGCTTATAAGTTGCTTATAAGCTGTTTTCAGCTTTTTTGAGTGTTTGGCTGGCCAGCTTAAAGTCATTTTGTGCTTAAAATAAGCTCAAAAAAATAATTGGGCTCATTTGTTGCCAAAAAAAATAAGTTAGACTACCCCAACTTATTTTTTTTAGCTTATAAGCTGTAAGCTGTTTTCAGCTTATAGACATAAGCCCATCCAAACAGGCTCTAGATAAGCTAAGCCAAACGGGCCCAATTATTTTTTTGGGCTTATTTTAAGCACAAAATGGCTTATAAGTTGGCCAGCCAAACACTCAAAAAAGCTGAAAACAACTTATAAGCTGTTTTAAGCAACTTATAAGCTAATCCAAACGGGCTTTGAATGACCTTAACTGTGACAGTTCTGAAAATTTAAGAAGAATGTTGAGATTCTCTGAACTCATGTTATATACGCTTTGGTATAAGTCTGCAGAAAACACCTTAGAAGCAACAAAAGCTTCAGCGTGAGGCAGCTACCTATTTCATACAAACTCTCCCCTCTTCTAAATGAGCAGCAGAAGATTCAGTAGCTTCCAAAAAAATTGCACTACATACCTATAGAAATAAGACCAACGTGAGGTCTCATTCTCATAGATTCTAATTCAAGCAGGAGACCATATCTTTTGGAATTTTACTATTTAAATAATCGAACACCGAGATGCACTCCAGATTCACATTAAAACATAAAGCTGAAAATCCTCATAACATGTTCTACAGCACGGCCACACAAGACAAAAGGTTTTTTACATATTCTTTTCTTCACTATTCTTCATTACCTAGTTTGACTTGTAATGAAAATTCAGAATGATCTTAGGTGAGCAATTTTTGTTTAGTGGGTGGGAAACATTGCAAAGTAGCAGGTGGAATCCAAAGGAAGTGCAATATATTGAAAGGTTACATCATGGTAATAAAATAAAACAAGATAAAATTCTCCTTATTTTGAAATCTGGGAGACAGCAATATCTGGCTTAAATAAAAATGTAGCCTCTTTTACTTAGAAGAGAGTGAACTATAGTTGGGAATGGATGTAGTTCTTTCCTTGCTTCTTCTCTTTCTTTGCCATGTGTTTTAAATTGTGATTCCTCTTTTATTAGGCTATTGACATGGTCAAGAAAACACCAGCTTATAAAAACAAGCTACGTGCTTTGGAGCTTCAACGCACTGGAGGAGTGGCTAATAGGAAGAAGGGCAACAAACCGATGGACAAGTATGAGTATCCCTTCGTTATGCTACCAATTTGAATCTTCTGGCTTTAGCTTGACGAAATATACTTGCTTTTTCATATGGGCTGTTTGTTCAAATTTGTTTATTTGCCAAATCTGGGTTTATCAGCTGAATTTGCTATTTGTGACAGGAATTTGGAAGAAGAACTTAGCAAGGAACTCAACTTGGACATAAAGGGAACTGAAAAGCCTTCTGTTTGGGAACTAATTGGAATCCGTTTTATACTTCTTCCTTACACTGTGGGAAAGGTAGCAGCGTTTTGGTGTTTTATGCATTACAATGAAATGAAAAGATATTTTGCGTTGTCAGTTGATATCCAAATTTCTCAGTGCTTATAGCTTGTTCTGCTAGAGGGTTTAAAATAAGATACTTCATGCTTGGAGATCAGATATTAAGAGTTGCTGACATTCTTCTTCCATCTTCTGCAGCTGTTGCTGTGGTATGCATGTTGGTTCTGGAGGTACAATGTCAAACGTGCTCCATACTCATGGGAAGATGCGTCCTATTTGACACGAAGGTCTCTTCGGGTTCCTCTTGATTCATGGATATCTATGGGTAAGATTTAAACTAATCTTCCAACATCTTCTGTGTTTACAAACACTGTGGTAGTGTTGGGTAATTCAGTTGCATTGGATGAAATAGAAGCATAAATAGGTCCATATGTAGTTTAATTGACTAAGCAATAAGCGAAAATATGGTTATAGTAAAACAAATTTGGCCCAAATGATGGTGAGGTAGATCCTACCACACTCCCTCCATTGACTTGCTTATTTAGGGGAAATTCCTTACAATGACCAATGCAATTCTTGCATCTTATTGTATTCCAGAAATTGAACAAAGAGCAGATAATCTAGCATTCAAGGTTAGCTGGTGGATGTTACATAAAAATCTGTTATACTGCGTTGGCATATTCCAAAAAGAAAAATAAGCAAATGAAACAACTAATAATCTAAAATGCAAGCAACCTCAGATGTTCACTGGATACTGCATTAATTTGCTTTGTACTTTTGAAATTTCAGTAATGCCTTTTTATCTCCAATTGAAGAGTATCTGTCAATTTAGTTGAGTTAAACTGAAAAAAGGTAGATAAAAGTGATTGAGGCTGTATATGCGATTGGTGATGCTTTTTACAAATGTTTCCTCGATCATTGCTGCTTGGCATGCTACCGATGAGTGTTTTGATAAAAGTTTATTTTCCTTTTCTTGCTGTTTATAATTTCTTCTAATCATGCTTTGTTTTCAGACGAATTAACCAAGGAAGATCTCATTCAAAGACGGCTTTGGGAGAAGTCCAACTTTGAAAGCTATGTGGCAGAGATGCGCAAGGAATCGAAGCGCCGAAGATAGAAGTTTTTTCTTACTCAAAGCTATGTGTAGGATGAGACCAGTTTTGACGGGGAGTATTCTTTTGACACCAAGAGCTATTGGATTTGATAGTATCGTCATAGAACTTGTATTTTTACGGTCAGTGTCACAGCTATACTAGTACTCAAAATAAATAACTATACAAAATACATATTGAGACAGGACGTAAGCATACTGCATTTGGAGTAATTTTCAGGGACAAGCTTCTTCTGATGAGTACCACCCATGGTGATTTTGCTGATGTAACGCTAGGTTAGAATATGTGGCGAACCATTTATATGTTCTGAAGCACAGAAATTCCATTCCAGCAGACAATGAACTTCATACTTGGCTATGTTGTATTTGTATGTACCATAGTCTTTAATATGATAATGACAGGTCTATCATTATTGGCTTCATCATACTGACTTCAGGAACATGTATAAGGTAAAAATTTAGAGTGCTTCCCTTCGTGGATAAGTTAGGGTGTCATTTCAACCACATGGGTCGAAATTCGTAAGGCAAAATGCATCTTTGAATGCTGTTTCGGTCTTTTAACAGTTTCCATCAGCCAGAAATGCAAATGAAAGTAATTTCAAGTTAGTTTAGATGAGAAACTTCTTTTTGATAAAGAATGAGAAACTCTTTCATGCTCGATTCTTCAAAGACTACATGTTGCTCCTTTATCTTTCTGTTCTTTATGAAGGACAAATATCATTTTGAGACATGTGTCAGTACACATACAGAACTTTTCCACAATTGCTTCATACATTGTTGACTTAATTATTTGATATCCTGACTGAGAATGAGAAAGTTGAATCTAGTTGATCGACTAAAAAGTGCACGTAATAGCAGATATGGTGTGAACGCTGCGAGCAATTAGGCACAATGACAAGTGCGGAGACGTGTAAGGTTGCGGAGCCAAGGCTACTGAGCAAACGAGGCACTAAGTACATTATGAAATGATGTATAATGACTATCTAAACATGCTTTAAGCTGATTTTATATAGATTTTTTTTTTTAAAAAAAAAAAAAAAAGACCTTTTGACTTCCTGAATCTGAACAAGTCGTTATATCGGAGATGGCGGAGCTTTTCATATATGGTTTCAATATTATTTGTTGAAAGTGAACTTAACGATAAATGGCTGTCATTATTTTCATCATCAGATGGTAACTTATAGCTGGAAGAATCTCTAGGTGAAATGACAAGGAAGTTGAGAAGTACTAGAATTCTCGATCGTCCTGCGTCCATTAGTAGTAGTCAATAAACCATATCAAACTGTTTGTGACGAGCAACAAGTTACGGGCATAGTCACTCAGTTTACAGAAACTTATGTGTCCTGAATTGGTCAGTATTTGTTTTCCTTAGATTCATTATTTCACCACTTTGCTATTTACCGCTGCAAAAAGTTTCATACTACGGGTTTATCAGAAGCCACAACTTCTCACACAATAAATTGCAGAACTACGAGCAATACCCTCAAGCTTTTCAGGATACATATTGATGATGATTAGACCTTTTAGTCCATACCAAAGACAGCGGATGAAAGAGAGACCACAGAACATAAAATCAATTGTAAAGAAACACTGAAATTAATGTTACAAAAGATCACCAATTTACAGCTCCTCATACGGTGCAGCTCTTTAAGTATTTTACAGAATCATGAGTACAGAATTAACTGCTTCTCATTGCATCTGATTGGATTCACAAAGTAACAACAATTCTCTAAGATAAGAGTGCTGAGGTAACAGAGAAGTTAGATCGTCAGCAGTGAGCACATCATACATTGCTCTGTTTGTACAACTTGGTGTCAAGAACTTGCTTTCCACACATTGCACATACTCCTGCACAGGAAGAACACTTTAGGTGAGACATAAAGAAACATTACCTTAATATAAATTATTTGGAGCTAAGTTCCACAAATATAAATCATATATGCAATTCCAAAGTACTTTTCATTACCTTTACTATAAGCACAGGTATGACAATACTTGCCATCTTGATGCACTTGTTGCTTGCAAATAGTGCACTTTGTATTTCCATAAGGTGTCCACCTGCAATACAACCAGTTCCCTAGTAAGAAAGTGCGGCACCGATGACAAATACACAGGACTAACCATAATCAAACTGCATTTGATATCACAACAAATCATATAAATCATTTCATTTTGGCATAACACTCGCCATAGGATGTTCATAACTAAAGAGTGAAATGGTTGCAATCATGCAACACCACAAAAACAAAAGCCCCTTAGAACACCACGTTCAGCTATCCACTTATTAATTTTAGCATTGCAATACAATGATTTTTAGTTTGTTATTTGAGATTTCTAAAACTTATATTGATTCTATAGTCTAAAAGAAGCATATTGCAGCCAATATTCTTGGCTAAGTGATAAATTGCATTCTTTCTCCACAAGTGGGGCACAACCTTGCACGTTTTCCCCAAGTATAGCAATCCCAATGTAGTTTCCATCCATGTCTCATACAAAGAAAATCCCCGGAAATCACATTGTCCTATACTCTTTTTATAAGAATAAATAAATATATGTGCAGTTGTTCTGTTTCGATCCCATGACCCTTGGCTTGAAAATGAACATTGTCCTATACTTAAGTCCGGAAAATCGTAAAATTCTAAATGCAACATGTGAATGAGCTACAGTCTTATTCACATAATGTTATTAAGGAAGATCGGAGAAAAAAGTACAGGAAATGGAATTTGAAATATAACCAACAAAACCTACAGACAGAATACTACAAAGTTTATGATTTTCTTATCAACAACATAAACCATTGGTCTACAAAAAGAAATGAAACATAAATAACTATTTATTTCTCATGGTCTTGATGCATTCTTTTATTCTAAGTACCAATAACAGAGCCCATGAACCACACAGAGCTTCAGTGTCTCAAGATTTCAGAAGAGAAGCAAAGGTAGTAACTAGTAAGTCATCACGTCAGACATACAATATCCGGAAAAAACAAATTTACTGAAAAAACACAAGCAAATAGAAAAGGGCATCTCTCCCCTGAATCCTATATAACTTTTCACCGTCATTGACAAGAAAGTTGTTGATGCGAATAGAGAGAATTTTTTTTTTTTTTTTTTTAACTGGTACTATAATAGAGAAAAGTTGTTTCGAAGTCAAAAACATGTTCAATTTAACTTCTTGGGTAATGCAACATGCTTTAGAACCTCCTTTTTGAGAAACGAATTGAAATGGCTAAATAAGAAATTTGTGCATTTACTTTGGCTAAACATATCTTCATTACAAGATGAAAAGAGCCTATCTCAAAAAGAATGGCAAGATACGATACCAACTACCAAAATCAACTCGTCTAAATTTCAATGAATTCACACAGGATTTGTTGGTTCTTTTAAAATAAAAGTAAGATATGTGGGAACTACTTGAAAAGTAACGTGAATCACAACTACTCATAGTTAGAACTATTTTGATAAATCATGGTCACATGTTAAGCTGTTGATTTACTCTTTTCTTCTTTTTGTGGTATGAGTTACATTTTGATGACATGATCCAGAAATACTTTTTTTAATTTATGTTCAATGTGCAACTATTCCTCAGCCCGTGTCTCGCAGAATTAATGCCAGTCTCAACTGGTGGGGGTCATCTTTCACCAATCTTGGGTGGGAAGGGGTATTGATACCAAACTATCTCATGGACTAGAACCACAACTTAGCCCTGGCATGCAAGAATTTTGAAAGTCATGTCAGTACTCAGTACTGACCACTATCATGACTGTTCAGCATCCGAATTTTTCAAATTCAAAGTCATGGAGAGCTTAAAAAGGATTTACAAGATAAACTTTCAACACAATGTTTGCTTCTGAGTTAATAGCCCAGTTTAATTAGACTCGCTCTCCCCTTTCCCCTATTTCCACAAGGCATCCAAGATTCTATGATATTATCCAGTACATGTGTAATTCAAGTCAGAAATACGAAGATTAGAAAGAATCATCTCAAGAATCTGATGTGTCTCTGTCTGTGTTAGGGTGTGTGTGCTTTTAACTTAATATTGGAAAAAGAGAAAAAGACTTGAATTTCCCACTTACTTTTGGATTGTGTTCTCTCCCTCACCATCTATTCAATCTTTTCCTTTATTGGTTTGAAAAACAAGCACCCAATAAGAAAGAAAAAAAATCTACACCAAATTAACTATATTTCATCTACAAACAATAACTTAGCTAAGATTAAAGTAGTCAAGTCAGTAATTTTTATTTCTATCTTTTATAATAGTTGGGTCCTTACACTTAGTGTTTTTTGTTTCTGCTTGATGGTTTGCACCCACTTCATTGACCACCAATAGTTCCTCTGACGAGCATTAGAAAAAACCCTAACTCTCTTAGTTATTCAACATCAAAAATCCTACTAGAGAAGTAAAACAAGTCTCGATGGACTAACATCACCCTTCAATCAAAAACTCCTAGAACAGAGAAACCATATTACCTCATTCATTATCTAACGATCGGTCAATTGTGAATAAAAACTGCTCTGTTTCAATTTAAGTGAACCTATTACCTTATTAGTTTGTGCCCAAAAAGAATGACCTCTTTCTATATTTGGAAATAAGTTATTAGCCAAAAAATAAAAATCCTTCGTTTAATTCAGGGGTCAGTCTAAGGGAATTAATGAAGGAAGCTAGAATTTAGTATTCAGGCATAAGAAATTAGCGAAAAAGAGGTGCAGGAAACCTTTTCTTCTTGGAGAGGAGTTTGTTCTCGTTAATTTTACGGCCACCGCCTTCAGTAGTGTTGCTGGCACCTGCTTTCCATTTATCTGGCACTATCACCTTCGACAACTTCTTCTCACCTGCAATTTCAATTTACCAAACCCTAGCTCTAAATCAACTGGTTCCCAAATTGTAGCATAAAAGAACCAAGTAATGAATGAATAATTTCACAAGAAAGAGAGGAATTTCGACTCACACTTGTCGCAAACCATAGCTTGATCGAAAATTTCCAATTCGTAATTGGGGAAGAAGACGAATAATTGTCGAGACTCGACAGTTGATTATTTTATTTATGTGTAAAAACGGTGCGGTCGAGCTCACGGAAAAGGTCCAAAAATACCCTTAAACTATTGAAAAAGGCTCATAAATACCTTTCTTCCATCTTTTGGTCTAAAAATACCCTTCCATCCACCTTTTAGGTCTAAAATTACCCTTAAGGTTTGTTTTTGGCTCAAATATACCCTTTAAACTAACATAATATGTTTTTTTGTTTTTTTTTATCGAAAAAGGTCCAAAAATACCCTTAATCTATTGAAAAAGGCTCATAAATACCCTCCTTACACCTTTTGGTCTAAAAAAATATGAACGAAATATGTTTTTTTTTTTTGGGTTTCTTTTTGCATTTCATGAATAAAAAAATGAAATAGGAAATTATAATTTTTTTTTTGCATTTCGTGTATTAAAAAACAAAATACGAAATTATAATTTTTTTTTTCATTTCGTGTATTAAAAAACGAAATAGGATAAAAAAAATTAATTTCATTCATATAAAAACGAACTTGGAAAATATATATACCAACGAAATAATATATATATATATATATATATATATATATATATATATTTTCCAACTTCATTTTTATATGAACGAAATTAATTTTTTTTTATCCTATTTTATTTTTTAATACACGAAATGCCAAAAAAAAATTATAATTTCCTATTTTGTTTTTTAATACACGAAATGCAAAAAAACAATTATAATTTCCTATTTCATTTTTTTATTCATGAAATGCAAAAAAAAACCCAAAAAAAAAACATATTTCGTTCATATTTTTTTAGACCAAAAGGTGGAAGGAGGGTATTTATGAGCCTTTTTCAATAGATTAAGGGTATTTTTGGACCTTTTCCGATAAAAAAAAACAAAAAAACATATTCTGATAGTTTAAAGGGTATATTTGAGCCAAAAACAAACCTTAAGGGTATTTTTAGACCTAAAAGGTGGATGGAAGGGTATTTTTAGACCAAAAGATTGAAGGAGGATATTTATGAGCCTTTTTCAATAGTTTAAGGGTATTTTTGGACCTTTTCCGTATTATATATATGGACTCGCCGCTCATTAAATTAAATAATACATGAGTTGTACAAAAATAGTAGAATAATAAAATCATCAATTTTGAACCATTTCGTTAATTTCCCCCACATCATATTCGGTCATGGAAATATCTTCAAAGTCTTTCATTTGGTCCGGTCCACTAGCTATCAAATCTTCAATTTCTTCCTCTTCGCCTTCCTCCGCTTCTGAGTTTTGGTTGCGTCGCTCCGATCAAATCCAATCTCGAATGCACACTAGTACTTGCAAGCTAAAGCCGAATAATGAATGTCTATGGTCTCCAATTTGCTGTCTTCCTTGGCTAAATGCGCTCTCCGAAGCCACGGTTGATACTTGAACCGTAAGGATATCTCGAGCCATTCTTGAAAGTACCGGATAGCTTGCCTTGTACTTCTTCCACCATGCTAAGACGTCCACCTCATCCAGTTGGTTGATATCCACATTTGGCTGCATCAAATAAAAGTTATATTCATCAAAGTTTGCAGTAGAAGAAGAAGTTGGCTGTGAATGTAAAACTTTTAAACCCGACAAGCCCTTTTTGCTACTCTGAGAAGTAGTAGGGCGTGGAGCAACGGGTGTAGCACGTTCTTCCAAACTAGAATAATGAGTAAAAACTCTTCTAAACTCATCATCAATAGCGAGATCGGCTTCAGCTAAAGATGGTTGAACTCCCTCTTCAATTTCTAAAAATGTATAAATTTGACTAACCAAATTTTTAGTATAAGACACTTTTAAACAAGGATTTAAAAGGGAACCCAATATAAATAAAGTTGGGATGGGAAAAAAATACTTCTTAAATTTGATTATCATTTGAAAAATAGCCACTTGATAATTGGGTTTATATTTATACTCTTGTAAAACTCTAGCTATTTCCGCTAAGTAGGCTAAAATTCCGGTTACCGTGGGATATAATTGTCTAGAAAAAGCAAGAGTTGCATTATAAAAAAATTCTAAGAGTTCAATACATTCTTTAACATCTTCCCAATGCCTGAAGGTTAACCAATCCTCACTATCAGTATTATATTTGTTGTGAACTTGTTGTATGGGAATCCTATACTCATATGCTTGTTGTAGCATAATGTAAGTGTAGTTCCACCTAGTCTCAATTTCTACTTGAATTTTCCTAGGTCTAAGGTTATTTTCCACACAAGCATTCTTAAAATCTCTAATTCTTCCCCTATTAGCATTACAAAAAGAAACACAACAACATTTCTAACTTTTTGAACAGAATCATCAAAATGCACAAGACCATCTTTAACAATTAAATTTAAAATGTGACAACTACATCTTACATGAAAAATATTTCTTAGAGGAGGGTTTATTTCTCTTTTTAAAAGACCAATTGCCTTTGTATTATTAGAAGCATTATCTAAAGCAATACAAAGTGTTTTTCTATAAATGTTAAAAAATCTCATTATAGTAGACATTGAATCGGCTAAAAATTTTCCATCGTGACGACCTTTTCCTTCGTCATATAAAAAAGCTATAATTCTTTTTTGCATAACCCAGTTGTCATCAACTCAATGACATGTAATAGCAAAAAAATCTAAATGGTTAATACTAAGACCCAAATCAGCGGTAAGACAAACATTACAATTTAAAGAATTAAATACATGGCGCAAATAAAATCTATATTTTTTAAACAAATCTATAACATCGGCTCTACAAATACTTCTAGGAATACCCTCAAATAACGGGTTATAACAACGTTGAATGTAAGTAACAAACCCCAAACCCGAGGGAAAGGAAAATGGTAAACAATCATAAGCTACCATTTTAGCTATTTCTACGCGTTCTTTTTTCTTGTCATACTTAAAATTTCTACCGATTCGTGGGTCTATCGTCATTTGAATCCCCCCACATTTGAACCCGTTTGTTCTCCCCAAATATCCATATGTTTGGTTCTCATATGACCATTTAGTGTACCCGTTCCACCATCCTTACCAGTTCCTTGCTTAAAACTAAATACTTGTCCACGTAGGGTACACGTAGCTGTTTGGTTTTCCCTATTCTTAGTCATAAATTTCCAAACTTTAGTTGTTGGCTTACGAGTTCTAGGCGGTTTGTCTTGTGTATGTGATTGTGCAGGACATGTATCTCCTATGGAATTTTCGGGAGGTTGTGTTTCATCATCATCATCTAAGTCTTCATTAAAAGTGTCGGTAAAATGTTGTTGCATTGCCTCATGACCTAAAAGTGGATTATTTCCACCTACATCAATACCTAAATTAGGTGTTTTTTCCACAAATGTTTCCTCATTAAGCGCACCCCTAACAGTACGACTACTACTACCGGCACCACGTCTTAATCTCTTTGACATTATTAAATAGAATTAATTTAAATCACAATCAAATAAATCACAAGAAAATAAATTACAACAAATTAAATTGCGTAAATTAAATTGCGTAAATTAAATTGCGAAAAATAAATTGCTAGAATTAAATTGCGAAAAGTAAAGATAGAGTTGGAACGAAGGTACCAAATTGCCGGATTAATTTCCAACAAAGTGAAGGCGGCTAGAATTGCAAATCCACCAAAGCTACTTCGGATTGTTGCAAAATCACCAACTCCACCAACAATATTATAATTGCAAAATTAATAATTGAAAGTTGAAACTATAATAAGACTTTGTGGCTAATTATTGCAAAGAAACTATAATTGAGAGATTGAAATTTGAGAGAAAGATGAAGAAGAGTGAATTGATGTGAATTAAAATGAAAATGAAGAAGGGTTTATATAGGGGTGGGGATGGGTTAAAGTGTTAAAAAAAAAAAATTGGGGGCCAAAAATTTAAAAACTGACCGTTTGGCAACGACCATTTTTGCAAATGGACCGTTGCCAACAGTCCATTAAGGCCCAACGGCTCTTTCCTTTTTTTTTTTTTTTTTTTTATAATTTTCACCGGTTAAACCGGTTTAACCGGTTTAACCGGTTCTGGTTTCCAAAATATTGGAACCGGACCGGTAAACAATTACACGGTTAACCGGTTCTACCGGTTCCGATTTAACCGGTCCGATTACCGGTTAAAACCGGTTAGCCCGAACCGGTTACCGGTTAAACACCATTATAGTAATAGAGTAGTTTAGCATACGCGCGTGACCAAAATGTGTATCTCATTTGACAATAAATATTGAGGAAAAAATTGGACTTAGCTACGAACTTTCTCATTAATCAGTTACTAAATTGCTCGTTGCTAAATTTTCTTTTTGATAATTCGTGGTTGATCTGTTGTTAAATAGAATTAGAGACGTATTTGTCTGTTTGACTTTCTGTCGATAATTCATGTTTATTTAGTAGTGAAATAACTTAATATTAAAAGAATATTGAGAGTTTTCATTTGTTAGAATAAGTGTAAAAAAAAATGACAATTCATTTATAATATTTTTTTTATTTTATACTAAAAAGTTTGTCAATTGCCAATTCCTATTTTTGTGTACTGATTTTACTCATTTTACAAGGGTACTAGCCCAGCACTAACTCTTCGATATATATCTTGCTGGAAGTACCCCTAATCCCATTGATAACGAGTGGGCCCAAATAATTCAGTAGTTGTCGAACCATACCACATAGTTCCAGCAACAACAAAAGCTGGATAAAAGACAACAGGGATACTACTAGAAAGGACGGTTTCAATATTTCCCATACGCAATTCTTTATATAGACGTTGTGACAGACGAACGCTAAGAGGGGCCTCTAAAATTTGTGATCCTATTCCATTCAATCATAGTAAGCAAACGGGCATCTAAATTCGATAATTATTAGGTGTTCTTATAAACTTTTAGATTGATTATTATATTATTCAACCTATAATTTGTTTCTAAAATACGTTCTTTAATTGTCTCATACGCATCATGGATTCTAAACAACGTAGTTTTAACTATGTTATTCTAAAAAATGTAGTTTGCTTCCACTGAGTTTTGCATAGGTTTCAGGTCATGAGTTTAGGTACGGCTGCAATTGCTCTGCATAATGCTAATTTGATCATTGTCAGGAAAAATCCGCCTATATTACAGTCTGGTGTGCGACAAGAATGTTTTCATACTATTATACTAAACCTAAAGTAACATTTATTTTGGGGTGCGCTTTCGATTTTTTGATTCTATTTTATATTTTTCGTTTCACTTTTTCGATATTCGGTTTCTAAAACGTACAACCCAAACCAAAATAAGTTTGGTCTGGTTCAATTTTTCTCTTTTCGGTTTGGTTATTCGGTTGCGTTCTATAAGATAATTAACACAATCGGACAGTAGCGGATCCAGAATTTTCATTCAGGGTGTTCGGAAAAAAGAAGAAGCTAAATATACATTGCAATTTTTTGCCGAGGGTGTTCAAAAGTTAATATATGCACATAAACACATAAAATTTACCCTATATATACACTGTAATTTTTTATCGAGGGTGTACGGGTGAACACCCTCGACAACACGTAGATCCGCCCCTGCCATCGGATAGCTATATTTGAATGACAAAAAAGAATACATATTATAGAGAATGAGAAGTAATCATGTCAAATCTATTAAATATATTTTAATTATATAATTCGCGGGTCAAACTTAAACAAAACAATATTTAAAAGTATATAAATACATACACATATTCTAAATATTAAGAATGAGTCTTTTTATACAGTAATACAAATAGGCCACTGAGTAAGAACGGTCGAAAGTGGCAAAACATTCAAACTCCTTTAGACTTTTATATAGCTTTTAATTCGGTTTTTCGATTTTTATTTTTCTAAACCCGAAATCGAACCCAAAAACCAATTCTTTTAATTTCTCAATCCAAAACCACACCAAAATTTTAATTTAATTGCCAGAAATTCTGATGAGAATTTAATGCTTGTTAACTTGACTCCACAAAATTAGATTAAATGTATACGAAAATCTGGAGGTATGGTTGAAATTAGCTCGATCGAGAAAAAGAAGTAAAAGCGCATGATCATATTATAATCAAGAAAAGAAAAAGAACTAACCAACATTGTATATATAGTCCTACTAACTCCTTTAGAGCCGCATTTTAACTAGCGTCTTTTTACAATTCAGTCTTAATTAGATTAACACATCTCCCTTCCAACTTCCAAGAATGCCTACGTACATAGAAAGATTGTTAACTTAACAACCAATAAAGAGTGAACGAAATTATCAACCAAGATGCATATAATTAAAGCAAAATATGATACTAAAAGAGAAAAAGTTATTAGCTCTTCGGTGTATTATTTTATTTGTTGCATTGACGTGCGTACGTACGTGAAACTCTTAATATAGAGGTAATATGTGTTTGACGTGGGATTGGTTTGGATTGAAACTTTGGTAACTTATGCTATTCGGTTGTTCAATGTTAATAGAACTTTACATTCCATTAAATTTGTAAAGATTCTACTGATAGTTGGTTTCAAATTTTTAAATATTAGGTATATTTACAGTTTATATTAACGTTTTTATTTTGGAAGGACTCCTAACCAAAAAAGAATTTTTACATAGTTTTTCTTTTGCCAAAAATAAGCCAATTTTTTTGGTGAAATATTATAAGAATAATTAAATAATAATTTGCACGTGACAAGGGAAGAGTCTTGAAAGGGATGGTGACAATTAGGAGAATTGTAGGGGAAAATGTACATAGGTTCAGCCCCTTTAAGAATAAAAAGAAAGTGAAGATTCTTTCGAACGTTCATGGAAAAAACATACTAAAAGCTTCAACGATGAATAAGTAAAACTAAATTCAACTTACTTCTCGGTCATAAGTACTATCTCTCTTCGTTTTGTTTTTCCTCCCATGAAAACCTTAGAACTCACAAATATGTCAAGTGTATCTACAAATAATATCTAAACAAACACATATAATCTTCTAAGAAATTATTAAGTAAATAGGAGTAAAATAGCGTGCATATATTTAATGCCAGATTAGTTTATGAAATCTAAGAAATTACCAAAGATTGTTCCATGGATGCATTGTGTTGCCTCTTATTGTTCCATGGATGCATTGTGTTGCCTCTTATTGTTCCATGGATGCATTGTGTTGCCTCTTCGGACGAAAGAAAACTGTTCCAATTTTCCGATAGAATTCCTTGATGGTAAATGTGAGTTATTACCTATGAACTCTGTTAGAATTTATTTTAGATGTGATTCAAAATTTAAATACACCTTGAAAAGACACAATATATTATGAAGAGGTGTTACCCATTCTTTAGAGGATACACCTGTTCATTGTGAAAAGGTATTATTCAATCTTAAGGGTTGCATCCTTTCTTTGAAAAGATGTGTTAGTTGTTTTCTACACCTTAAAAATAACAGGTATGCTGTAGATTTCCAGCACTTAGAAAATATTTCAGACTTAGAAAAAATTCATGCAACATAAAACTCTACATTCGTGCCTCTTCCTTTCTACTAAAGCAGTCGAGAGAGATTAAAAGAGTTCTCCGGAACTTCTATTTGAGTGCACATTAGAAGATTCTTGAGTGGTTCATTGTATCTTGGAAGTAGAACGTCACTTTGCTATTTGCACCGGAGTAGCGACGGAAATCTACTCTGAAGACAGTGTCATCCATATCGTGCCTTGAACCGGGTTTTACGATTTCAACTCTGTCTTATCTTTATTGTTATTACTAAATTTTTTATTTGTCTGTTATTTGTTCTTCTTAATGTGATTATCTCTAATATTTTCCAACAAACTCTGCCAAATTATGGATTACCTATACTTTTGATAAGCCAGACAGTGGGATGCACAACAAACATGGTGAAAGTACTCATAATTTCATGAATTGGTGCATGCTCAAGTTCAGAAAATTGAAGGCTTACCAAAACAATTTAAAAAAATACTAAATTAACAAACCTCAAGTTATAGGGAAGCCAAAAACCAAAAGAGAAACTCAACTTAATTAAATCCGGGAATATCCAAACCTGTGAAGAGAAGTTGATGCATTGGTTGAAACTTGAGATGCTGGTAAAACACGTAAACTATAAACTGAATCCTAAACTTAAATAAACAAAAGCTAATACCGACTCTTAAAAGGAAAAAGAAACCCTTGAAACAAACGTAAGTAGTGGTTCAAAAAAATTCTAAACCTAAAGTGAATCCTAAATTGAAATATACGAGTTTTTTTTTTTTTAATTTTTCAAAAATATATGTTATTAGTGTTTATACGTAATTACACATATACTCAATTAGGAAAATGGTAAATGACATTTTTTTGTCTATAATAAAGTTTTCTAATGAAAGGCAAAAAGTTCAATCAACATTTCTAAGGCCCTTCGTGCTTTTAATATAGTACTAGTCTCTATAAACGTGTAGTTACACGTTAATCCCAGTCAATCTCGATCATAGTAAAAAATATTAGATAACATTATATGTAATTAAAGGTGGCAACCGGTTCGGGCTAACCGGTTTTAACTGGTAACCGGACCGGTTAAACCGGAACCGGTTAACCGGTTCCGGTTAACCGTGTAATTGTTTACCGGTCCGGTTCCAATATTTTGGAAACCGAAACCGGTTAAACTGGTAAAACCGGACCGGTTAAACCGGTTTAATCGGTGAAAATTAAAAAAAAAAAAAAAAGAAAGGAAAGAGCCGTTGGGCCTTAATGGACCGTTGGAAACGGTCCATTTGCAAAAATGGTCGTTGCCAAACGGTCAGTTTTTTAATTTTTGGCCCCCAATTTTTTTTTTTAACACTTTAACCCATCCCCACCCCTATATAAATCCTTCTTCATTTTCATTTTAATTCACATCAATTCACTCTTCTTCATCTTTCTCTCAAATTTCAATCTCTCAATTATAGTTTCTTTGCAATAATTAGCCACAAAGTCTTATTATAGTTTCAACTTTCAATTATTAATTTTGCAATTATAATATTGTTGGTGGAGTTGGTGATTTTGCAACAATCCGAAGTAGCTTTGGTGGATTTGCAATTCTAGCCGCCTTCACTTTGTTGGAAATTAATACGACAATTTGGTACCTTCGTTCCAACTCTATCTTTATTTTTCGCAATTTAATTCTAGCAATTTATTTTTCGCAATTTAATTTACGCAATTTAATTCTAGCAATTTAATTTGTTGTAATTTATTTTCTTGTGATTTATTTGATTGTGATTTAAATTATTTCTATTTAATAATGTCAAAGAGATTAAGACGTGGTGCCGGTAGTAGTAGTCGTACTGTTAGGGGTGCGCTTAATGAGGAAACATTTGTGGAAGAAACACCTAATTTAGGTATTGATGTTGGTGGAAATAATCCACTTTTAGGTCATGAGGCAATGCAACAACATTTTACCGACACTTTTAATGAAGACTTAGATGATGATGATGATGATGAAACACAACCCCCCGAAAATCCCATAGGAGATACAGGTCCTGCACAATCACATACACAAGACAAACCGCCTAGAACTCGTAAGCCAACAGCTAAAGTTTGGAAATTTATGACTAAGGATAGGGAAAACCAATCAGTTACATGTACCCTATGTCACACCCCATTTTAACCCGGGAGTTAAAGTAGAAGTACGACATATTGGTGATTCCTATTTTTGTTATTTTGTTTTAAGGAGTCGCCACCTAATTATTTACGGTTAATTAGGACACCTAAAGTTAATTAAAGTTATGTTTAAAGTTAATTCTGTTTAAAAGTCTGCGAAACTTAAGATTCTAGGTAAGGGTTCAATTAGTCTAAAGGGAAAGTATTAGGCATCCTTTAAGACCCATTAACAATGGTTAACCGACCGGACTTATGTTATTTAATTAAGGCTAAAAATGTAGATGTGAATATTTAAATATCTAAGAAAGTATCTTGTATCGCTAAAGTTATTGAATGTAAAACTTGTAGAAAAATAGTTATTTGTATAAAAGAAGATTTTTAGTGCTATTAAGAGTAAGACCTACAAAAGACTAATAGTTCAATATAGACTATGTAAGGATTATTTTAACAAATATATGTTTCAAGTGTTGGAAAGGAATTAAGGTGGAATAATTATCCATGGAACTAGTTTGCCTTTTATTTCTCAAAACAAGCTAACGTTAGTATGTAAAATTTGTGACGTTTTAAACTTCTAAGACAGTAAGCATAATATATATATTATAGATACTGTAAATAATTTTAAAAATAGAAGTGAATGTGATTTGTGGAATTAACTACCCATACTAAACTACTAATTCTGCTAAGGTTTACTTACTCTAAGCAAATAAACAAGTATCAGTCATACAATTACCAATTAAATGCACAAAAAAAATAAAATGGAGGAGCAAATAGGTTAAATGGGTTCAGCCCATTTCCAGGGACTGCTGCTGCGTCACTGTTGCTGTTCACATTTATTGGGCTTAGGCCCAAATTTTATTTCCTTGTTTGGCTGCGGATTGGCCGCTACTATATGGGCTGACTCGAGAGGAGTTATGTTGGGCTTTAGCCCAACGCCAAGTGCGGAGGGAGGCGAGTCTCTTTGGACTCGTATGCGATGTTCATGCAGAGACAAAAAAATGAAGGAAAAGGATTAGTATATGATCCACAAATAAAGGTAAACGTATATAAGCAATAAGCCAAACTAATAAATTTGGAACTTTAAATAAAGTAGCAATATGGCTAAGGATTGTCCCAGCAATGCAGTTGGTTTTTAATTTCAAACATGCATCTCAGTTTGGACAGAATATAACAATTAGCTTAATGACGGGAATTAATTCGAACTACTCAATATCCAAACAAACATTCGGACTAATCACCCATACAGAGAAGAGGTGTAATTTATATGTATTGTGGAAACTATATGTTTAATCCGTAGTACAGCGCAAGAAACTCAAGCGACATTCTTTCACATAACCAATATTGCATAAAACATACTTGACATTTTTAAAACTTTCAAGACACATTCGCTTTGTAATGGACACCGATTCACAACAAAACAGCAACATTCAACAGGGGTGTCCATGTTTTAAATGGATGTATTCGACAAACGTAAGGATAGGCTAACAGAGTCAAACACGGAGACTGGTTCGCCACATTGTATATGCTCCAAATTCCAAACATTCACAATGCACTGATGATTTGATCGAAACAGAGAGGTCACTGGGCAGCATTTGGAGGAATGAATAAGGCAAGTATAATTGTGAATGACTCAGTTACAGCTCATCAGAAGGGTCAGGTGGGATTTCTGCTATCTGATCAGATGAATGAATGATAGGTCATAGTAAGATTTAGGGAGACAACACCAAAAGAAATAACCTATGATACTATGATGGCTCTGCAGCAAAATGGATCTTAAGTAGATCAACAAATGAGTGCAAAATTTTAGTTCTTTTGAAGATGTTTGCAAATGACAAGCATACATAGAATGGACCAACAATCAATTGTCAAAGGGGCTGAGCCAAACAGCACAACAGGATTACCATGTACTACTACTCATTGGGGAAATTTAAAGACAACCTGTCATGCCATTTAAACCTTAGAGGAGCACTACCTATTCTCATCCCTATGCAAGACTTAACAAATTTTTGCCAAATTAAGGAACCACCACAAAAAGGCAAACAGAATAACAGGCTTCGAATGTGATTGACATGAGGCAAGTAGCTATGTATGGAACCAGTTTTTTTAACTTTTGAGTTTAATCCTAAAGGGAAAAGGAAAGATGTGAAAATGCTTTAGCCATATTTTCTTAGGGAGGAGATAAAATTCACACACCAACAGGGGAATGTTCATATTCCAATCACATAGCAGAATTTCAAGTGTTCACTAATTAATCTCGACAAAGTGTAGAATAAACTTAAAAGGGGCAGAATTAACTTTGAATACTTTTACCCATTTAAAGGAACATATTCTGAGATGTTTAGACATTAAAACCAACATCTAATTAACAACATCAGCCACATAGTTTAAACAACACTCTTAAAGAACATGCAAACAGTCTGGATCAAATATCCTTCTCAACTCAGAGGTCTAAACTTTATACAATCATAGCTTCAGATAGACCAAACTGAAACTTAAACACAGAGATACTATCATGCATCAAGCTGAAAATTAAACCAAATTAAGATAGGCACAGATAGATATCATTAACTGCCCAATCAAGATTAAATTAACTGGAAGAAAACAGTAGCATGCATAATACTACTAAGGTACTGAACTGAACCTAACCAACTAGAAGTGGAACAAGGTTTAATACACAACTTGTTAAGGGAACTAAACACAGAATTCGGATTTAGAACCAAACAGAATTCAGCAGCCAATACCAACATATTGTATAATCATTTTATCGTATTTAAATCTAAATGGATTACGTTCATGACAGGGTATAGTATTTAAACAATATAGAGTAAAGAAGAGACAATGCTGGCCTGTTCTAATCATATAAATAATATACCTAAGATATACACACGGGGGTGTGTATATCAGGTGTATATCATATGTATATCGAATGTATATTCTCTTTCTTACCTTGGCATCCCACTGTATATCCTATGTATATTCGATTTTAAATAAGTTCTAAGTTCTGGAATTTCAGTCTGAGCATCCGAATTACAGTATAACTTTCAAATTCATTTAGCAGTTAATATCTATCCTAACAGCACCCAAACATCGAAGAAATAATACAACGACCCAGAAAACTACATAACTACTAAATAGCAGAATCAGTTAAAATTTAACTAAAAGCAGAAATTAAAGACTAGAAGTGATAAATGTATCGAGGTTCACCTGTTTTGTGCGCAATGAACTGAGGCGTCGAAGTCATCGAATCTACACTCTCGTTATGAATAGACCCGAACGCGAGCGAACCTCAACTCGTCTATGCTTGGAATCGAAATTTAGTAGCAGGGGGAGAAAAAGAGCAAAAATATGGTTTGCTATTTTGAATCTCTACCCCAAAGCGTTAAGGTTTAAGAATATTAATGTTTTCAGAGGAATCTAAGTGGCTAAAAAAACAGAATTCCCAGCCCAGGAATTCTCAAAATCGTGTTCAATCCCTTTTTTATTTGATTTCCGGGTTCTTCTCGATTTGTTGTGTTTCCTTTTTCTCTGAAAACCTGAGTCCAAATCCCCCCTCTCTCAAACCCTGAATACTCATATATATATAGGACTAAGAGTAGGGTTTTGATTCCAGTTTAAGAAAGGAGAGAGAGGAGCGTATGAGACAAGGATGAGTGGGTGACAGAGGCGCGAGGTGAGTGGGAATGGCAGAGGCGTGCAAAAGGAGTATGGGAGAGACAGAGAAGGTGGGGAACAGGGTAAGTGGAGGTGGCAGGGATGAAGTGGGTGTCACGTGAAGTGGGGGGAGATGTGTGGAACGTGAGGGGCAGAGAGATGAGGGAGGCGAAAGAGAAGAGGGGTAGGGAAAGAGATGGAGGGAGGCGGCGGGCGTAGAGAAAGGGCGAGAAGAGAGAGAGATGAGGCGGAAGATGAGAGGAAAGAAAGAGAGAGGGAGGAAGGGTTAGGGTAAAGAAAAAGAATAAGTGGGCCGGGTAAAAATAGGATTGGGCTGGTCCGTTTGGGCTGGCCCATTAATTTAAATATGGGTTGAAAGAAATGTGGGTTGGGTATAAAATAGGATTGGGCTGGTCCGTTTGGGCTGGCCCATTAATTTAAATATGGGTTGAAAGAAATGTGGGTTGGGTATAAAATGTGGGTTGTTTATTTGGATAGGGAATAATATTGTATTTGTATTTCGGGTCATTAATTTGGCTGAAAATTGTTGGTCTTTCCTCCTCTATTTAATTATTTTTTGGGCTTCTAATTTAAGTACTAGTACAATATATGCTATGTAAAGACGATAAAGTTTTTTTACAAAGTGTTGTCTTGTAATTAATTTGACGATTCCAAACCCGAACATGAAACGATGACTAACCGTTTAAAATTTGTGATAAAGTAATGCTCATAATGTTGAAAATAAAAGTAGTGATATTAGTAATAGCAATAAAATATTATAAAAAAATAAAACATTTAGCTCGTCAAGTTAATCTAGAAACCCCGAGTAAATTAAATAAAAGAGGGACAAAATTGGGTGTCAACACCCTATGTGGACAAGTATTTAGTTTTAAGCAAGGAACTGGTAAGGATGGTGGAACGGGTACACTAAATGCTCATATGAGAACCAAACATATGGATGTTTGGGGAGAGCAAACGGGTTCAAATGTGGGGGGGATTCAAATGACGATAGACCCACGAATCGGTAGAAATTTTAAGTATGACAAGAAAAAAGAACGCGTAGAAATAGCTAAAATGGTAGCTTATGTCACGACCCAACCCCGTAGGCCGCCACTAGTGTCCGTGTTGGACACCCATACGTACCCAATAACCCAAACCAACATATTAACAGAATATATCAATACAATGATCAATTGGCACTGCTAGTTGTCACAGATGAACAGTTATAGCACAAGGAAGCCGATAAGGCTATCACAGATCATATCAACCCAAAACATATACAGAACCCACACAAGTATGTCTACAGACCTCTACAGAACATGACAGAATCATAAGGCGGGACAGGGCCCCGTCATACCCCTGAATAGCATACATATATACAACAGCAGCAGACTGTACCAAGGTATAGGCTCTGGACAAAAGAGCTCTCCAGAATAGCAGAATAGATGTCCTAGACAGGCAGGTCCGCAAATCTGTTGTCAGTACCTGCGCGGCATGAAAACGCAACCCCCGAAGAAAGGGGGTCAGTACGAAATATGTACTGAGTATGTAAAGCACGGAACGTAATAAACAAAGTCATAATCAAATTAGAAGATACAGAAAATGAACGAAATATCCAGATTAGCAAAATGCTGATCATAAAGCATAAGTAGTACTTGCAGAAAACGTTTGTCATACCTGGTTCCATTACGGAACAAAATCATAACCGGAACAGAACGTACAGAAAAGTGAGTGTGATATCCAGAGTATTAAATGCATATTTTCAAAACATAAAGAGTGAGTACAGAAACATATGCCATATCATATCCGGCCCCTGCCAAGGGACTCGGCAGACAGAACGTGCTCACCCCCCGACGCTGGTGCCACAACACATAAGGATCAGAAAAGGGGGAATAAGCCCGTAACATAACATATCATATCAGATGGCCATATCAGATCATATCAGATCATAATGTGTGTACATGGCACATCATACTCCACAACCCATGTACATGTATACCTGCCCCCTCACATCGAGGCATGGCGAACAATGCAGAGGAATACGCTTGAGAACATATCCTGGCCCGGGCTCAGTGGGGGAAAACATTGAGGCATCCACGAACAGAGTAGTGAGAAACTAAATGCAATAAAAATACCATCTAATTCCAGAGACTCAATGAGACATATCGAATGGCAAGTCGAAATGATAAAACCGGACAGAATTATAGTAAGCGTATTTCGGATGTCATAATGGATTACGGAGGCATAATTTTTCTGAAATCAATTCCAAGTTCCAAAACAATTTACAAGACTTAACGGAACATTTAAAACAGTTTTTAATTAATAGCTAGAGGAGTAGTTAAAACATTTCCTTTAAAGCCGCTCGTAGACAAGTCATAAACACAAAAGGGTAAAATCGGAAATAGTGGACCCACCTCGGGACAAACGAAGCGGTGGGCTCAAATTACGTATTTTAAGCTTATAAAGTCACCTACGGAGGTTCTGGGGACATTCCATGATTTTCTAGGCAATTTGCGGAAGTTTGCACAATTCTTTCAATAAAGCATACTTATAGGGTTCAATATAGGACACAATATAACACAACTAGTCTCTTTCCGACATAATGCAAGAACTTTCATTCCGACTTCCCATTTCCAAACCAATCTCAATGTTTTCATATTCATTATTAATCTAGATTATCACAATATAATTTGGAAGCATTTCATATCATTTTCACAAAATATTCACAAGATATACAAAATATACAAACTTTCCACCAAAGTCATAATTCATCCAAAACTTCTAATATTCAACCTACATATCCATAACATATTTCCATCTTCCAATTTCATCAACCATAATCATAATTCACATCTTAACAACTTCATTTCCATAATATCACAAAATCATTCTAAAATGACATAATCTTCTACATTCCAACTTCAACCAAAATTCATTCAACTTTCATTCCCAATATAATTTTCACCATAACCACAACTAGAATACAACATAAAATTCAACTCATATATGTATACAACATATATACACTCACGGCTACATATATATATGTATATATACACTTTGTAAACTTCCATATTTCCATAGTTTCTACTCATTTCCATATACTACAACACAAACAAACCTTCATAACATAATGAAAAGGTATGAATTCTTACCTTTTTCTCCAATCTTCTTCACTTGTCCAAAGTGTGAGATTGATGAAACTAATGCTCAATCTTCCAAAACAACTACACCAAGTTGTAGAGGGACCTTGAATTAGTAGGAATTCAACAAGAAAATAATTTTAGAGGCAAGATTTTGAGGGATGATTTTTCTATGACCAAACCCGAAATGGTCCTTATGTTGTTGCTCTTGTTTTTCTTCTTCTATGCTCTCTTTGTTTCTTGAAAGTTCTAATAGATAAGGCCTTATATAATTAATTAGGCACATGAGAAATATAATTAAACCATGGGTTGGGCCTCACTTGGCCGGCCACCCCTTAAACATTGGGCCTAATTTTTTTTCTTTTCATTTTTTTGGGCCAACTCGGTTGGTCCCGAGTTGGGCCTAGCCCACTGACCTTTCGACCTTAAAACGTTCATATCTCCTTGTGCCGACGTCACCGGGGAACCCACGACCTATGGATGGAAAGCTAATTCAATTATCTACAACTTCTATTTCTTGGTATTTTTCCAAATTACAAACTTATAATACCGTTTTTACCCCTCAAAGTCAGGTCACCCGAAAACGTTTTCTTAAAAATATTCGTTTGGAGGGCTTCCACTTTGATTTGGCCCAAGGGCACTTCATGAGTCGTGTTTAACTTTACATATGTGATTCATATAACTTTTCAGATGTTCCAAAAAAATCTCGGTGTGTGGGCCCCACTCCAGCAGATACTCCGAGGTTCAAAAATATGGGATATAACAGCTTATGATTGTTTACCATTTTCCCTTCCCTCGGGTTTGGGGTTTGTTACTTACATTCAACGTTGTTATAACCCGTTATTTGAGGGTATTCCTAGAAGTACTTGTAGAGCCGATGTTATAGATTTGTTTAAAAAATATAGATTTTATTTGCGCCATGTATTTAATTCTTTAAATTGTAATGTTTGTCTTACCGCTGATTTGGGTCTTAGTATTAACCATTTAGATTTTTTTGCTATTACATGTCATTGGGTTGATGACAACTGGGTTATGCAAAAAAGAATTATAGCTTTTTTATATGACGAAGGAAAAGGTCGTCACGATGGAAATTTTTTAGCCGATTCAATGTCTACTATAATGAGATTTTTTAACATTTATAGAAAAACACTTTGTATTGCTTTAGATAATGCTTCTAATAATACAAAGGCAATTGGTCTTTTAAAAAGAGAAATAAACCCTCCTCTAAGAAATATTTTTCATGTAAGATGTAGTTGTCACATTTTAAATTTAATTGTTAAAGATGGTCTTGTGCATTTTGATGATTCTGTTCAAAAAGTTAGAAATGTTGTTGTGTTTCTTTTTGTAATGCTAATAGGGGAAGAATTAGAGATTTTAAGAATGCTTGTGTGGAAAATAACCTTAGACCTAGAAAAATTCAAGTAGAAATTGAGACTAGGTGGAACTACACTTACATTATGCTACAACAAGCATATGAGTATAGGATTCCCATACAACAAGTTCACAACAAATATAATACTGATAGTGAGGATTGGTTAACCTTCAGGCATTGGAAAGATGTTAAAGAATGTATTGAACTCTTAGAATTTTTTTATAATGCAACTCTTGCTTTTTCTAGACAATTATATCCCACGGTAACCGGAATTTTAGCCTACTTAGCGGAAATAGCTAGAGTTTTACAAGAGTATAAATATAAACCCGATTATCAAGTGGCTATTTTTGAAATGATAATCAAATTTAAGAAGTATTTTTTTCCCATCCCAACTTTATTTATATTGGGTTCCCTTTTAAATCCTTGTTTAAAAGTGTCTTATACTAAAAATTTGGTTAGTCAAATTTATACATTTTTAGAAATTGAAGAGGGAGTTCAACCATCTTTAGCTGAAGCCGATCTCGCTATTGATGATGAGTTTAGAAGAGTTTTTACTCATTATTCTAGTTTGGAAGAACGTGCTACACCCGTTGCTCCACGCCCTACTACTTCTCAGAGTAGCAAAAAGGGCTTGTCGGGTTTAAAAGTTTTACATTCACAGCCAACTTCTTCTTCTACTGCAAACTTTGATGAATATAACTTTTATTTGATGCAGCCAAATGTGGATATCAACCAACTGGATGAGGTGGACGTCTTAGCATGGTGGAAGAAGTACAAGGCAAGCTATCCGGTACTTTCAAGAATGGCTCGAGATATCCTTACGGTTCAAGTATCAACCGTGGCTTCGGAGAGCGCATTTAGCCAAGGAAGACAGCAAATTGGAGACCATAGACATTCATTATCCGGCTTTAGCTTGCAAGTACTAGTGTGCATTCGAGATTGGATTAGATCGGAGCGACGCAACCAAAACTCAGAAGCGGAGGAAGGCGAAGAGGAAGAAATTGAAGATTTGATAGCTAGTGGACCGGACCAAATGGAAGACTTTGAAGATATTTCCATGACCGAATATGATGTGGGGGAAATTAACGAAATGGTTCAAAATTGGTGATTTTATTATTCTACTATTTTTGTACAACTCATGTATTATTTGCAAGTTAAAAAAAAATACAACTTGCAAATAAATGTTATCCAAGAATGATTAAAATATATGACTCATTGAGCTTTCTTCTATTTACTTGTGTTCATATTTTTACTTTTATTAAGTTAGGAATATACCTAAAATATACTAAGAATATACTTATAAGTATATTAAGTTATATAGTATACTTAAACATATATAAGTATATATAGAAAAAATAGTATATATAGTATATAAGTATATATAGTATATATACTATATAAGTAAGTATACATATATATAAGTATATATAGTATATATAGTAGATATATTATATATAAATATATATACTATAGTACATATATATATAGTACATATACTATATATAAGTATATATAGTATATAGTACATATATATACATATATATAGTATATATATTAAGTTATACATATATTTAGTATATAAGTATATGTAAGTTATACATATATATGTATACGAAAAGCACTATTCTGTATTGCTGACTTGCTGTTAGGCTGTTAGTCAGTAAATATTTAAACTTTAATTATAAAGTTGTATAACATATGTAAATATACCTACAATATACAAATAAATACTATAATATATATATATATATATATATATATAATACAAAAAACAAAAAAAAAAGATTTTAAGCACTCCAAACCGGACCGGTTCCGGTTTGGAGTTTAAAACCGGTTAAGCGGTTCCGGTTTTTTAACCGGAACCGGCCGGTTAACTAATCGGTTACCGGTCCGGTTCCGGTTGGAACCGGTTAACACCTTTATATGTAATTATATGCATTTATTTTATGAGTTATAAAAATGTAGATAATAAAACATAATCTTTTCTAATTATTGAAAAACTTAGTTTAACATGCGAAATCAGAGGTTAAATTATACTATTTTCTTTCTCTTTGTGATTTTCTTAATGACATTCTTTGTGCATGATTCATTTGTGTCAGATATTCGTGATTTAGTTTCTTCGTGAAGTGTTTCGTCCAAATATTGTTCAGTAGTGACCAAATATTCTTCGACAATAGGAATAATATTTGTTATTTCAAGAGTAGAATAATATTCTTCATGGAGTATTATTAGTTATAATGAATATAAGTTTCTTTTCGCACATCTAAGTAAATCTCAAAAAGTTAGTGTGCTTCTGCCATAGCAATTGAAGATCGTGTCCATAAGATATTATTGCTGGCAGTCAAATTACATTTATTTAAGTTCATGAGGTATAGATTATAAGTATGTTATCTAGTTCTATCTCACCTAATAATTTTCAAAGAGGTATATGTTTACCAACACAACTTCTACAAACTTTAATTAAATAGGATTTGACTATTTTGAATATGTGTTTATATCAATAACTGACTACGTTTGTGGCCTTTTTTCAGTGATAATTCTGTTCTGTTTTAGTAGAAGTTAAAAGTACCAGTTATTGAGTTATGAAATAGAAATCGAAATATGTAGTAGTAGTACAAATCTAACTTCATAAACTTCAACCTTCTCTCATTCAAATTAATGATAGAATACATGTGCTTATTTCCTTACTTGATAGAGTTTGTCATGCTATAGTTGTCGTTAATTGGTATCATCTCCACCTTCGTTCTAGTGCGAAGTTCAATAAAGATAGAAAGTTTTACAAAGTTGGTAGATCTCTTTATGTTTTCTTATTTATGGAATAAGTGGAATATCATTTAAAACAAAAAAATATATATATAATCAAGAAGATGCATGTGTCTCTTTAATTTTTACTCTAATTCGGGAAAGACTTGTGAAAATAATAGGTCTCTTTAGTTTTTACTATAATTCTAACTCGATTTTATTTGTGTGCCTAAAGTGTCATTTTTTTCCAGTCAATTGAATATCAAACATAATGAATATATCTACTTGAGTGAATGGTTTATTTTTTAAAAGGTATAAAAAATCATCAATTACGGCGGTATAACATAACTGCATGTAAGGACCTTTAAATTTTAAATTATTTATTTTATATGAACTTTTTAGCAGTGAAGATGAATTAGTCCTCCAAATTTCAGCACGTAATGGTTCAATTATTTTCATAGAGTAGCACAACCACCGAGGAAAAAAACTTAGAATGTTTTATCTCATTTCCATAGCAACAATGCACAAAATTTATCAATATCTATTAGAGTGTCTCATGAGATTACACAACTGAAAAGCATACAAATAAATATCTAACTATAGATCCCGGCTTTTCCCTAGAAACAAATATCTAAAACAAGAATACCTCCAACTCTCCAAGTAAAAACAGTAATTAATTAACGATTAAAAAAACAAATGCATGACAAAGCTACAAAGAAAAAATAAAACCACATGTAAATAAAAACTAAATGAATTTAGCAATCAAAAGGGATTGAAAACTTACCAAAGTACGTGTTTGGAATATTGGCCAACAACCTATTAACTGTTGGTGTGAAAGAGGAAGAAAGCATGAAGTGAAATATATACTAATTAATATCTACAATGCTTCCTAATTGAATTGGACTCCTTAGGCATTTAGAGATTTAAAACGTAACCTATAACAAATTTGACGTAGTGACTTGCGGCACCAGGAAGAGTGAAAAGAATGTTGTGTCTCATTAGATTTAGAATTCTTGTTATAAAGCACTTTGTAATTCTTTTATCACAATTTTAATTAATTTTAATGTCTTAAATATTAGTACAATTCTATCTTCAAAGGGTATAAAAGTCGTTCAATATTTGAAGGATATTTTGGTCAACCAACATTTATATTCATACTTTTAAAATAATATAGATAGATTAAGTTTGGGATACATTTCCTGTATTTTAAAATTAACAAATACTCATTATACTATGAAAATCATACACTTATACCATTATATATATATATATATATATATATATATATATATATATATATATATATATATATACAGAGTATTGTTAAAGGATAAATTAAAAATGATAAATAAAAGTTTTTACGCACTTATTCTAATGAAATTTTAAGAAGAAGATACATATTTATTTGTTGACGAAACATATAACATCCAAAATTCATAAATAGGAAAATGAACACAAATTTCTTAGTAAGAACCCAACTTTCTTGCACTTTAAACGTGTAAGTTATTTTTTTTTTATTATATAGAAATTTCTTGTATTTATTTTAGTTTGTTTATTTATTCTTCCCTTTCAAATTTTCTTAAATTGATTTGGTTAGATAAAGTTTTATTATATAAGAGGTTTAAATATTTTCTAGAAAAACAGGGATAACATCATTATATTTAAGAGTTTCAAAAGTCAAAATATTTTGCCAAATACGTAAAAAGTCTGGTCATCTTATTAAATAATTTTTGTCATTTCCTATTTAAGAATTTTAAAAGATACGTATGTCAAAGAATATTCATTCTCTTTTCTAATCAAAGTCGATCGTGAATAAAAAATTTAAGCAGATATGGTTATCTTCTTTCTAAAATTATATGTACACAAAATTTTTTGTTTATAGTTTTAATTTATCTTTAAAATACTTAGTTACGAATATATCTCACAGGGGTATAAGTGTAGGATTTTTATTGCATATGATTTATGTAATTAACCCATTTTTAATCTCCTATCTTAAAGTTTTACTTAGAGACAACAAATCTAAATCACACTATATATCCAACATTTTTTTCTATAACATATATCAAAAGAAAAAACAAAAAAAAAGAGGTCCAAATGTATAAGTATTGTTAATGCGAACAAGAGATGGAGGAATTTGCTCTCCTCAATACCAACTTTCACTGCTTTTAGGCTGTACTGATGGAACTACTGGGTAAAGAAAGTAGGAAGAAAGGGTAAGACAAGTTTCTCACTATTATGAAAAGGTTAACACGCATGTCTACTACAGTCTCACATTAAAAATAGGGAAAAGGGTCAAAAATATTTCTTTACTTTGGGAAAAGAGCTAAAAATATCTTCCGTTATGAATTTGGGAAAAGGGCTAATAATCCATACGATCCCCTTATTTCCCCCAATTCTCTCAATGTATTCTATGAGTTATTATTTAGTTGAGTCGGGTTTAAATGATAGAGCGGGCTTAAAAAATGAAATCGGGTCATTTTGGGGGATTTGGGAATTTCCGTCAAGACAGGAGCATATTTGAAAAACTTTAATGTCGGGAGGGGTATTTTTGACCCAAATTCATAATGAATGATATTTTTAGTCCTTTTCCCAAAGTAGAAGGATATTTTTGACCCTTTTCCCTTAAAAATAAAGAGAAGTGTCCTAAAACTAAGAGTGAGACTCTTTTGGGACCAACATGTGTTGTGAGGTCTATTTGACAAATGATCCTACCTTTTAACTATAGGATAGCCCCAAGGTCAGGAGATAAATAAAGAACCATATCTCATTATACTATTCTTGTCGTCTAACATGAAAGATTAATTAATATAGTAATTGAATATGTTCTGTCCGATAAAACTCAAAACTAAATGAACTTCATAGTTGTCTCAATGTTGCTTTTAAGAAAATTTCACCGAATGTCCTTGTAAGCCGGTGTTTAACTATTGCTCTCGTTTTTAAAAAAATTGCAAATATATCCCCAGCAACAGATGACCACTCCTATCTTCACGCTCTTCTTCTTCATCCTCCTTGTTTGAATGAGACACCGGAATGTGGATTTCAAAGGCAATAACTTTGAGTTCATACCTTTTGGTGCTGTTAAAAGGGCATATCCAAGAATTTGGTTTGCAAAATCTCGAATTTGGAAAGTCAAGCTTATAGCATAGATTTATCGAGGCCCATACTAGGCATGTACCATTGTATCTCCGTGACAAGGAAATTGTTTGTTTATGAACACATGAGATGGTGACAAAGAAGTAAATTGTGTGGTCCTCCCCTCCCCATAATTATGATATTCAACAAAAAAATACAAGTTAGGAAATTATAACAACTCACTTTGGTAGGCTCCTCAAATCTAGTGGCGGAGCCAGGATTTCGGCCAAGGGGTTCAAAATATAAAAAAATAAATATACGAAGAAGCCTAAGGGGTTCAACATCTAATATATATATATATATATATAATTTTAACCTTATAAAAACGGTGTTTTTTTCTGCCGAGGAAATTCGGATGAACACCCGTAGTGTAATAACTACTTACAAAATTAATCTTGAAAACCAACATCCACAAGCCGGTGGCATGCGATATGATATCAAGTTGAGTGTGCTAATTAATACGGCTAGATGAATTCATTATTCCAACTGAGAATCATCATTTCCCGAACTTAAAATCTTCATCTAGGTAGGTGAAATGTCCCTGTCATTAAATTTGTACAGCAACTTCTGGTTGTTTTAATGCCATGTGACATGTCTCTTGAAACTCATCAATTCATCTCACAAGTGTAATCAATGTACTCATCAATTTCACGGTGTTCTTCACTCGTCCGAATACACCTAAAGTTTGAATTGGAAAGATAATAATCAAGAACTTCAACTTCCAACTCTTTCTCACAAGGAAAAGCAAAAGTTATTGAATGCATTCTCGAGCAAAATTCCCAGTAGAACCTAGAAATCTACAGTTTATCTAACCTTTAAAATTCAAAATTGAAATATGAAAGTTACATATTCTGTTTCGTTCCGCCCCCCTCCTGTGTTTCTCTAGCATGTTGCCCTTTGTCTAAATGCATCTAGGATCTTCTGGCAAAGTAAACCACATACTATGACAAAACAATACTGTTCTTCTGTTAAAAAAAAAAAAAATATGCCACGATCCAGAGTAGGAATCTTTACATCTAATCTTTGATATAAAATGATAATGCTCTTGTGGAATTATTCAGGCTCTTTCGTAAACTTACGAGATGTTATTTTATAGAAGTCGATCAGAGGAACCCTTCTTAAACGATTTTGGGATTTTGATATCTTAACTTCTTTGAATAAAACATCAGTACGTATTTATTGAATAAAAGTATCTTAAAACATTTGTAAACATGTAAAGCAAAAACTCTTTCACTTCCCAAGAGTAGTAATGTCATTCTTTTTCTTAATAGATGGAGTACAACATATCAATCGATCGATGGATCCACCGTGGCTCAATTCTATACACTCAAAATTAAGATCAAAATACTACTACAAGTTTCCTCTTCCAAAAGAATTTTATCTATCTTTAATATTAGTCCAATGGATTTAACCAACACTCCTGAGGCTTGTACCTGTTCCTCACAGTATCCAGGCAATAATTATAAACAACAAAGTTTCTCTGCACCCAAGCATAATCAATCTTCTGTTTGCTTGACAAGTGCCAAGTACTGTACTGATCCCACCAGCGCTGTGTGGCGGTGGAAACACAAGCAGGGTAAGGATTTTTCCATTGACAAGCATCAATAGTAAAATCCTCATAAGACGCTACAAATGGTGCATTTTTCCAGTTTATCTTGTCCAAACCTCCTCTAGTAGCCCAATTATCTGCGTTCCATATGCTAGAAAACACGTACATTGGCCTCTGGGCTGGAAAGAAATTGTTCGTGTGATTCGCGTTCTTGTATACCCTTATCGGTACCTTGTCCACAAAAAACCTGCATTTACAAGAATGCAGATTGAGTCATCAACTATGTCTAAATCATAAATCGGTTGTGCTCAACTTTATGAATATTCTATATCCATTTCATTATGTTCAAATCTATTTCACAAGAATCTTGATGTTAGTTGTAATTGTAAATGGATGTTCTCTCATCAAACAATACTTTCTCATGTAAATCTCTTTATCAAAAAATTGTTACCATAGAGTTGTGGAACCCATATATATGATTAGTGAAACAACAATTATCACCGAGCGATGTGGTGGGTGGTTGAAATCCCTCCGCTCTTATTCCTGAGCAGCGACGGAGCTACTCTGGTCTAGAGGGTGTCAATTGACAACCTTTGCTGGAAAATTCCACTACGTAGATAGGTAAAAAAAAATTGTACGTGTACTATATATTGAAATCCCCTTTGATTTTCTGTGTAACTTTATTTATATATATATATATATATTTATTGACCTGCCTTATTAAAAATACTGAAATGATAAAATACTGAAATGATCCATATGTCTTAGATTTGCACCTTAGGAATGAGAATATTTCAATATAAAACTTTTACCCCTTAATGGACCTACCTGGCATACCGATGCAAATGAACCAATAAATTTCAAATATCGAATGGTTAAACAGAAAAAAGATGAAATGAAAAAAGGACTTACACAATTTGGTGAGAGTTCCAAAGAATGGAATAGGTATGGAAGTCAAGAGTAGGATCAAACCAGAGTTGATGCCTCATCTCACGTCCACCACTCCCATTATTGTACACATTTGTCTGAATAAGGTAAGGTTGTCCTGTTCTGTTTCCCAAGAACTCCAAATCTATCTCATCTCTCAATGGCCCTGCCTCTACTTCCGAGCACATCTGCACCCAATGTGGAAAAAAAAAATCCCCATTACACTATTGCCAAAATTCCCATAACAATAAGGGCCCGTTTGGCCCTGAAATTTTTTCCGGAAAACATTTTCACTTTATTTGGAAATCAACGTTTGACCATGGAAATTTCAAATACAAGTTGTATTAGGAATTTGGAAAACACCAAAAAACTTATTTTCACTTTCAACACATTCAAACAACCACATTCTTTGCAAAAACTATAACCAAACAACTCCAACTCCAAAATACCAAATAAAGTGAAAAATATTTGGTTTTCATGGCCATCCAAAATACCAAATAAAGTGATTCATGGCCAAACGCCTACTAAATATGCACAAAATGTTCAGACTTTTTTCTTCTAAACTTACATAAAATGCTGTCACAACACCAGCAGAGTCACCTCCTACCAATTTCAACTTTGTGCTAAACCAACCAAATCTATAGCTCTGCTTAGTCATAAACCCGCAATCTAACATACCAAGAACATGAACATTAAGAAAAATGTAAGAAATAAATAAAAATGCATTTGAATTCTTGGAGTTTAATCACCTGATACTTGGTCTAATGTGAGATACCAGATCTGTCCATCTTGAGAAGTCTTGAAATGAGTACCAGGACAACTTTTACTGAAGTTCTCTTCGAATGCACCTTTGAGTTGAGCATGTGATGATGAAAAAAGGGTAGCTAAAAGTGCTAACATTAAAAGAAAATCAAAAATTGAAGAAGCATTTCTCTCCATGTTTTTTTCTCTTTTTGAATGAAGCTCTTCTTGGAAGAGAGCTTGATGAGAAGTGAGAAAATAGGCTTCTAAGCTGGATCTTTTAGGAATGATGACGTTTTATATTTAATTATACGCGGCTTGTGACCTTGGTAATGGTGAGGGCAAAAATGGAAATGACCATCTTTTGCTCATTTTTATTTACTACTCTATCTTTTAACCTCGAGAGACGAAATGAGGTTAGGATATACTCCAAAAAGGAATGGACAAAAAACTCTTTTTGCTAACAATTCTAGAGTCTAGACAATAAAAACTTCAACTCATTTGAGAATATTTTTCTATTTGCACTAGAAAAATATTTCAAAATTGAGAAACACCATATTTTTGGAAACTTGATCCAAAATGGCTTTTAGAAACCAAACAATTCAATTGTAGATCTAACCATACAAATAACGTATTTGGTCAAGCTGTCAAGATTTGCTTATTTTGAAAAATATTTTATGTCAAAATTAGTTTTGGTGAATAGCAGTTGTAATTGACTAAACAATTTGACAACATTAGAGCCGTGATTAGTTTTGATCAAAGTTCCAAAAATACTTTGGTTGAAAAACTACTTTTTTCATCTTCTACTATTACTCAAAAACTCCAATTTTTTCATAAAAGCTCTCGAAATACCTCTATTCTCTAAAATAATAAATTATTTTAAAGAAAATAAACACTTGTTTTTCTGAAGCTTTGATCAAACAGGTGGAATATTAATATAACTAACTAGAGAAAAAAAAACTAAAAGAAGGAAATAATGTGCATGATTCTTCTAGTAATAAGTTAATGTTAGTAAATCTTTAGAGGCGACGAATACTCTACTCGGCGACGAATACTCTACTCAATGTTTCAAATTTTAAAAGTGAGGAATTTAGGGATTGATTCCCAATAGCACACATATCCAGAAAGACCTGCAGCAAGCATGAGCCATGCAATTAAAGAATAGCACGAAGAGAGTGAGAGGGTATCCATACTGCCAATTACCAACTGATTTTGGTGACAGAAAATAAAAGTGGGTACCGTGGGGTCTAAGGTGCTTTTATAATATCGCAATATGGCTCCTTCCGAAGAGTCCGGAACAAAATCCCCTCAAAAAAACCACTTTGAACCAAAATACCCTAATAAAAACAAATTATCAAAGTATGTTTAGCGCAGTAAAATACTGCGCTATAGCACTTCACGGAGACGAAATCGTTAAGTGCTATAGCGCAGTATTTTACTGCGTTATAGGAAAAAAAATTCTTTCTATAACGCAGTAAAATACTGCGTTATAGAAACAGTACAAAAAAAAAATTTATAACGCAGTAAGTAAAATACTACGTTATAGAAAAAGTACCAAAAAAAAAATATTTTCTATAACACAGTAAAATACTGCGTTATAGAAACAGTACCAAAAAAAAATTGGCCAACTTTATTTTTTGCAACACTTAGTGTTATTTTTCATACTTTGACCAATGATTAGACTCCGAAACGTCAATATTTTATATAGAACCTGATATTTTTTTCTGCGTACAATAATGTAGGCTCAATACTTCAAGGATACATAAACGTTCGGATCGTCATTTTAGGGGTTGAAAAGGTGCTCGAAGTAAGTTTTGTTTGTAAACTTTAGGTTTAAGTGTTCTATATACATAGACGTCCATTTTTGTTTGAAGACTTGTTATCATTAGCTTAAGTTTTTTTTATTTTTAGGGTTTAGATTTATTGAAAATAAAGTCGTTGCCAAAAGGTTTTTAACTGCAAGAATTTTTTATTTTTTTGTATAGCGCAGTAAAACAGTACCAAAAAAAAAAATTGGCCAACCTTTTTTTTTTGCAACACTTAGTGTGTTTTTGCATACTTTGACCAACGATTAGTCGTATGTCAAGACTCCGAAACGTCAATATTTTATAAAGAACCTGATATTTTTTCTGCGTACAATAATGTAGGCTCAATACATCAAGGATACGTATACATTCGGATCGTCATTTTAGGGGTTGAAAAGATGCCCGAAGTAAGTTTTGTTTGACAAAACTTAGTGTTTGATTGTAAGGTTATTTTAGTCAACTTTATATGTCGAGAAAATTAGTCAGCTTTATTTTCAAAAATTGAAACCGCAGAAGTGAAATTGACATTCACAGCTACATTACCCCGGGATTTTTACGTTGAAATCTATTGCGTATCATCATCTTATAAGTAAATAAAGCTGAAAATTTCACGCCAATTTGGGGGGAAAAATTAAAATTGAATGAGATAAAAGGTGTTTTTTTAAAAATCGGCTCGGCCAAACAGCCTTACGTCCGCGTAGATCTCGAAAAAATACGCAAGTTAAAAAAAAAAAAACGCGTAAAACGGACGTCCGAACGCAAAGTTATGACCATCTAAAGTTTGACGACTTTACAACTAGTTTTTCTCCCTATATTTTTTAGAACTATATTCAAAATAAAGTTATGTCTTGATTAAAAAATAACACGCTTAAATCAAAATCTTAAAAAATAAAACACCCTAAAGTTTCCAAATAAAACTTACTTCGGGCACCTTTTCAACCCCTAAAATGACTATCCGAACGTCTACGTATCCTTGATGTATTGGGCCTACATTATTGTACGCAGAAAAAAATATTATGTTCTATACAAAATATTGACGTTTCGGAGTCTTGACACACGACTAAATCGTTGGTCAAAGTATGGAAAAAACACCATGTTTTTTCAAACAAAGCTTACTTCGGACACCTTTTCAACCCCTAAAATGACGATCCGAACGTCTACGTATTCTTGATGTATTGGGCCTACATTATTGTATGCAGAAAAAAATATCAGGTTCTATATAAAATATTGACGTTTCGGAGTCTTGACACACGACTAATCGTTGGTCAAAGTATGAAAAAAACACTAAGTTTTTTCAAACAAAACTTACTTCGGGCACCTTTTCAACCCCTAAAATGACGATCCGAATGTATACGTATCCTTGATGTATTGAGCCTACATTATTGTACGCATAAAAAAATATCAGGTTCTATATAAAATATTGACGTTTCGGAGTCTTGACACACGACTAATCATTGGTCAAAGTATGAAAAATAACACTAAGTGTTGCAAAAAATAAAGTTGGCCAATTTTTTTTTTTTGTACTGTTTCTATAACGCAGTATTTTACTGCGTTATAGAAAATAATTTTTTTTTGGTACTCTTTTCTATAACGCAGTATTTTACTGCGTTATAATTTTTTTTTTTTGATACTGTTTCTATAAGTATTGTGGCCTCACCAGTGCGAAGATGGAAGGTATGTGTCTCTGGCCTCCACCGCTCAACCATGGCCATGATAAGCGTCCAATCATGCTGTACCCGACCAACGGACACGCAACAGTACATGCCGCCCCGAAACAGTATCTCTAACAGGCGAGGGTGTGGGGGGTGCTCGCGTAAAAGAGTCCACGCTCTCTGCAGCCTACTGGGACGGAGCCTAGTAGATATCCCTATAGTACCGGCCCATAATCACTCTGACCTATGATTGTCTTGCAAAGACAATACTGATCTATCAGCGGGCCCCGGGTGAACAGCGGTCCCCGGGTGATCATCGGGCCCCAGGTGAGCATCGGGCGCCGGGGGAACATCGGGCCCAGGGGGAACATTCGGATCCATGAAAGAGTTCGGTCTGTACAAACTAAATTAGTCATTATTCTTGAAATGAAAGATAAATTATATTAACTAATCGAAATTCAGCAGTAATATTTGTTTGGAACTCTATTTTGAATATGTGATATATTTTTAGTTGACCAAATAGCCAACACAACTACGATAAAATTAAACTAAAAGAGTATATTCGTCTACCACATATTTTCCTATAAACTTTACATTTTTTTCGTTAGCTTATGTATTTACGAAAAGAAGAACTTTAACTATTCTTTTTAAGATAATCTTTTTTTATTTAACATATATATTCACACTTTTAAAATTATATAGATTAACATTTCATAATCGTTTACAACTTGTTTGGATGGTTGTTACCTATTGTATTATATTATGTTGTTAGTTTAAATAAAATGTTTGCTTTGATTGCTACTTTAATTTTATTGTTATGTAACGACGAAAGGTTCTATTTTATGTAACCACTGATTTGGTCCTATACAATACAACACAATACAATAAATGTCAAAACAATACATAATAATCATCCAAACAAAGTGTTAACAACATAATAATTCATTACCAATCAACTTCTTTCAATTCATAAAGAATATTTAACAAATACTCAATTAACAAAATACTAATTCATTAACAATTCATAAATAATTAACCAAATTAACAACTCATAAACATATAACAAATTAACAATTCATAAACATTTAACAAATTAACAATTCATAAACATTTAACAAATAATGGATTAAACAAACAAAAAAAAGGGAACAGTGGCTGCTGAGGCCATTGCCCAGCCCGATCAAACCAAAAAAAAAAAAATGAAATTTATGCATTTTTTTTGGAAATTAACGACAATTAAATGTTAAACATGCATGCAATATAATGTATATCACAAAATAATAACAAAAGTTCATAGTACAAAACCTTAATCGAAGATTTTTTGTAGAGTTATTTTAATCGAGTTGTACGCCGCTTTTTCTCAAAATTCGAACTTAGAATCTTGCTCATTGACTTGAATATACCGAGAATCTAAACTTTACGGACGAAATTTAATAGAAAACGACGTTTTTTGGAAGTGGGGACCACCTTGGCTCGCCTCCAATGGCTTTGTAATTTTTTTTTCGCCACTGGAGGGACCAGTGGTGGAACTCGATCGGGTTTTAGTGGAGTGATATAGCGCAGTATTTTACTGCGCTATAGGAGAGAGACAAAGTCCTATAACGCAGTAAAATACTGCGGTATAGGTGAGAGAAAGTTTTGTATAGCGCAGTATTTTACTGCGTTATAGCACTTAACGGCTCCGTCTCCGTGAAGTGCTATAGCGCAGTAAAATACTTCGCTAAAGGTACTTTGGTAACTTTTTTTTTGTTGGGGTATTTTGGTTCAAAATATTTTTTTTTGGCGCATTTTGGTTCCGAACTCCCTTTTGAATGGTCTTATTATATAAAGGCTTCTTGGATTTGACAAACTGGATTTTGTTAAACCCCTTCTCCTTGTTATTTACTCCTTCCGTCCCAATTTATGCGATACCGTTTAATTTGAAACAACGTTTAAAGAGAAGAAAGACATTTAAAATTTATAGTCTAAAATAAACTTTATATATTTGTGTGACCGCTCATTAAGGGTAAAAAGAGAAATTTTAAAGTTCAGCTATTTCTAATTATAAAAATATGACATTTATTTTGGGACGAACTAGAATAGAAAGGGTGGCATGTAAAATTGCGACCGAGGGAGTGTACACTTTTTATTTTCATGAAAGAAAAAACATCAAGTAGATGAAAGGGCCAACAATAGCCTTAAATTAAGGGGTCAATAAAGCATGGTTATTGTTGAAGTAATCATTTGACTTTACTGTGGTGGATCTCCAAAATTACATATATTAACTTTTAGGCACTTTGCACTTTTTAATTACATCAGTTAATTCAATTTAGGGAAGAAGTGCTAGCTGTTGCTGGGGAACATTTTTCACTTCTTGTTTTGATTACCCGTTTGCCACAAAATCAACACTAGTAACTCATTTGAGAGTACACTAAATTAATTCTTGTCGAAGTGAATACGAAAAAGCAGATAGGAATCTCTTTATTAACAATTCCCTCAACCTTGCTTAGATCTTGCATGTTAAGCATTTTAACGTCACGCCTGTCATTGGTTGGGAAGCATTTTCTGCCACATAAATTCCGTATTATAACGTTATTCGAATTGCTTACTCATCCCAACATGAGTACGTGACAGGATTTCCCGCTGCATTTATGCTTAATGTCTTAAAATTAGTTTTATATTATTACAATAAAATGAGCAGGAAGCCAGAAATAAGATTAATTAAAGAGGCTTATAAGATGCTTTCTCCTAATAAAAAGTTAATAAATCCTAAAGGTAAAGTTCAAATTTGTGACGGGACATTTATAGGGATTGATTCCAATATTACAGACCCCAAAGACCAACAAGTTGGAAGACAACATTTTTCAGAAGAATGGGTCAGTAACCTTAAATCAAGGGACTAATAAAGCTTGATACTTGTAAAATAGTGCATCAAATTTTGACTTTACCCATGGATCTCAATGACTACACATATAAACTAAGCTTTACAGTTTATTTACATTTTATATTGTTTAGCTAAAGAGTGAATTCTATTATTATGGGAAGAAGAGCTGAGTGCAGGTGCTGGTTGCTGGTTGCTGGGAAGGAAGTTGAAGGATGTAATAGAAAATATGATAAGGAGAAAAAAATAAATGATATGGGACCTTCACAATTATTCTTTTCTCAAGATATATATAATATACTAGTTATGTGAGGCCCGTGCTAAGCCCGGGCCCAAACTCAAGATATAAAAGTAGATATTTTAACTAAAAAAATATAATCTGTGTTAGTACAAGTGTACAACAACAACAACCATATACCCATTGTAGTCCCACAAGTGGGTAATTATATAAAAGCAAAATTTTCATTCCACTGCTTTAATATTTTAACTTCCATTTTGATAAAATTATTTACTTCAAATCAAATGCGGAGCCAGAATTTGACATTTATAACTTATGTATCCTAATTTTCTGAAGTTATTTAGTTCTAAATAAATAATCTATACATAGTTAATGAACTTTTAAGACAAATACATAATTTAACTTGTGCAGCGGATGGAGCTGCTCCTCTCTTAATTAGGGATTAGGGATTCGAACATGGATATGAAAAAAATCTTTGGAGGAAGCGTTCCCTCCGAATAGGCGCGATACAGTGCTAATTATCTAGATTAATTGGGCTTAAATGCGGATATCGAGCACGAACCAGAAAATCAAAGAACATGAATGAGGTAGAAGGTTCGATAACTTTTGAAAAGTAGACCTTAAAAATAAAAAATAAAAAAATTGACTTAAATAAATAAGATTAGGACCTAAAAGTAATTAATTAATTTTTTTTAAAAGAATTAGAAATTATTGTAAGGACTACAAAAGTCTCCAGGTTCGATAGCTTTTGAAAAGTAGACCTTAAAAATCAAAAATCAAAAAATTTACTTAAATAAATAAAATTAAGACATAAAAGTATTAATTAAAAAGTTTTTAAAATTTTGGGAAACTCTTGTGAGGACTACAAAAGTCCTCACATTCCCTCTTATATTATATAGTAATGTGAGGCCTAATATGGGCCTTTTCTCTTTCAGCTCTACATGGTCTTTGAGTGCAGTTTTTTCATTTTTTTGCGCGGATTGCCCTTCTTTTGGGGTGGTATTTAAATTTTGTCCCTCATATTTGTGGTCTTTAAATTACGCCCATCATATTGCTGGTCTTTAATTTTTGTCCTTCGCATTGCAACCCTGAGCGTTCACGCAGAAATCATAAGGTTCTGGGTTCGAACCCCCGCTCAAGCATAAATTAAAAAAAAATTGCAAGGCAAGGTTTGGGTCGCGTGTATGCCGGACCCGGCATACACTTATTAAGGAATTACCAAAGTTATGCCGGACTCGGCATACTCATGCCTTATGGGCAGACTTGGCATAAGTATGCCGGGTCCGGCATAACTTTGGTAATTCCTTTACAAGTTTATGCCGGTGGGGGCATACTTATGGGCAAACTTTTAGTTAAGCTTTAACTAAAAGTTTTTTCCTAGTTATGCTTTATGGGCAGACTTTTAGTTAAGGCACAACTAAAAGTATGCCCCATAAGGCATAACTAAAAGTATGCCTCATAAGGCGGAACTTTTCCTTAAGGCATAACTAAAAATTTTCCTTATAAGACAAAGTCTATGTCTTAAGGAAAAGTTATGCCTTATGGGGCATACTTTTAGTTATACCTTAACTAAAAGTCTGCCCCATAAGTATGCCGGATCCGGCATAAACTTGTGAAGGAATTACCAAAGTTATGTCGGACCCGGCATACTTATGCCAAGTCTGCCTATAAGGCATAAGTATGCCGGATCCGGCATAACTTTGCTAATTCCTTAACAAGTGTATGCCGGTGGGGGCATAGCGAAATTTAAATTCTGCCTTGTGAATTTTTTTTAAAATTTTGACTGAGTGGGGTTCGAACCTGGAACCCATGAATTTTAGCCAAAGGGCAAAATTTAAAGATTTCAAATATGAGCGGCAAAATTTAAAGATCACCCCAAAAGAAGGGCAATTCTGTGAATTGCCCCATTTTTTTTTTGCGGATTGTGCTTCTTTTGGGGTGGTCTTTAATTTTTTCCCCTCAAATTGCTGGTCTTTAATTTTTATCATTCGCTTAAAAAAATGGCCGAAATTACTTCGAGGTTCTGGATTCAAACCCCCACTCAATAATAAATAAAAAAAAATCACGAGGCAAGGCTTTTGCAAAAAATCTGCCTTATACGGCATACTTTGTCTTAAGGCATAACTAAAAGTCTGCCGGAGAAGGTAGACTTTGCCTTAAGGCATAACTAAAAGTCTGCCGGAGAAGGTAGACTTTGCCTGGTCTCCGGTATAGGTTCTATGTAACTTCGCCCCAATACGCAGCCTCTGAGTATTTTCAAACCACCTCCATAAGCGAAGGACAAAAATTAAAGACCACTCCATACGAAGGGCAATCGTGCAAATTGCCCCTTTGAGTGAGCTATATATGCTCTCTTCTATCATTTTCTTGTGTTGTTGCATGCTCATTGTGTTGCCTTCTCCTTTTCCATTTTTATAGATTTATATGTATTAAATATTGTTTGCTCCAAGATTAAGTCCACACCTAAGTTGAGATTGACTTTCAATTTTAAATTTCCTAGTCAGGAAAGGAATCACAAATGTCAAACATGAATTCTTGAAATGAAAGTCAGAGGCTCATTAGCCATGAAGCTGAACTGATTGAAAGTGGCTAGCAATTTATGAAGCATAGTAAATAATTATTTGTAATACGAGTCCATTGCAAGCAAGATTTATAAAGTGTTTATGCGGTCACATGGATTCATCAGTGACTCACGTGCTAAAACTGTCCTGATCCCTCTCTTTTTTTCTTCTTCTTTTTTGAACTTTTTTGAAAATTCGAACTGCAAATCTGAAGTGTCGATTCTTGTCGAACACAAATAAATAGAAAAAGTAACTTTTGTTGTCAAACGAAAATAATATTTACAGTATTTACACCATAAAACTAACAAGATTTACATTTTGTAAAGCATGCTAATACAGAGAACATTAACACTGGACTTGAACACAAGCTCAAAACTTGAATTGTATTTGAACCTTGAGATTAATTAATTTCAATACCTTTCTACCTTGTGGAAGCAGACCTTGAAATTGCGCTTGTACTTGTATTCCTTGCATTAACTAGACTAGCTGAGCTAGTTGGCCAATCTAAGCTCATCTAAATTTTCTTTGGGATTTTACACGGTAAAGCTATCTATTAAAATAGGGATAACTACGTGATATAACAAACATATAGTGGGTATTGACATTTAGTAGCTATAGTTTAATTTAATTACTTCTCATAGCAAACATTTGTGTATTAATATCATTTAGTAGCTATATATATATATATACACACAAAATAGAATACTCATCCCACTATTCACTTCCAACCCATCCCTCCCATTTCTCTCCCCCCTCTTCTCCCCACTGCTCCGCCGCTGGCCACCACCGCCGCCGGAGCTTCGGCCAAAATGCCGTGCCCTTTTTTCCACTGCTCCGGCGAAAATGCCGTGCATCTTCTCCGGCGAAAATGCCGTCCCTCTTCTCCCCACTGCTCCGGCAAAAACGCCGGCTGCTTCCACTGAATCCACCAGATCTGAAGCAAAGAGCCTCAAATTCAAGATGGAAGCCAAAAAAGAGATCTGCTCACCGGATCTGAAATGATTATTAGATCCCGTCAGATCTGCTCACCGGATCTGAATCCACCCTAAGATTTTTTTGTTAATATTTTAGATTGTATTCATTTTTTTTAGGGTGTATTTGTTAAATTTTGGAGTATCTATGTTGTCATGTATTCAGTTTTACTCCCCATATTCATGAATACAATGAGCCCGTTTATGAATATAGATAATCATTTCATGAATACAGTGAAAAAAGAAAAAAATTGTATACAGCGGAAAAAAAACTAATACAACAATTATTGGTGTATATGTATTCAGTTTTTACTCGTTGTATTCATGAATACAACAAGCCAATTTATAAATACAGATAGTTATTTTATGAATATAATTGGAAAAAAAAAATTGTTGTATTCATGAATAAAGCTACAAAAATAAAATAAAATTGAATGCACATGTGGGAGCTGGGCTGATTTGCTACAGAACGTAAATATTGAAACATTAGCTATGCAGCTTGATTAACCCCCAAATGTTTGCTATTTATGTAAAATGCCCATTAAAATACTAGCCGAAAAATATGTTGTATAAATATTGGGTCGTTTGCACGTTTACCTTATTTTGTGCTGGTCTTTAATTTTTGGCCCTTATAGGAGTATTAAACAATTTTTTTGCAGAGCATAAATTTATCTTTTGGCATCATAATATCCCACAAATTCAGCCCCGCGCCTTAAAACTATGTATAAGTTCGATTTTGAAAAACAAAAATTAAAAATCAGCCCATTTGAAAGGAAAACCGTGCAATTTCTTCATAAATATTCGGGCAATTCGCAGGATTTGCCTTCCTTTGGGAGGGTATTTAGTTTTTGCCCCTCAAAATATTGGTCTTTAATTTTTGCCCTTCGCGTTGTAATCTTGAGCTTCGCATAGAAATCATGAGGTTTTGGGTTCGAATCCCCTCTCAGACATAAATTAAAAAAAAAATCACAAGGCAAAGGTTAGGTCGCGTGCATACCGGACCCGGCATACACTTGTTAAGGAATAACCAAAGTTATGCCGGACCCGGCATACTTATGCCTTATGGGCAGACTTTTAGTTAAGCCTCTGCCCATATGGTAGAGTTTTTCCTTAAGACATCGTCTAGTTATGCCTTATGGGACAGACTTTTAATTAAGACATAACTAAAAGTATGCCCCTAAGGTGGAACTTTTCCTTAAGGCATAAACTTTGTCTTATAAGGCGGAACCTAAGTTATGCCGGGTCTGGCATAACTGCCCCATAAGGCATAACTAAAAGTTTGCCTTATAAGGTAAAGTTTATGTCTTAAGGAAAAGTTATGCCTTATGAGGCATACTTTTAGTTATGCCTTAACTAAAAGTCTGTCCCATAAGACATAATTAAATGATGTCTTAAGGAAAAGTTCTGCCATATGGGCAGACTTTTAGTTAAGGCTTAACTAAAAGTCTGCCCATAAGGTATAAGTATGTCGGGTCCGACATAACTTTGGTTATTCCTTAACAAGTGTATGTCAGATCCGACATACACACGACCCAACCCTTGCCTTGCGATTTTTTTTTAAAAATTTATGCCTGAGTAGGGGTTCGAACTCAGAACCTTAGGTATAAGGCCATTTTTTAAGCGAAGGACAAAACTTAAAACCACAAATATGAGGGGCAACATTTAAAGACCACCCCAAAAGAAGGGCAATCTGCGCAATTTTTTCTTTTGGTGGTTTGGTTTAGGTTCAAAATGTTTATAGAATTGGCCTCTTGGTGAGCTTTTACAAACTAGCCATCTATTACAAATTTGTCCCCCTAGAAAATGCTCGGAACTCTCTGCAGTTTTCTTCCCAATTGAAACGACTTCTGTTTGCACCATAACTCAAATGACCATTGCCTCTAGAGCTCTCTTTCTCTTCCACAAATCAATCACAATAGCAAGCACTCTAACAACACCAAAACCCCAAGATTGGAGAATTCAATTCGAACAAACCCAATTAGTTTCCCAAATTTCATCTATTCTCTTGCAAAGACAAACAAATCATTGGCCTTCACTTCTCAAGAACCTCAAACTCTCTTCCTCACAACAATTAACTCCATCTCTCTTCCTTCAAATACTTCACAACACCCAAACAAACCCACAGGTCTCTCTACACTTCTTTCACTATGCAAAAAACAATCTTGAATTCCAACCTGATATTAAAGTTCTTTGTACACTTGTATATATACTTCTCGGGTCAGGACTATCCAAACCCGCAAAGCCCATATTGGATTCTCTCATTCAAACATACCCACCACCCCAAATTGTTGGTTTCTTGATTCAATCATTGAATGTTGCTGAAATTGACACTCAGTCTTTAGTGTTGAGCTCGGTTCTTGAATGTTATTGCAATAAAGGTTTGTTCTTGGAAGCTCTTCAGGTTTATCAAATAGTTAGAGAATATGGTTGTTTGTTGTCTATTAATTGTTGTAATACTTTGCTTAAGTTGCTGTTTAGCAAGAATGAGTTAAGACTGGCTTGGTGTTATTATGGTTCTATTATTCGTAATGGGGTTCAGGAAAATGTGGTTACGTGGTCTTTAATTGCTCAGATGCTGTGTAAAGATGGGAAATTTGAGAAAATTGTTGCTATTCTTGAAAAGGGTGTATGTAGTCCTGTTATGTATAACTTACTGATAGATTGTTACTCTGAGAGAGGGGATTTTGAAGCTGCATTTGGTTATTTAAATGAGATGTATAGGAAATGTATTGATCCCAGTTTTAGTACTTTTAGCTCAATTCTTGATGGTGCTTGCAAATATCAAAACGCCGAAGTGATTGAATCGATGATGAGTTCCATGGTGGAAAAAGGATATCTCCCGAATGTTGTGACACCTGACTATGATTCTGTGATTCGAAAGTTCTCTGATATCGGAAAAACATATGCAGCTGAATTGTTTTTCAGGGAAGCTTCTGAAAAAGGGATTAAGCTACAAGACAATACTTACGGCTCTATGCTAAAGGCATTCTCCAAGGAGGGTAGAGCTAAGGATGCTATTTGGATGTACAACATTATACTTGAGAGAAAAATTTGCATCAGTGACAAATGTTATAGTGCCTTCATGAGTGTCCTATGCAATGAAAATCCATCCGATGACGTTAGCAGTTTGTTGAAAGACTTGATAGGAAGAGGATTCGTTCCTCCCAAATCTCAAGTGTCTAAGTTTATAGTTTCTCAGTGTGAAAAGCATAAGTGGAAAGAAGCTGAGGAGCTTCTGAATGTAATTCTTCAGAGAGGATTCCAGTTTGAATCTTTTTGTTGTTGCTCTTTGGTGCGGCACTATTGCTTTAGCAGAAGGATTGATTCTGCCATTTCTTTACATAGTGAATTAGAGAGACTTGGTGTTGCTTTAGATGTAAAGACCTACGGTATACTACTTGACAAACTGTTTAAAATAAGACGGTATGAAGAAGCTCTAAGGATCTTCGATTACATGAGAACTCATGACATGTTAAGCAGTGAAAGTTTTTCAATCATGATTAGAGGGCTATGTCAGGAAAAGGAATTTAGAAAAGCAATGAGACTACATGATGAGATGTTGAAATTGGGGCTTAAACCTGACAAAAAGGCATATAAGCGTTTGATTTCTGGGTTTGGCTAAATAATACATTTTTGCCTCATTTATATTTTATCCTTTCACTTACTATACATACTGTACAGCATGGCTGCTCACCTGAGAGTAGATCTTGGTGATGCTCGCTTTCGGTAAACAGCATACAATGAGAAATGTGAATTTATCCTTTACTTACATAAAGTAATTCATTTCCTTTTCTATTTCCCTTTTTCATTTGACGCAACATTCTGTTCAGAGGGGATTTTCATTCATGTAACTGCACAATTGTTTGACAGCAGAGAACTTCGAACTTTGGCTACACTTGAATGTTTATATACTGATGTCATGGTGGACTCATTTGTTAATTGGCACTAATGATGATCTAATTTATTTAATGTCAGTCCTCTGCATCATTGCCTAAAAAGTTCTCAAGACAAATGCATGTTAGACTGTTTAAGCGTGCTTTCTTAGCCTGGAACCTGTTTCCAGTTGCTTCCTTCTAAATGATTTTATCTCCCCCAGCGGAGCTGTCATTTTTCGGTTGTAATTCAGCTCTCTCTCTTTTTGAAGTCATTCATACTCTTATGATGTGTATGCTGAGGTCGATCAACTTAAACATCTGAGGGTGATTCTAGTGGTATTTGAAGCCGTCTCTGAGCTTCCTATTAATGGGAGAGAAAAAAAAATACTAATATCCTGTCAATGAAGTCACTAATTGCTGTATTCTGACTGCTACCTTAGGCTGCCAAGTTGGTAGGTTACCGACTACTCATCTTGGATTGCATTGGGGGCTAAGCACAAAGCTGATAGCATCTGGGAAGGAGTGATGGAGAAATGTGAAAAAAGGTTAACCAGGTGGAAGAAACAATATGCGGGAGGGAGATTGATTCTTATTAATAGTACTAGTTTCTCTACACGTGCGTTGCATGTGTATCTCCAGTCATGTAGTATACTATTCTGTAAAATGATACTATGTTTAGATAAAATTTAGTAATAATTAGACATTATAAAATAATGTACAAATTTATGTAAATGATCATGTGGACCTTCACATAATTACTTATTGTTCAGGTGAACATTACTGGATATACATGTGAAATGTTGCAGGAGACTTTTAGGAAAAATGTAAAATGAGTGCAGCAAGGTGGTAAAAGAAACTACCTTTAGGTTAGTAATTTTTCTACATAGTGCAAAGGGTTTAATAAAAATTATATTCCCAAGATACAATGCTTATTCAAGAAATTAAAGTTGCATTCTTTCATTTCTTCTGCCAAAAAATTTCAACCCAATAGATAGAGGCTTAGAAATTGGAACACAAAATTAAAGAAAATGGAACATCAATATATTTCCGTTGGTAGGAATGCAGAAGAAGATTCTGGCAGAATATTGGTTTCGAAAAAAAAAAAGAACTGTGGCTACAAACAGGAGAAAAGCTTTTATAGAGATGTGTATTTTGATTTTAAAGGCAACTGAAAATTAAAGACAAATTGAAAAGGTCCATTACCAACATAAGCCTGGTTAGTGCCTCAATGGGTCGTCGTTTCACTAAATGAAGAAGATTACTAACAAATTCGTCACAACCCTTGAAAAAGACACCTTTTTTGTTATTATTTGATTATTATCAAACGCACACACATATATATAATCAATCTAGGTCGTTGATCACGAATTATTGACATACAACTTGTATCGTCAAATAACAAAATTACGTGGTTAATCCTATTTAATGACGTATTAGCGCTGGCTTATAAAAAAAAAATTAGGACGAACTATGAGGAACATATTAGCAACTAATTTAGTCAATAGTTCTTATTTTTTTTAATCAGAAAACACAAAATAATATAGAGATAATGGTAAAAAAAAAGCACTGAACTGTCTCTTTTCGCAAGTTTCACACCCCAACTATTAGTTGTTCCCTTTTCCTATCTAAACTATCACCATCAATGTATTCAAACACACCTTAAGGCTTAATTAGGCTAACCATCAATTGTTCCCTTCGGCCAATAGTTGAGGTATGAAACTCGCGAAAACGTAATAGTTCAAAGTGTGTTTTTGACCAGTAACTCAACAATATATTAATAAAAAGAAGCATTTTTAATTTTAAAAGGTATTTATTCTTTGTCTCAACTTGTTATAACAACTTTCAAGCATAGATGTAGTTCATCCAAATAAAGTACTTCATCTATATCATTTTCATGATCTCGAGCAAATTATCAAATATTAATTACTATTAGTTTTAATTCATGTCTTATAACCTTGAAAAATATTATGTCACATTTTTCATGTATGCTACGGAATATATATCACCAATCCAATTTCATCTGGTAAACAAACAATAGTCATAATAACCTTAGTCATTCCTAATCATAACATGCATGCTTAGACAGAAGATATTTTATGAGATTATGACCATTTATCCTAATATTTATAAACATTAAATTTTATAAATGATATTCAATATAATTGATAATTAAAGTATAAGAAAATAAAGTAGAACCTGATTTTGCCACTTTGATCTTGATTTGTTGATGTAGTCTCCTTTGCCTTCCATATACTCTCGAGCAATATCTTTGATCGGCCTTGAACACATACCTCTGGCGTTTTCTTCTCCTATCAACGCTACATGAAAAAATAGCGTTGGTTTGGGCTGTTTGAAGGGATAGTTTTTTTTTTTTTTTTAAACTATAAGTAGGGTATATTTACGTTCAACTTCGTTACTATAATGAGAAACCGTTGGCAAGTTAGGATTTGGATTTATAAAATTGATGTCATCTGAGAAGTTAGCAAAACCGTCAACGTTGCCATTTAGGTCAGAAGATTTGATGGCAAAATGGGAAGGAAGTGCAAGACCATGGTCATACACATCATTATCTAATTTTAGATTGTTTAAGAAATTTAAGAATTAATTATTTTGGGTTCATAAAATGTTACGATTCATAGAAGTGTGCCAAATATTTGAAACATCCTAAAATGGAAAACGCATAACGCAAAAATGGTCGAGCCTCAGAGGAGTGTCATGTTTTTGGACAAATGTCATCCCATGGTTGCCAACAAATGCGACTCCCTCTCATATAACTATATTACAAAATTAACGAATATAAAAATTGCACAAGACCAACTTTGAACGAAGTGTGTAAGAGATTATAAATATGATGAAAAGGAAAAGAAAAGGTAGCTTCATTTGCTTGAAAGTGTATACTACAACAGGTGTTTGCTTGGACTTCAAAAAGTTAGAGACAGTGCCATAGTAGAAACGGTGGAATAGAGGGATTTGATTAGGAGCCTTTTCGTAGGATTAGTTTTTTTTTTGATAAGTAGATTAACTCAAATTTTTAAAATGGGTATTTTCGTAATTTAACTTTTAAGTTAGAGAGTTCATGTTTTTAATATAGTATAGATAGATATGTTGGATTCACTTCCCACATATGTGATGTCTCTGTTTTTAATGCCTATCAGGATTGATAAAGAATTGACAAACTTGGAGGAACTTCTTATGGCAAGGTAACAAGGAAATGAAGTCGTTTAGTTTGGTGAACTGGAAGTCTGTAAAGACGGAGGATTGGGGATTAAAAATCCCTCCAAGATTAGAAGGGGCTTTCTTTTACTACATTGTACAGTCCCACTAGCACATTCTTTGTGTTCTAATTTGTAAACTTACTTACCTTCTTCAAAAAGAAAATACTTGACTTTGTTGTTATAAATCTGTCATTTATGGTTAGACTGAAACCACTTTTGTCTCTAATTATTCTTGGATTTTCCTAAGGCTTCTATCATCATGGATAATCAGAGTCCTTAATGCAATTTTATATGTATCGATCTGGAGGTACTTCAGAAATAAATTGCAACTCATTGAGATGATATAATATGCATAATGAACTTCTAAACTTGTGATCCTTTAGGACAAGTTGGTTCCTGTATGGCCAGAATGAGGATAAATAACCCACTACATGCATGGATATGACACTTTTTTTTACCACCCGTGTCCTCCAATAAATTACAGTTGAAAAATAAAATGAAATAATTAAATAAATATTCATTAGGCTTAGGCGTGAATATCTCTAGCAGTATAACTCTTGATTTATCCCCTCCTGGATGCAACAGCCCGACAACGTCGTGTGACTCAAACAACTTCGTATTAATTGAAGAGTTCAAAGCTCCACCAACAAGAACACCTTCCTTTAACATAAAAGTAGATTGTAGCGCACAATGCTAAATCACTTATAAAAATTTTATACTCCAATAAAATATATCAGAAATTTTTCGCTTGTTAGCTAAGAATATATTTGTTTAAATTTTATACTACTTTCTCAGTTCAAATTTTATGACTCTTTTTAATCAATCTCAAAACGAATGACACCCCTTTCTATACTTACTAACAATTCAACTTTAAATTTATCTTTTTATCCTTAATAAAATGATTTCTAGTCAAACAAATTTTATTATTTGTTTTAGACCACAAATTTTAAAAGTTTTTCTTTATTTCTTAATTTTTGTGTTCAGTCAAACATCTTCATATAAAATGAGACGGAAGGAGTAGTTTATTTTTCAATTACTTTCCATGGTAAGAGTGATCCAAAAGCTGGCCATCCACCTAATTTTCTCAAAAAGACCCGACCCTAATCAAACCAAATACCCATCTCTTGCCCTTCCAACACAAAAAAGAAAAAACCTTTAATTTTCACATTTCTTCTTCCTGCATGCATGAAACTCTCCAATCTCCATCAAATCAAGAATGGCGATCTCTCCAATTCTACTCATCACCTTCCTTCTCTTTCTCCTCACCCCCATCAGCACCCCTTCCAATGACGACATCCTCTCCGAACTCATCCACCTCCGATCAAAATCCCAACTCGGTCTCATCCACCTCAAAGATCCACTTCTCCAACGTATCCTCACTATCCCTTCCCCTAAACCATTCTCTTCCTTAATCTTCTTTGACGCTAAACAACTCCATTCTAAACCTGACAACTCTCTCCCTTCCATCAAATATGAATTCTCTCTTCTCTCTTCTTCTTTCATCAAAAACAACCCTGAAAACAACACTCAGGTTTTCTTCTTCATCATGGAATATCAAGTATCTCCATCTTCCTTCGCGTTGTTTGACGTTAAGTCATTGCCTCATATACGGTTAGTAGGTGTTAAGAATGAGAGTATGAAAATGGATGCTTCTGGTTATTCTATGGGAGCTGAGTCCATGAAGGAGTTTCTTGAGATGCATGTGAATGTTAACGTGGGGAAGATTAATACACCACCGGTTATACCAAAGAAAATGATGATGGTTATTGGTGCTGGGTTCTTGATTTGGAGTCCATTTTTGGTGAAAAAGATTGTTTTTAGTGACACCCTTTTGCATAATAAGTATGTCTGGATGGTTGGGTCGGTTTTCGTGTACTTTTTCAGTGTTGCAGGGACAATGCATACTATAATTAGGAAAGCACCTTTGTTTTTGTTCGATAGATATGAACCAGGGAAGTTGATCATATTTTACCAAGGTTCGGGGATGCAGTTAGGAGCTGAAGGTTTTGCTATTGGATTCTTGTACACCATTGTTGGATTGTTGTTGGCATTTATGACTCATGTTTTGGTTTATATGAAGAACAGGGGAACACAGAATTTGATGATGGCTTTTGGGCTCTTTATTTCGTTTTGGGCTGTACAGAAGGTGGTTTCCTTGGATAATTGGAAGACTGGCTATGGTATTCATGCTTATTGGCCTTCAAGATGGATATGATAGCAATGTAGTTTGTCTGGCTGATATATTTGGCTGCTGTTCTATTAGGTGAGAGTTTTACAGTAGATGCCACTATCAGGTGATCAAGATTCAACCAAAAAGTAGTTGACAGAAAAATTTATGCTCTTTTCGTTTTAGATTTATATGGATCTTTTATCTTGTGCTGAAGCACTTAGGTGCTAGAATTTGCACTTTGTTTACCAATAATTCCACATTTGATATCTTTCAATTTACTCTCTTTTAGTTACTTAATGATCACTAATCTTGGGGCCATTTCTGTAATCATCACTTATTAGCATCCATCTCAGTGTCTAATATGTAAATTGTTTGTCATACTTCAGGCAAGATGAGGGGAATTATTGTGTGAACAGTCAAAGATTAGAACATGGTCTTGCCTCCCCTGAGAGGTGATAGAATTGCATTTTTAGCAGATATTAGCATTAATAGAGGAGTATTTACCTTCCAACCACCATTACAAGTCCTTAAAGAACTGTGACGATTGAAGGTGTTAAAAAGTTACTAGGTATATCTAAAACTTGACCTTATAAAAAAGAGTTACTACGTATATCTAAATGACTTGGAAGGAAGTTGGCTCAAAAGACCTAGCATCTCTTGGAATAAAGAATAAGACATAATGGAAGTAGAGTATCCATATAGGTAATACCAGCTAGTTGGGAATAAGGCATAATTATGTTTGCAAGCTTACATTTGGACCAGCACTGGCTTGGAGTACTTTTGGTCTGTTTAGAGATATATGGAAGTCAACAAAAAATCTAGAGAACCTTTGTGTTAGAAAACCCCAGGAAATTGAGTATTAAAATGGTCCAAAGGGAGCGAAATGGATATCAAGGATTCATATCTGACCCCAACTGGCTTGGAAGGCTTAGTTGTTTTGTTATCCCCAGCACAACTCTTTAAGGACGTCAAGAAATGACATAGAACCAAACTGTATCTTGCATTAAACGGGAATAACAATTTTAGAGCCCAAGATGAAGTCCTTTTGTCCACCTTGTAGTAGTTGCAGAGAGCTGAAGAAGGTAGGACCAATTGTCAAATGAGGCAAAGAAACTGAAATCTGGGGGACAAAAAGAGTAAAACAATATGGCATTGATTAATTGAAATCAGAAACAACTGATATGTTTTGGTATCACATAGACTTTTGAGGTTTACAACCTGGTAGTTATCTTCCCTGAGATTTGCGGAACAGGTACTTACATCTTTTCCTTTCCCGTTCGTAAATCACTATATAAGTGGCATAGGATTTAATCTGGTTTGATTCCGATGCTGCATATTGTTGTTACTTTGACATAACATGTGATATGGAAAATGTAGCTACGTTTCAGTTAACACAAAAAGGGGGAGTTTACTTGAATTGTTGGTGGTATGCTCTTTTCTTTTCCTTCTGTCTAACAAAATTTCCTTGGTATTGAATTAATTGCAAACTTTCATATATTACTTGGATGGGCTCCTGGATGAGAGAAGGATGGCCCTTGGTTCTTTTACTTCTGAACTGCGACTAATACTTCCTTCTTTACCTTAGTAACTCTAAATGACTACACTTTCCCGGAAATTTGTTTTCGTCATGACACGGTATGTAGATTGAACTTTCTAAAATATAGGTGAAAACTAGTTCGTTTTTTAAGGTACTAAAGAACAAAATAAGCTTGACATTATGTTCTTGTTAACTGAAATATTTCTCCTTGGTTTGTAACATGAAGGGATTACACTGTGTATGTTGTTGTTGTTGGTTTGTAACATGAAGGGATTACACTGGGTATGTTGTTGTTATTGTTGTTGGTTTGTAACATGCTAGAGGGGATGTAAAAGAGGAACGGATAGCAATCTCTTCCTGGCGTGTAACAAGAAGGGATAGCTATACATTAATGTTCAATATTCCCTGCATATTTGGTAGAAGCTAGATTTTGGAAGTTGCTTCCACTTAGTTGTTTCAAATAAGCACTCAGGAAAATCTTACTTTTTTTGGTAAGTGGGAGAAGTACAGCTTATTATTCATCTTCCAGTTGCATTCTGCCATAGTAGCTAATCTCAATCTAAAAGTGGCATCAGGGTCCATTAAACTCTGGAGACTTGAGAAACTATGGTGGAACCAAAATGAGGGTTAAGCGGAAGTCTTAATCGTTTTGTCAACCATGAAGGATTTCATGGTTTGGGCATTCATAGGACAAACACGGTTAAGGTTTTGGATAGAATTACCAATTATGAAGAGGAATGGGTTCCCAGCTATGTATTACAGCTGTTTACCTCATGCTTTTGTTAGTTAAATTATGTTGCTATCTGCAGGAAGGCATCTTCCTGCTTATGTTTGTCCAGAAAGTAGTTTTCCTCTGTTGAAGATGTCACGACCCAACCCCGTAGGCCGTGACTAGTGCCCGAGTTGGACACTCATATTATCTATTAACTGTAGTCATTTGCAATTAGCATGTCATGAACTCATTTGTACATACATAAAAAAAAAATAGGACATTATTTTTAAGCTGTCAAGTTTTGTTTGTCTTAGGCACCTGTCTCCTGAGGAGTTGCACTTTTTAAACAACAACATATATATATATATATATATATATATTCCTACGCAAGCCGACAAGGCTGCCACGATATACAAAATAACAAACATTCATACATATGCAAGCCGACAAGGCTGCCATTACGAATGGGTACGCCCCAAACATAAGTCATAGACGTAAAACACATCAACAACTACAAACAGACCCATACCGATGTCCACAGACCTCTAAGAGTAATGACCGTATCATATGGCGGGACAGGGTCCCGCCGTACCCGAATAAACACTTATAGTTATACCACAAGCTAGGCTCCGGAACAAAGGAGCAGTCCAAAATAGCTGAATAGGTATCCTAAGCCGGCGGATCTCCAAAACGAGCGTCTGTACCTGCGGGCATGAACGCAGCCCCCCGAAGAAAGGGGGTCAGTACGGAATATGTACTGAGCATGTAAAGCTTGAAACATAATAATAGACTTATATTGAAACAAGGTATGTAGGACTCAATGCAACAACCAGAATTTTCATAAAACTTGCCTTTGAACATATTCCATCTATATAATTCTCATATCAATGTCATTATAGAGTTTTGTAATCAAAGCTGCATAATCATTCTGTATATAACATATATATCGTGTCCCGGCCCTTTAATGAGGGACTCGGTAATTATAATCATAGAATCATAAACATAAACATGTACGTGTCCCGGCCCTTTAATGAGGGACTCGGTAATAAGGAATATATGCCCTCCTGGCCGCCATCTCCATATCATAATATCATCACATTATCATATCATCATATATATATATATATATAACGTGTCCCGGCCCTTTAATGAGGGACTCGGTGAATAATGTAGTAAACATGCGCATGAAAACGTGTCCTGGCCCGGGACTCAGTGAAGGATATAGCGGTAAGCACGAGCAGAATAATAAGCAACCACATATATGCAAATCATCTTTTGAGACTCAATAGATAAGTAACTGACCAACTCTAAAATATTAGGATAATAATCATATTTAATTCTTTTCAACTCTCATTACAAGCCATAGCAAGGAACGTTTCAGCTTTCATGTACATGTATCAATTTCCATGATGTAGTTTTTTTTTTTAAAGTCAAGTATGCTTCTATTTGTGCAATTCTTTAAGAGTAGGAACTTATATACATCATTCATTAGTCAATCATATAGTAGGCTTGTGACAATAGCATTAAGGAAATATAGAATCATAAGTCATGCATGGAACTAGAGAATAGAATTTACCCCAAGGTTCATACCATTTCATACTTACGTCTAGGACATGCCAAAAGAACGAAAGAATAGGCTTTACATACCTTTAGCGTTTAGTCGTATTATACTTGTACTTGCTGCCCAATAACACTTATCCTATATCAAGATATCAAGAGCTACGATTAGTTTACGAGGGAATTCGATACGTATTTTGACACTCACAATCCCTTTCTAACATTTAGACGACGTTTCGTTCGCATTCAAACCAACTAGTGCTACAAGCTAATATTGCTAGTCATTCTTTCATGTATCAATCCAAACTTGTATAAACATGATTTAAGGGACTTTGGACAGTCCATACATCATTCAAAACTGTCCCATACTCACGGCCAAACAGCACACACAACACTACAATTTCTATTTCCCAATTTTGCAACTTCAATTACAACGACAACAACACGTTTACAACATTACTTATGCGATTATCGGAACTGTTTCAGCATCATATTTATTCTTATAACAGCCCACAAACCATTTCAATTTCAACTTGAATCATTAAGCTTCACTTTCACTACACGTTCATAGCAACAATCAATATTCAACATTCACTAATTTGCTTCTAACCTTAAAACAGTCAACTGTTTTGGACTGCTTGCGTACTTCAATTTGATTTGTTTCTTTAACACCTAAATTCACATATTCAACATACATACAATATACCACAATGTTCATAACAACAACAATCAAAACTTGGCACAAAACAGTCCATAATTTCCCCTAAAACAGCCCCTTTACACGGCTTCAACACAACTATAACAACTTCATGATTTTCATCCATTCATCCAAACCACAACACATTCAATCCATTTCCAATACATGTACAAGGAGATTAAACATGATTCCATTAAAGCCTACAACACATGGCTCATTTAAATTTTTTAGAAAACAGTCCATTACCACAACATGTCCAAAACAGTCCAATAACATGTCCAAAACAGTCCCTAAACAATGTTCGGAATTCTTGCAAACATTTACGAACATACTAAGCAAACCACCTATGATTCTTACACATTATTTCATGCCTTCTTTTCATATATTTTCAGTAGGTTATGACCAGCTATCCACACGACAAATACAACATCAATTCATACACAACTAAACTACATCGTCATTTCTATAATCCTTACAACAACTCACAAACGACTTTAGTTTCAACTCCAACCATTAAACACCTTCATTTCCATCATGAAATTCATGATAATAACAATTAAAATATCAAGTAAAAACAGTTCACTAACTCCCTCACAAAACAGTCCAATACCAACATACAACATCATAAACCAACTTCTACAATCTTTGTTCATTTACCTATGTTGATACATATTCAATTCATCAACAATACAAGCAAAATGAAATCAACCATGACTTCACCAATACTCACGGCTAACTCTCTACTTCAACTACAACAACAATCCAACAACAACCTTCATGAACTATACATTCAAATCGTCATGAAACACAAGAACAATAAGCATTTTTACCTTACAATCTTGTTCTTCACTTTGGCCGAATCTTCAACACTATTGAGGTGCTACACTTCTTTGTTTCTTTTCAACAACTACTACATATTCTTGTACACTAGATGAGGAGTTGATTTGAAGAAGAAAACTGATTTTTTTGGTGGTGGAGGAGCTGCCATAGCCGTGGCTCTCTTTCTCTTTCTAGGGCTTGAGAGTTTCTCTCTCTAAGTTCTAGTTGGTGGAAGATGATATGGTGATAAATGACTTGTTTTAATCATCCAAGATGATGTTTATGGGCAGCATAAGCTCCCTCACGTGTCCACCAAGAATGTCCCCCTTCAAGATCAGATTTTTGTTTAATAATACCTCCCACTATCAATTGTCCAAGAATATGACTCATATTTCATGAATTTATGTGTCTCCCCTCTCTTTTATATCCATATAATAATAATTCCCCACCACTAAATATAAATATACACTTAATAATCCAATCATGGTTAATTAATCCCTAATCTCCATTAATGTTTCTATACCAAACGAAATTTGTAAGTAAATTGTGACTTGAAACGAAACCGGAAGTTAAAGTCTTAATCCCCACTCAGCCCAACTTGCATCGTCCATATCTCCTTTTCCCGATATCATTTTGACAAGAAGTTTGTTGCGTTACAAACTAGACTCGATGGACTTAATTTTAAGCTTTTGAAACACCTTACAACTCCTCATATACTAGGAGATATGCCTCCTACAATATAGGCTAAAATCGGGTCCGAAAATTTACTGAAGTTGTTCCGATTCATTTCGTTTAACTTCTAATCCTCTTCCAACCTCATGTAACATCTTATACATACATATACACACTTATATACATCAACAAACATCCATATACACGTCTCGAAAGGTCCAGAGAATCACAATAACCTTAAACATAATTAGAGAACTCATATTACCTCATATACATACTCATAACGCGATTTCAAATCCTTTAGGTTACCATGTCACCTCGGGATACTTAAGGCAACCATATATATAACGATATTCTTACTAACTCGATTAACTTTCCTTGAACCTTCATAACTCATTTTTTTTTCTTGTTTTACTTCAAGTAACACGGATTATTATGGAGTGTAACAGAAGACACCTGGATATGGTCCATATGGAAACTAAAGGAAGTCATTTAAATAATTTTGCAGCTATATATTTTCAATGCAGACAATGATCTTTCATTAAAAGAATATATTTTGCGATGAACTAGTGAAGAGAAGGAAAATATGAGAAAGGGTCTCACTTTGACGTAGTACTATTGTATCATCTCAACAATCTATGGAAGTTATGCTGCAATTTTTCTCTTTGTTAATGGATTATATGCATATGAAAGAAGGTTTTCTTGTATTTATCAACAAAGGTGGATGGTTTTGTTTGGGTAAGTTAAGAGAGGGGAGGACAGGGCGACGGACAGGTTTCTTGGTGCGGATGAGAATAAACCAAGTGGAAGGGAATTATCTTAGTGTTGAATGGATTCCTCTTGCTTGCTTGTTGTCCCTTTGGGTGTTACAACATCGAATGACTTGAATTTCTGAAGCATATCAGACTCTTCGTCCTGCTACTTGTAGAGCGAGTATCTTTGATGTTGTTCGTTAATAAGCCTAAGATTTGGCAATTATTAGGTCCCAGGGAAATGAAAATTTTGTGAAATCTACTCAGATATGACTCCTATGTCTCTTCTGATGAGCATAGGTTTTAGGATTTTGCATACCTCACTATCGGTGAGATTTTCTTGTTTCCATCGCATCTTTGATTCTCTTGATAGTGTAGATATAATTTGATTGTGACCAGTTCCATCACATATTGTCATGGAGTAAACATATATATGATGAATTCTATGACTCAGTATTTCATGGTCTTTTAGCCATGAAATATCCTTTGTATGGGTTGACAATAACAATCGGAATGAAAATTCCTTCAGTGTGATCAAGCAATTTAGTCCTCTCTAAAAATTGACCACTGATCACCTCTTGCCACCTTCAGATGCAATGGCTACAACCACTATCTTACTCAGATTTGGACGATTTTTCTCTACCAGTTCCAAGACCTCGGTGATCATATAAGATTATCAGTATTCCTCAACGTTTCTTATACTTAATAATTAGCCTCAATATTATGCTATTGTTTCACGGAGACTTTTCGACATGGCTATTTGACAAAAAGGATTCCATAAAAACATAGAAGGAAAAATTAATCACTGTATAATCGCGGAAATATAAGGTATTTAGATGCTTATTTTTGGAGAAAACGTTGCTTAAGAACTACTCTACCATCAAGAGAGATGCAATATTACATTGTTAAATTTAATCTGGGATATGCTAATTAAGCTCTTGAGGTCCACCGTCCACCTTATATTTTTAACTTTGTGGCATAAAAGGGGCAGTGGGTGGCAAGCGTTTTCCCCTTTTAGATATAAAGTTGGTCATTTGTTCAGCAAAGAATATATTCCTTTGAGCAATCTTTAGTGACCCATCCATCGTCAATCTAGTCATCATTTCATGTGCAACATTACCCTCTTCAAGTATTGTTTGCTTATGTACGTTAATCTTGACAGCATTATATGCAGTCAAATACTTTAAAGATCAAGAAAAATAATTTTTCGCCAAAAAGCCTGCTGGCCGATTTGCTTCAGCAGACCTTGTTGGGTTTTTTTTTCAGCAGCCCCCTGACTGCTTTTCCTTCGTTGTGTAAAAAAGGTACATATGAACTTGCGTATCCATGCAGCAGTTTAGATGCCCTTTTTACATTTTCCTTTTTCCTATACATATTCTTCCCTTGATAGCCAAACCATTTACTTTATTATATTCTCTCAAGCCTTGCCCTCTTTGTGCTTGCAGTTCAATTAAAACATTGATCGAAAGTGAGTTGAGAATTTGAAAGGGAAAATGGAAGAACAAACAGAAATGGTAGGAAGAGCATTTGTGGATCACTACTACAATCTTTTCGACAATGATCGATCATCGATTGGTACTCTGTATCAACCAAGCTCAATGCTCACATTTGAGAGCCAGAAGTTGCAGGGAAGTGAAAATATCTCGGCTAAGCTTAATGCACTGCCTTTTGGACAATGCCGCCATGCGATTAGCACCATTGATTCTCAACCTTCGTCCTTTGCCGGAGGGATCATTGTCTTTGTCAGTGGTAGCATTCAACTTCTTGGAGAGGACCATCCCCTGAGGTTTAGCCAGGTGTCTCTCTCTCTCTTCCCTCCATATATGTAATCAAAGTATATGATTTTATATTTTTTGCGTGTGAGGAAAAATCGCAGGCTTGACTTAAAATGGTCAGTATGACACCTGGTTAGAGTGTCTTTGGGCTAACTTAATTCAATTATATTGTCTTCATAGTTAAGAATCCAAAGAACTTTTAGGCGCATATATATTTGAAACTTGGTTTTCACTCTATCTTATTAATGATGAATTACTTGAAGAAGAAAGACTAAACATGCATCTTGTTTGTTGCATTATTGCAGATGTTTCACTTGATCCCAACTGTGGAAGGAAGCTTCTTTGTGCAGAATGACATATTTCGCCTCAACTATGGGTAGTTTAGCGTTTGTGTGGAGAAAATGTTGATCAAGAGAAACAAAAACAGTGTTTATGAGAGTGGAAATGTCGAAGAGAGAAAATTATTGGTGATGTAATGAGTTGAATATGGTCCTGGCTTAACAAAAGAAATTGGAGCATCACATTATTGATTTGCTAATTGCTTTGTAATACTGGGTAACCTTTATTCAATTTCCAATTACAAGTACTTCAAGTCTAAATAATCAAATTCATACCTTCGTATTGTGACAAATTTGAAGCGTGGAGTAAAACATCACCAACTCAAAGACCATACAATAAATTGATATACTGAGACCTAGAGGTCCAATTTCTTTTGTAGTAAACATCTCTCTCTCTCTCTCTCTCCTATTTAGTCAGGGAAGAAGAAGAGAGAATATAAACAGAGACTAATAGGATATATTTACAACACATGAAGATTATATTATTGATGTAATCATGATTAGCGATGATCGATGGTTCAGTGCCACAACTCAGCAGCATATTATTATAACAAAATAAGCATACAACAGGCAACCAAAACATACTAAAACTTCACTAGCAATACATGGCAAACATATTTTTGATCAAACAAGTTTCTCACAACCCCTCAGTGTAAGCCACACCAGTGGATTTTAACCATGCTGTTCCTTGGATCATCTCGCGGACAGTGAATTTATTTGCCTCTGCTGTAGATATAGCAGCATGATAACCAGGCCACTTCACTCTCTTACTAGTTCCAGCACCAGGTCCTTTGTTCATGTACTCACCATAATACAATGTTTTCAATGCAAAATCACCATCCCATATTGACCAACCTGCTGGATCAATATGGTCTCCAATATTGGACTGCATGACCACAGTCCGTGAATACGCTTTCCATGGTCGGCCCAAATATGTCTTAACGGACCGTTTAACTGGTGCAAGGTCCGAGCTAGGAATAATGTCACATCTCTGGATTGAAGTTCCTGTGTTTTGGTTTTTGTCTTCACGACCTTGGGCTGTAACCATGTTCTTTTGTCCACTCATGGGCTTGCGGGCCGCGAGTTTACAGTTTTGGAACACAACAGCTGCATTACCAAAGATGAAATCAACAGTGCCAGTGATGTAACAATCTCTGTAGAACTGACGGAGACTGTGGGTATAAAGGGTGTCTTGGAATGCATCTATTTTGCAACGGTTGATGACTGAGTGATCTGCTCCAACACGAAGGGCCACTGCTTGGTGCTTTTGTGGGCCTGCTGTGTTTTGAAACCGTAAATCTTGGGCTATGAACCCATCCGCAACAGCAGCTGCATTAAAAATAAATTAGGCAACCAAATTACAGAAGTCAAGCCCCAGTAGAGGAAAATTTTCATTAGCTACATTAAAAGTCAAGAGTTTAAGTTATTACATTGCTACTTGTTAGCGTATTTTTTTTTTTAATATCATTAGATCACATTACGTTTTACGATAACCTGTCTTATTAGTTGAATGTGACATTTAAAAGTTGTTGTTCAAGCCCCAATTGATACAAGACATTTGTCTTGGAAACTTTGTTGTTTTCCCAAATTATTGTCAGAAAACTGTATACCCAGAGTAGTTTAGGACTTCTGCCAAAGAATTCGTTTTCCACCCACCACTCTTCAAGATTTCAATTTTTCAAACACGTTTTTTCTGCACTGACCTTTCTTTCTAAGACACTTTTTTTAAAATTCAAGCCTCTTTGTTAGACCGAATAGCTTAAGTCAAAACAGTATAGTGAAAAAATAAGATAAGTACTTACCAACAGTTGCAGATTTGAAGGTTGTTGAGCCATCCACAACATTCAAGTTACCGGTGATAATGGTTGCATCCATGCCATCACCCACAAGCATTAAATTCTTCTTAGTTTTCCCAATTTCAACATTTTCTTTATATATTCCTTTTTTCACATGAATAACATAACGAGTCTTGCTATTAGCTGGAGCAGAGGCAACTGCTTCTTTTACACTCTTGTATTTTCCACTACCATCTTTAGCCACTACAACATTGGCTTTTATGGCATTAGCAGAAAGTTGCAAAAGCTTTCTATCATTAGTAGTAACCCATGATGGATATTCATCAGTTACTGTTTGGATATCATTAGTCTTTGATGGGTCCATTGCAACCGTCAAGGCCAGGGAAGTCCTTGCTCTTGCTATCAAATCATTCAACATGGGCTTCATAATGGACTGGGCCTGACCATTTAGCCCATCCATGCAAGTAACATGGTAGGTGAGAATGCTACTTAACCATGTATGGACATCAAAGTGGGCTTGGGCTGATAGGTTCCCAAGTGCCATCATGGAGTCCATTAATCTGTCCCTTGACAAATCCATCAACTCTAGACAATCTGCTAGAGTTGCTTGCTCCTTTCCATCATTGATCCTACCGTTCATATTGCTTGCGAAATTGATTGTCTCGTGGATTTTTAACGACGATTTATATAAAACCATCTGTAATAAATCGACTGTTGTTATATCCATCAAACCAGCAGGTGCAACCTCAGACACCATGGCCATGCAAGATGGCTGATCATGGGCCTGATCACAAACATGGGCTGTCAAGGAAGTAAATGGGCTAGTGCCATTGATGGACCAGATTGAAATTAATCCAACTGAGCCCACAATAGCAGCTAAGGAGAGAAGCACATAGAGAGCTTTAGAAGATGAGGATTTTGTTTTTGGAGAGTCTAACAATGGCTGAGAGGAAGTAGCCATAACTTTGTACTAAAGTGGAATGAGCTTGAGTTTGTTGTGTATCTTCTCATTTCTTGTGTTCTTATATAGAGTAAAAACACCAAGAAGGGTCAATGTTCGATACAATTGTAAGAAAAGTACTTAAATTAAAGAACAATTTAATAAAGCTACTTTAGTTTAATACCGAAAATTGAAAAATCGAACCGAACTTCAACGCACCGAACCGAACCGAACTAGTTTGGTTCGGTGTTTGGTGTTCATCTTCAAATAACTAAAATCGAAATAGTCGAACCGAAGTTTGATAACCGAACCGAAGAATCGAACGCCCACCAAAAATTAATACATTACCCAGAATAATTAAAATAGTCCAGGCCTTGAAGTTTAAGCCCAAAAAAAACCAAATTGTAACAAGCCTTCTTTTGCTTTTGTATCCCTAATTTTTCACTTCAGTTGAGAAAATCAAATATCCTTAATAAAGAAAAGTGACTAGGATGTATCTTTAGGATTAATGTATGTCCTTTATGTATTTTCTTAATTATTCTTACGATATGTATATAACACCTAGTAATCCTATAGCATGGTTATGGTTTTTTGTTCTTGTGTATCCTGTTTGTTTGATTTTAATTTCAATTTATCAGTTTTATGTTTTATTGCTTTTGATAATATGAATTACTGTAAATAGAATCGCTTTTAATATCATATAAAAAAAACCGAATTGAAAAAACTGAAATTGAACCGAACTTTCAAAAAACAGAAACCGAAAGAACCGAACCGAACTAGTTGGGTTCGGTGTCCACCTTCAAAAAACCAAAACCAAAATAGCAGAATCAAAGTTTAATAAAACCGAACTGAAGAACCGAATGCCCATCGTGGTGCAGAAAGGTGATCAGGCATTCTCTAAAATGTGAGTATGAAACACAGGCATTCATTTTTCCAATTGAGCTAAAGTCTATCCTTAAATGAGAGCATCTATTGGTTTCTTTTTTATCTTTTTCTTTTCATGGCAAAGCATGAATGGTTAGTCTATATATGGCTAGTGTAGGTGTATCATGACATAAAGATATTTTATATTATCAGAGTATTTCAATTTGCATGTGTGAAAGCAGGTTAAGTATGAGTATTATTTTTATCAGGTTGCAAATAAACTTTTAGTGTATAATTATCTTAAACGTGATTTAATTTTATAAATATTTTTTGTACTACCGCTAAGTAAAATTTGAATTCTCTACACATACATAACTAGTAATTATGCAGCGATATATACTGCAAAAGCTGTAAAGATCTTAAGCACTCGTGATTGTGGTAAAGTATCGGTGTAATAATATCAACAACGACGTAAAGCTATACCTATAAATTATAATTATAGCTTAAAGATAAGATATTTGATTTGAACCGATTGGCCCTTAAAACATTAAAGAGTCATGTGAAGCATGCTTATAGAAATGAAGAACCAGAGTCAATTTGACCAAACCATCATTCATTCACATTCAGCTAGAGCAATATCCACAGCAGTTCTTTCCTTATGGTATAACTTTAACTTGGATAATTAAATATACTCTTGGTTCCCTTTTAATTGTTCTCTATATCAGAAATAACCATTTTTACATATCATAAAAGTTAACTTTAAAAAAAAAATCATTTTACCCGTATCATTAAAAACTAATTTTCAAGCTAATTGAAGTACAAGTAGTAAAATTCAGACTTCACAAGTACCATTAACAAAAATACTTTAATAAAATATACGCTGAATTAACGATTTTCTTAATAAGAGAGTAAGATACATAGTGTCAAAATAACTTAAAATAGATTACTCGATTGACGAGATACACGACGCCATAGATTTATAGAAAGATTCCATGTGCCGGTGGCTTTCATGATCACTTGAGTTGGGGCTGCTGGGCACTGAAACAACCTATCATGCACGTCTTTTATTTAAAAAATGAAATACAGGGAAAAGTAATTCATTTTGCATTATTATATTAGTAATGGCGACAAGAAAGCATGCTTTTCCAAAAAAGAATAATTTGCTTAAATAAAGAATAATTGCACACTGTGCTTGTTAACAGCGAATAGAGGATTTATTTTAGGCGTAGTTTCAAATTTGGAAAGTGGTACGAGGATATATATAATCCGTTTTTTCCTAGAAAGAAGAGTGAACTTTAATTGGTCGCGCTGGTTACTGGTTAGGGCATCAAATGGTGAGAATTATTCAATCGGACAAATAGTTATTTGAACTGAGATGGATTATTAGGTCAAAAAGGCTAAACAGTGAATCATAGTTCAATCCCACCCAAATTTTAAATGATTTTTTTAATAATTTATTTAATTATCAGGAAAAAGTTTCTTTCTTACGGCTCTATATAGCATATCAACTACAAGAAACAAAAATTTAAAAGTATTTTGATAAGGTCTTTCGTGGCCAATTTGAGCTACATATTTAGGTCAAATCAGTTCAATTTCTAAATGATTGAATTAAGCGGATCAAAATGGACTAAGTTAATAAGTGACGGGTCACTAACCCGTCATTGACACTTATGCCCTTATTTTGTGCTAGTCTTTAATTTTTACCCCTCACAACAAATAACTTATTCGCGAGGCATGAATTTATATTTTCGTATCATAATATCACATAGGTTATGCCTGCGTACTTAAAGAACTTATGCCTTCGATTGCTAAAATGGTAACAATTAAAGATCAGCTCATTTGACATGCAAAATTAAAGACCAGCTAGTCCATGTGAATGGGCAAAAATTAAAGACCAGTTGAAGGTTAAAACATGCTATCATTGGGAAATTTATGTGCCCCTATTTTGGGCTAATCTTTATTGGGAAAATTACATAGGGTATTTTGTTATATCCCGTATTTTTTTTTCGTCAGATTATTTGTAAGCTGAGGTGGGGCCCACACATCGAGATTTTTTTTGGACATCTGAAAAGTCATATGAATCACATATGTGAAGTTAAACACAACTCAAGAAGGACCCTTGGGCCAAATCAAAGTGGAAGTCCTCCAAACGAATATTTTTAAGAAAACGTTTTCGGGTGATCTGACTTCTAGGGGCAAAAACGGTATTATAAGTTTGGAATTTGGAAAATACCAAGAAATAGAAGTTGTAGATAATTGAATTAGCTTTCCAACCATAGGTCGTGGGTTCCCAGGTGACATCGGTACAAGGAGATATGGACGTTTTAAGGTCGAAAGGTCAGTGGGCTAGGCCCAACTCGGGATTAACCGAGTTGGCCCAAAAAAAATAAAGAGAAAAATCAGGCCCAATAGGGGACATCCGGCCATGTTCCATAAAAAGGACCCAAGCCCAAGTGAATTATCCATGTGATAATTAAATAAAAGGGACCATTTAATTGTCTTGAAACATATAGAAGTTTCAAGACAAATTGAGAAAGAGTGAACAAAAGAAACAAGAGCAAAAGAACTAAAGGCCATACGGCCATGGAGAAAAAAATTGACCCTTTGAAATTTTATCCCAAAAATTATTTTCTTGTGGTATTTCTACTAATTCAAGGGTCCTTTACAACTTGGTGTAATTATTTTGGAAGAAAGAACACTTGTTTCTTCAAGTTGACAACTTGGTCAAGTGAAGAAGATTGTAGAAAAAGGTAAGAATTAATCCCTTTTTATTATGTTATGAAGGTTGGTTTATGTTGTAGTATGTAGAAATGAGTAGAATTTATGGAAATATGGAAGTTTACAAAGTGGGTGTGCATATATGTAAGTGGACATATATGTATATTGTTGTATAAATAATATGAGTTGAATTTTATGTTGTATTCTAGTTGTGGTTATGGTGAAATTTATATTGGAAATGGAAGAAAATGGTTCAAGTTGGCATGGAAAATTATTGGGAATAGTTATAGGAAATTATATGATTTTAATGAAGTTTTTATGTAATTATAGAAGTGGAGTTTTAAATGTGAATTATTATGTTAGTTGGTGAATTTGGAAGGATAATAGTCCATATTGGCATGAAAGATTGGTTGTTAAGTGGTTATGAGAAGTTTTGTGATTTTATGGTAGATTTATGTAATTATGAAAATGAAATTATTAAGGTGCAAATTATGATTATGGTTGATGAAATTGGAAGATGGAAATATGTTATGAATATGTAGATTGAAGATTAGAAGTTTTGGATGGATTATGGTTTTGGTGGAAAGTTTGTATATTTTGTATATCTTGTGAATATTTGGTAGAAATGATACGAAATGCTTCCGAATTATATTGTAATGATCTTGATTAGTAATGAATGTAAAAACATTGAGATTGGTTTTGGAAATGTGAAGTTGGAATGAAAGCTATTGCATTATGTTGGAAAGAAGACTAGTTGTGTTATATTGTGTTTTGTAGTCATGGTTGTTGTCATTGTGTTGATAGTTTGGCCGGGTTGAATTCCCGGATTGTTGTTGATAAAAAATTGGCTAAGTTGAATTTTGGGGATGGTGTATTTATAGGGGAGATGCTGCCCAAATTTTTGTAGACAAGTATTGGTTAAGATTGAAATCTTAAAGCCTTACAATTAACATTTGGTAATTGTGACCAAATTGTAGATTTTGGCGAACTTGAAACTTGATTTTGGAGACGTGTATGAATCGGAAAAGGTATGTAAGGCTTCACCCTTCCTTCTATGGCATGTCTTAAACGTAATAAGTTGGATACGAGCCTCGAGGACAACTCTATTCTCCGAAATCCGCACCCAAAGTTTCCCCTTTTTCATTCAGTAGAATTGAATTAAATATTGTATGAAATGTTGAAAAATTGCCTAAACATCTAGAACTTGCACAAATAGGACCCGACTACCTTAAAACCCACACAAGTGACGTCATGAAATATAATGTACGTAAATTTGGTACGCCGCCTCATTTGACCCGAGGTGGGCCCATTGTTCCCGGATTTTCCCTATTGCTCCGTTTGACTTATTTTGGAGTAGAATCCAAAGGAAACTTTTGATCCTCGTTCCGATTATCAAACGATAAGTACTGTACCATTCTAATGGAAATATGTATATGTATATAAAATATGTATATGTATATAAGATATGTAAAAGTATATAAGACATGTATATGTATATAAGATATATATATGTTTATAAAATATGTACATGATATACGTATATGTATACGATGAAAGATCCAGAGCGCTATAGACGCTGATATATGTACGTGATACACGTATATGTATATGATAAAAGATCCAGAGCGCTATAGTCGCTGATATACGTACATGATACCAGTATATGTATATGATAAAAGATTCAGAGCGCTATAGACGCTGATATATGTACATGATGTATGCATATGTATACGGGGAAGATGGGAATAAGGGCAGAGCGTTATACACGCATATCCACCTGATCAGTTGGCATTACATGACATGATATCGTCCCGGACGCGGGATGCCCGGACGTGGGATGTGTATTTATGGCTAAATGGATCGGCTGCCGACGCCTCGGCAATATGACATGTTCTATTTTTATATATATATGAACAAGAAAAGATTTTCAACGGAAAGCTAAGCTATGATATGATATGCTATGATACGCTATGCCATGATATGATACGCTACGACAAGCTATGCTATGATATGATAAGCTATGCTATGATATGACAAGTTACGCTATGGCATGATACACTATGACACACTATACTATGACATTGACATGATATAACACGACACGACATGCTGTAGTAAGACATGACATTACACGATATAATATGCCATGATAAGACACGATAGGATACGACCTGATATGCCACGATAGGATACGACCTGATATGCCACGATAGGATACGATAGGGCACGATAGGACACGATACGACAAGATACGACATAATATAAGTTCTATTTTCTACGTTCATGGAGGGGAAACGTTTTTAAAAGGGAAAGACAAGCCATGCATGATAGCCGCCCAAAAAGGGGCCTTCCTATGTACAGGTTACTTTCTTGCCTCGTTATATGTCCTGTGACTCCATGATATTATTAATCGCACTCTATGTTATTTCTTGCATTGTCTTCCATGCCTTACATACTCGGTACACTATTCGTACTGACGTCCCTTCTTGTGGACGCTGCGTTTCATGCCGCGCAGGTCAGCAGACATGTGGACTTGATCCTTAGGAGCTCTACCAGCGGTACTCTACAGTGCTCCAGTTGTTCCGGAGCCTCACTTCCGCGGTACTATTTTGTGTATGTATATTCGGGCACGGCAGTACCCGACCCTTTCTATGTATAAGTGTACTATGTCTAGAGGCTCGTAGACAGATACGTACAGTCAGTCAGGTACAGATATATGTATAGTGTTTTGGCATGTTAATATTGTTGTACAAGGTAATAACGGAGTTCATTAGTTTATGTTCAAGGAAAAAAAAATGGCTCGGTTTACACGGCTTGCTAAGAGGTACAGGTAATACGATAGATAAGGGGTGCTCGGTACAAGTATCGGGTACTCATCACGGCCCCTAGTCGGGTCGTGACATATTTACTTAAGATTCTTTATTACAAAATATATAGATATTTTTCCTTATTTACAAAACATAACGATATATTACTAAACATGAAGGATTTTCATATATTTTTCGTTTTTTATTTTTTCCAAAAAATAATAATTTTATATATTTTTTTTATATAAAAAAAAAATAATTTTTTTTTGCTCAAAGGCTTAAAAAATTACCTCAAATTTTTGTGTATGAAACCTGTATGAAAAATGTATGAAATGTGTATGTGTGAGCGAAATTTTTAATATAATTTTCATACACAAAATTGTGAGCGAAAACTTTAAGTCTTGAATATTGTATGAAAGTTGTTACAATGTTGTTGTAGTTGTATTAATTTTCCAAAAACCTAATATGAACTTTATATACAAAAAATGTGAATGAAATTCTAAGTCTTGAGCAAGTTATACACATTTCATATAATTCTCATACATAAAATTTTGAGCGTAATGTTTAAGCCTTGATCGAGATATACACATTTCATACGTTCTTCATACATAAAATTTGAGCGAACTTTTTAAGCCTTGAGCAAGATATACACTTTTCATACACAAAAATTTGAGCGATTATTTTAAGTATTGAATGATGTATCAAAGTTGTATACAATGTTGTTGTAATTGTATTAGTTTTACAGAAATCTAACTTGAACTTTATACATGAAAATGTGAGTGAAATTTTAAGACTTGAGTGAGATACAAATTTCATACCATTTTCGTACACACAATTTTGAGTGGATTTTTTAAGCCTTGAACGAAATATACACATTTCATACACTTAATTTTGAGAGAACTTTTTAAGCCTTGAGCGAGATATACACATTTCATACAACTTTCAAACATAAATTTTTGAGCGAAAAAAATATTTAATTTTTTTTTTTAAAATAATTTTTTGAAAAATATATATATATTTTTTAAATGTTTTGTATAGGGTTTGTAATGTTATGTTTTGTAAATATAAAACTATAGTCACGTTTCGTAAATATTTTTCCTTAAGATGTATATTTACTTAGTTGTCCCATCTTTAGTTCTTGCGACTCTTAACAAATAACTTTTTCGCGGGGCATAAGATTATATTTTTGCATCATAATATATTACAAGTTATGTCCCGCATGACTAAAGAACTTATACTTCACTAGGCATAATTCCATTGCTAAAGGGAAAAAATTAAAGACAACCCCATTTGAAGAGCAATTCGTGCAATTTATTCGTCTAAACTTAGACGAGTTGAACGAGTTATATTTTCATGGGCAATTTTTTTCACCCCTGATATCGGGCTTACCCTTTAAGGATTCTGAAAATAATATCTCTTTTGATTTTTGAATATGAAAAATTATCCCCCATAATATCAAGATCAATGATTAAATGAGAAAGCCTTTTTTGAGATTTTCAGAATATAGAAAATCGATTATTTATTACTATAATATTTTTAAAAAACGAAAAAAGATAAATACAATAAGATTGTATCAAATGATTAAACTCCAGCCAATCACTAAGTTTCTTGGGTTAGGGAAAACAGACTACTTTAGCTTTTACGAAGGAAATGGATAACTCTCCTTGAGCTAACACATGAGGTAAACCTTACAGTCCTGAAACTCCTGAAACATTTAGAGTTTGCTTTTAGTACTACACAATAATAACATACCCAATATCGTCTCACAAGTGGAGTTTGAGCAGGGTGATGTATGCAGATTTTACCTCTACCTTGTAGGGGTAGAAAGATTGTGTTCTGACAGATCCTCGGTCAAGAAAATCATTTTTCAGAATAAGTCTAAGAAAATGCAATTTTAAAAAGTTATGATGAAAATATTGAAGAAAGAAGAAGTGCAGTTTACTTCTACTACTCACAAACTACTTTAATTGGCATTTTAGTGACAACTTAAAATGAAGGATCAATATGCTCAAATATATGAAAACTCTAAGGAAAAGATAATTACATACTAAAACACAACGTGATTTTAAAAGTCATTACAGATAATGGGGTGCTATTTTGAGCATATAATTAAGTTAAAAAAGGAGCTAAATATATACAAGTACTATTGTACTAGCAGTAATAATTTTAGCCAAAATGCATTCATTTTTAATTTGTTTCATGTTGTGTAAATAAAATTGGTAGGTGAACAAAAATATTAATGCAGTTGGTTCGCTTCGTTTCTTCTTCCGTAGCAGTGCTTAGCAAGGTAGGTGAATCATAATCTGCAATCATATGCTTCATCTGTTTCAATGCACGTGATTTAATTTATTTATTCAGTTTGTTTTAAATAATATTATTTTTTATACTTAGTAACTCTTTAATTTCAATATTTCATATAATATGTTTAAAGTCACAAAATTTAAAAGACATTTTGATACATTAGACATATTTTAAATCTAACCTCACACGAGATTTAGAAACCTCCCTTGCTTTTTTAAACACTATATCCAATCAACCTAAGACACATAAAATAAATTCAAGAGTAAAGATCAGGCAAGAGGGGTGTTTTCTTAATTTCATGGGGAGGGAGGCAAAGATGGAGTTCTCCTTTTACATAATTATCAACTTTAAAAAAGTACTTAATAAAATTATCATATAAATGAGATAGAGGAAGTGGATATCGTTTTCGTAATCCTCTCCTGTTTGCTCTTGTTGGGATGCTTTCGATATATATCCTACAACACTGACATGACTATAAATTTGGATCTCATATTATATCTCGTGTGAAGACATGAACGTGAACTACCCTGGTATCTAAAATGTTTATTATTTCAAAAAGTGGATAAACGACAAGATGATTCCCCTATCCAATAGACATCACAAGTCACAAGTCACAACCATTCTTCTTATAAAAACAACAATCACGTGGCGACTTTGAAAATGGTTAATAACTTAATTCATTTACTTACCTATTGCTTACCTACCAACGTTACCAATGCAGGGCGAATATTGTGGAGTAGTTTCTATGATTAAACAAGCCAAGCTTATGTGATTGGAATCAAACTTAATATATCAATTTAATTTGTATATATCTACAAAATTAAATCATTTAAAAGGAATAATAGAAAATGTAATTTTTAATTTTGAAAAGAAAACACACAGAAAGTTTATTTTAAGTCTTAATTAAATACAATTTGCATTGTGAAAACCTGTGAAATATAAAATAATATTTCCTCCGTCTACAGACTAATATTACTGTTACTACTTAAAGAATCAAAGTGTTTCTCTCTTGGCTTTAATTTCTTTATTAAATTCAAATTTTAAATTAAAAAATTATAACTCGTAGAAGTATGGTGTAACAATAAATATGTCTGAGTACCTTGACAGGATAAATAATAAATATATATGAGTACCTTTACGGAATAGACCTTAACAGAAAATTAATGAGTAACAAGTGATTGAATCTAATAATTCTTTGTATAAAATTATTGACTCTAAAAATATGATAATATGGAAAAGATAAAATCATTTCAACAACCGATCTCACAGGAAGCGCTGCCTTTTCAAATGAGAGGAAGACGAGTTACTCACACTTCAGTTGCTGGTCATATAAAAATTAACAGTTAAGCAGTGAGAATTCTATAAATTCTCTCGAGGAAAATAGAGATGTCTCCTATGTTGCTCATAATATGTGAAAGTATCGATGTATTTCATAGATTCATTTGGTTTGAATGCTACGTGAAGAACACAAGCAAGATGATGGAACTGGAAGACCGAGGATATAAATGGCTCGGAAAATTTGAATTCATATGTATCCATCCATGTAGTACTTTATTCTGCAACATATACATAAATTTCATCTGTATAGATATCATTATCTACCTTCATAAGGACGTATGCTCTAAATTCAGTTTAAAAACTAAATGGCGTAATGTTATTAAATTAATCCGTTTATGGATACTGAGGAAATCTAAACTAGGCCCATAGATATAGATATTCTACTGTGATGGCTGCTCTTATATTAATAAACTTTTAAACAGTGTTGAAACATTGGATAATTCTGACTTTAGTACAAGCAAGACGGTGGAGCTGGAAGACCGAGGATATAAATGGCTGGGAAAATTTGAATTCATATGTATCCATCCATGTAGTACTTTATTCTGCAACATATACATAAAATTCATCTGTATAGATATCATTATCTACCTTCGTAAGGACGTATGCTCTAAATTCAGTTTAAAAACTAAATGGCGTAATGTTATTAAATTAATCCGTTATGGATACTGAGGAAATCCAAACTAGGCCCATAGATATAGATATTCTACTGTGATGGCTGCTCTTATATTAATAAACTTTTAAACAGTGTTGAAACATTGGATAATTCTGACTTTAGTACAAGCAAGACGGTGGAACTGGAAGACCGAGGATATAAATGGCTGGGAAAATTTGAATTCATATGTATCCATCCATGTAGTACTTTATTCTGCAACATATACATAAAATTCATCTGTATAGATATCATTATCTACCTTCGTAAGGACGTATGCTCTAAATTCAGTTTAAAAACTAAATGGCGTAATGTTATTAAATTAATCCGTTATGGATACTGAGGAAATCCAAACTAGGCCCATAGATATAGATATTCTACTGTGATGGCTGCTCTTATATTAATAAACTTTTAAACAGTGTTGAAACATTGGATAATTCTGACTTATCGTACTAAAGTCTTACACCATAAAAAGAAAGTCATGAAATAAAGAATTGCATGTTGCATATTATATTAATAACGGCGACAAAAATACAATATGCTTTTCCAAACAGAGAATAATTGCTTATACAATGCCCATAGTATTGGACTCTGGTTAATTTATTCAGAAAGTGTACGTAACATTATCTAAGTGGAAGTTATAAAATTGGTAAATGTTAAGTAGTTTTCATGCGATCCAGTTTTATTACTAATTTATTTGTTACAAAAAGAAAAGAAAAGAAAAGAAAAGGAAAAGGATAAGAAAAATGATGAAGATATAGTCACACTAATATGTACAGATTAATAAGTTTCATAATTAGACCTTTAATAAATTCATTAACCGCCTCATTCGGCTACTTTAGTGTGTCAGCAATAATTCTCATTGAATTATTATATAGGATTAATAACCGAAAGATGCATCTATTATTGCTCCAAATGACTATTGAATGTTTTAAACGCCTGCGAGATCCATTTAGTATATCTCATGTGTATATAAAGTTATGAACATGTAACCTACCAAACGGTTAATACTTAATTACATTATCACACGGAGTGTTTACACCAAATTAATATATTTTATCGTGGTTAAGTGATTTAGTGAAGTGAATACATACATTAATTAATCATGATTAAGTGATATATCACTAAAAAAACTGGATTTTCCGACCTAAAAAAAGGGCAATTTCCGACCTCATGAGGTCGGTTTTGGGCAAAAACCGACCTCAGAATTAGGTCGGAAAAGAGTGGGTTGGAAATATTACCGACCTCGTGAGGTCGCAAAAATATTCAAACACATGTCTTGTATTAGAAATATTCAAAAATATTAGCCGTGTGATGGGTGACTATCGATAGTTGTATATATTCAAACACATATCTTGTATTCATTGCTTTAGCGTAAACACCCGGTGCAAGTAACTTTTTTTTTTTTGGTTGGAGGTACTAAGTTACCTACCAAACAGCTATAGCACGAAACTAAAATTGAATCACTCACTCTTTATATCTAAATTTATGTGACATACTTTTTTGATCCATTTAAAAAAGATATCACTTTTTTCCATATTAGAAATAGTTTAAATTCAATATCCTTATTTTATTATTAATGAGATGATTTATAGCCACATGAATGTTTAAGGTTTTTTTAAGTTCATAAATTTTAAAAGTTTTTTTTTTCTTTTTTAAAACTCTATGCCAGTCATATAACCATGTTGGATAGTCACCCATCACACGGCTCTCAAATCCAACCTACATAAATTGAGACAGTTCAGTTAATTTACTTTGTAGCACTTTAAAAATTTAGTTCTAGTTTAATATATGTTTTTTACAGGAGATTTTATTTCTCCACATAAATAACGTATATGAGTAAAAGATCTTTACAGAATTATAAAAACCAATTCCTCTAGTTTACCTATTAACTATGACCCTGCACCCAGTTTGTACATGTACAACTATAATAGCCCAACGTGACCAGCACTCGAGACATTGTTTTACTGATCTCTTTTTATTTCAATAAATGTTATTTCAGATTTGGTCCTATTGTTACAATTTGCATTGAAGTAATATGCCAAATTTGTTAGAGGGGCTACTTATGAAAGATTTGTTAGTTTTGTTAATGTTCAAACATTGGTGGTAGCATCAGGGTTAACTATATATATATATATTAACCAAAAAAAAAAAAAAAACCAAATAAGTCTCAAAATTTGTTTGGATAGTTTGATTCAGTAGCGGAGTCAAGATTTTCAATAAGGAGTATCAAAATATAAAGAAGTAAACCTACGAATTGCAAGGGGAGTCAATATATAGTATACACATACATAAAAGAGAAAGTTTTTGTCTCGCTAAAGTTTTTGCCTCGCTACACCGTGAAATTTCGACGAATGGTGTCCGCCAAAATGCCGTAGTATGCACATATTTAAATGCATGTGGCTCCGCCACCGGTTTGACTTAATAAAAAATTTAAGAAAGATTTTTTTTTTTTATATATAAATTTATGATCTTAAAAATGCCATAACTTTTGAATGACTATAAGACTTGAAATTGCTAGTCTCCAAAATGTCATAGTACCGTCTGACTATTAAAGTTTATCACTAACGAAATATACAAATTACTCTTTTTCAAATGGATTAATAAGAAAATAGTACCAAATAAAATCGAATGAATGGAGCTACTTTATCGTAAGTCTGGTGGCAGGCAGGTTAAATTGAATGATCGAGTTAAAAGTGCGTTGATATTTACTTATAACATAGGAAGGAGATGTGTCATACGCATATAAAATGGATTAGTTTAAAATTAATTCGTATTAAATCCGTCAAATCAAATTTGATTAGCGAAGTAGGTAGAACATTTTAATTTGAATTACCCGGAGGTGACATTTTTTTTTTAAAATAAGCATTCCCTTGCTTCCAACTTGAAAGTCTAGTTGGGTCACTTTGGAATTTGCAATTGAGTAGAATAAATCTAGTAAGTGGATCACATGAGTTCAGATAAACACAAAAGGAAAGGATAGCTGAAAAATGCTTGTTTAATTCTCTCTTAACTAGCTTCATTTTGCAAATTAAATTTAAGAAATGAAAATCATCACATTAGCGTTAGTGAATTTTTTTACCAATACAACACAATTACTTGCATGTGCAGCATGTTAATTAAAAACAGTATGAATGTTACTCCTCCGTCTTAATTTATTTTAGATGGAGGGAATATTATCCTGAAACCCTTCCCACCTTGAAAATAATAATTTAAAGTAGCTTTATCGAATTCTAGCTACTTTATGTATACTTTTTTTCTTGCAAGTTGCACGCAAAAACTAATTATGAATATTGACACTTGCTATCTTTAGTCTATATAAGAACACTAGCAGTGACAAGAGATTCACAGCAAACTCAAGCTCATTCCACTTTGGTACTAATTAAGTCATGTCTAATTCCTCTCAACCATTGTTAGATTCTCCCAAAATAAAATCCTCCTCTTCTAAAGCTCTCTATGTGCTTCTTTCCTTAGCTGCTATAGTGGGCTCAGTTGGATTAGTTTCAATCTGGGCCATCAATGGCAGCAGCCCATTTCCTTCCTTGACAGCCCATGTTTGTGATACGGCCCATGATCAGCCATCTTGTTTGGCCATGGTGTCTGAGGTTGCACCTGCTGGGTTGATGGATACAAAAACAGTCGATTTATTGCAGATGGTTTTACATAAATCGTCGTTAAAAATCCACGAGACGATCGATTTGGCGAGCAATGTGAACGGTCAAATCAATGATGTAAAGGAACAAGCAGCTCTAGCAGATTGTCTAGAATTAATGGATTTGTCAAGGGACAGATTAATGGACTCTATGATGGCACTTGGGAACCTATCAGCCCAACCCCACTTTGATATCCATACATGGCTAAGTAGCATTCTCACCTACCACGTTACTTGTATGGATGGGCTAAATGGTCAGGCTCAGTCCATTATGAAGCCCATGTTGAATGATTTGATAGCAAGAGCAAGGACTTCCTTGGCCTTGATGGTTGCAATGGACCCATCAAAGACTAATGATATCCAAACAGTAACTGATGAATATCCCTCATGGGTTACTGCTAATGATAGAAGGCTTTTGCAACTTTCGGCAAATGCTATAGCAGCCAATGTTGTAGTGGCTAAAGATGGTAGTGGAAAATACAAGACCGTAAAAGAAGCAGTTGCTTCTGCTCCAGATAATAGCAAGACTCGATATGTTATTTATGTGAAAAAAGGAACTTATAAAGAAAATGTTGAGATTGGGAAAACGAAGAAGAATATTATGCTTGTCGGTGATGGCATGGATGCAACCATTATCACTGGCAACTTGAATGTTATAGATGGCTCAACAACCTTCAAATCTGCAACCGTTGGTAAAAGACTCCCTCCGATTCAAGTGACTTACTTTTCTTTTTAGTCTATCAAAAAAAGAGTGCTCCTTTCAATATTTAATAAGTTGACAATTCAAATATTCTACATGACATGTTTAACCACACGTTTCAAATACCTACTGTTTTAGCTTATTTACCATTCATAATAATCTTCTAAAAAATACTCCCTCCATCTCAATTTAATTGGTATGTTCTAAAAGAGTCTCTCTTTTATATTTAGTAAGTTAAAAATTCAAACATCGTATATAACAAGTTTATAACCACAAGATTCAAAATATATTTTAGTATATTATACACATCTTTAATTTAAAACTATAAGATTAATGTCTCTTTTTATTTCTTAAACACCGTCCCCAATCAAAATAAGATACATCAATTTTGGTTGCTAATTTTATTTTTTAAATCCAGCTGCTGTTGGAGATGGATTCATAGCCCAAGATCTACAGTTCCAAAACACAGCAGGCCCACAAAAGCATCAAGCAGTGGCCCTTCGTGTTGGAGCAGATCAATCTGTCATCAGCCGCTGCAAAATGGATGCGTTCCAAGACACGCTCTATACCCACACTCTCCGTCAATTCTACAGAGATTGTTACATCGCTGGCACTGTTGATTTCATCTTCGGTAACGCAGCAGTTGTGTTCCAAAACTGTAAACTTGCAGCTCGAAAGCCCATGAGCAACCAAAAGAACATGGTTACAGCCCAAGGTCGTGAAGATCCAAACCAAAACACCGGAACTTCAATCCAGAACTGTGACATTATTCCTAGCTCGGACCTTGCACCAGTGAAAGGGTCCATAAAGACATATTTAGGCCGACCATGGAAAGCGTATTCACGGACTGTGTACATGCAGTCCAATATTGGAGACCATATTGTCCCAGAAGGTTGGTCAATATGGGATGGTGATTTTGCGTTGAAAACATTGTATTATGGTGAGTACATGAACAAAGGACCTGGTGCTGGAACTAGTAAGAGGGTGAAGTGGCCTGGTTATCATGCTGCTTTAACTACATCAGAGGCGAATAAATTTACTGTCCGTGAGCTGATTCAAGGAGCAGCATGGTTAAAATCCACTGGTGTGGTTTACACCGAGGGGTTATGAGAAACTTGTTTAATTATGTTAATCTCTCTCTATTATGTGTTGCTAATGAAGTTTTATGTTTGGTTGTTTTAATTAAGCTTGTTTCTTAATAATATGCTGATGAGTTGTGGCTCTATCATGTGAACGTACGATCGGTCATCACTAATTGATCAAATTAATAAACTTGGCATGTGTTTATTATAAAGAGATAGAACTTATTTTTATGAGTGTCGGTGGAATCATTGAGTAATGTATAATTGCTCTTGAAGAGTTGTCGGTTAAGATTTTAAATTTATGGTATCTTGACCATAATCTTTTTTTCTTATTAAATTGTAGTTAGATTATTTAAATATATTGAGTGAATTTCGTAATAAAGTTAACAAATATGGCCCAAAGCTAGCTACTGGGTAGAAAAATTAAATAAATCGGTACATCAGCATGCAGTGCTCATACACGATCGATGAAGGATCACATCTGGGATATGATATAGTTATGTGGCTTATCTTGACCCAAGCATTATTCTACGACTCAAGTCCATCACCTAGGCCTATAAGTCACACTATGAGAATTTTACCATTACTTTATGATTAATGTTTACTAAGTTATGTTGAATCTATAACTTAAATAGTAGATCCGCCCTATTGGACTGAAATAGAATATCCAACTTCTTGTGTGTGCTCTAGGTGTAGCCCGCAACTTATAACAAACTAGTGTACTTGTCCGGCGCGGTCGCGAAAAATATAATATATTAATAGATTTTGGTGTTATAATTTTTTTAAAAGAAATAATATTTATTAGTCAAACATTTTTTCATGATTCTACTATTTCTTCATAATTCTTTAGAAGATTCATATATACTGTTTTGACTGAAAGAATATAGAGAGACTTTTTGGTCGAACATATATATATATATATATATATATATATATATATATATATATATATATATATATATATATATATATATAGGGGCGGAGCCACATTTGCTCCAGGGGGTTCCCTCGGCGAAAAATTACAGTGTATTTTAAAAGTTAAAGTTATTTTGTTAAGTATATATAGTAGATGTTGAATCCCTGACTTCTTCATGTATTTACCTTTTAGAATTTTTGAACCCCCTGGATGAAAATCCTAGCTCCGCCACTATATATATATATATATATATATATATATATATATATATATATATATAACAAAAAAGAAAAGATAATGTAAAAATTTGTTAATGCAAACCTTGATACCTCCCAAAGTGGACATTCTGGCGCGAATTTGAAATAATCGAGCCCCAAAGGCGACTCCATATCAACGCTCGAAACCGAGATCTCTAGTTAAGAATGGAGGAGTACTCATCATTCTACCAGAGTCATTGATGGTGAAAAAGAATTAGTTCCGTAGCTAAAACAATGAACAAAGTAGAGATCAAACCAAAAAGATTAGTATGAATAAAGCTAAGCCATCTAAATATCCAAATTATAAGAAAATTAGATACCTTGAATGTGGTGAAAAAGTGATCGATTTTTTTTTTTTTAGCAAAGTCACGTTTAAAGAACACTAATTTTAAACTATCCAGATGAAGCAAAGGAAAAGCAGGGTACCAAAAAAAGACAATTAATGTCAATTGGCCAGTGATAATGCTGCTTTTGTCCCTATATATCCACCATTCGGTAGTTTTTTTATCCCCGCAAGAAACAATAAGCTGCTCAACAATCCTCTTCCCGGTATTCCGATCCCCATGGCACCAACAACAAATATTTTCTTCTAACTGATACGCGTTTCCTTTTCCTCTTTAATTTTACTTCCTTCTATCTGTAACGATAATGAAAATTTAAAACACAATCATACATCACATAGGAAGAGAAATATTGCTAGAATATCAAGTATTTGGAAATGAAGTCTTGGAAATATTCTGCAAATGCTACGTTAATGTTGCTTCAAAATGAGAAAATGTGATTTTTAGTTGGAGTTTTTTTTGATCTAGTTGGAGGTTGAGTAAACGGGTTCTGAGCAAGAAAAACCACTGGCATATCAGTGATTAATATCAAGGACAAAACGACTTTAGGCTTTAATTTATCCATGAATATTGCTGCTACGTGGGCTGGGGGTTAATTACTGGAAATTTATCATTTACAAAGTTGTATGTGGGTGGGACCTTGCAAATGTATATTTAATGTATGAGTCTTTTCTTGATCCAATTATTTAGTAAATATTGTAGAGAAATGAAGGGAAAAAGCCAAAGGAGAAAAAAGATAAATTCCAATGAAGGCCATAGAGGGGTGCCACATAAGATTGTTTATGCCTAGCTTTATATTATATATAGATTGGTGGGTACCCATAGTCATGTATGTTGTGATCCAGGACAATGGCGTTTTGGTTTGGTGTCTTTTTTTTCCTCATATCTTGCAATTCATAACGTACGTGTTCCCTATAGCTACCTTTCAATTTTCTGCTTTTTTTATCCGACGAACCGCTACATATAGGTGCTCTAGCAGAGCTACATGCTTTAACCCTTTTAATGAATATAGGTGATCCAGCAGAGCTAATTGCTAATTATGTATGCAGTAAAAACCGGATATGAGGCAAATCGGTGGAACGAGGAATCGGCGAAAGAAAGGAATGGGAATGTGCCGGGTGTTATTCACCCTTGACCAGGGGAACGTTTGGACCGGAGCTAAGCGAGGGCACCGATCGGTCTGCCTTCTTCGTCATTGAAACGACCAAGTCCTTTGATCCGAGCATTCGTAGTTGTTGGCCCGCATAGCCGCTGGTCCGTGTGGCCGTTGCATGCGAGCCACGCGCCAGTAGCGTCCTGTCATGGTCAACTACCCACCATGCGTGTGTCAGACGGCGCCGTCAGTCTAATCCCACCAAATCCGTTCAGAGCTGTCCTTATTATTATTATTATTATTATTATTATTATTATTATTATTATTATTATTATTATTATTATTATTATTATTTTATTAATTCACATTGTATGAAACTCATGGAGGTCACGCTATAAATAGAGCGCATTCCCCTCCTTTGTAAGGGTTGGTGATGAGTCGTGATATTACGGGATATTCGATGCTAATTCGTTAAGCTTTTGTGACTCTTTAAGCACTTTTGTTGTTACTTTTTTGTGTATTTATGTTGTTTTGTAGGATTAGATGCCCGGAGAGCATAACTGAGCAAAATGGACCAAAATAGAGCAAAAATAGAACAATCTACACTTTCTGGTAGCATCTGCTAATAGCACATGCTGCAGCATGTTGAACCCACGAGTAGCACTTGGTGCAACACATGGTGACAGAGAAATTGGCACAACCTGCTACGGTTTTGGCACAACCTGCGATTAGCATGTTGAACCTGTGACTCAACCCGCGAGTAGCACTTGGTGCAGCACATGGTGACAGAGAAATTGGCACAACATGCTACGGTTTTGGCATAACATGCGACTAGCATGTTGCACCTGTGACACAACATGCGATTAGCATGTTGTGCACGAGGGTATTGTTGTCCAAATTTTGTTCCCGTTTTTGTAATGATATAAATACACTTTTAGGGTTTGTAATAGACATCTTTGGGAGTTTTTCATCAAGTTTGGAGACTAGGTTTCTACACCACACTTTGGGGTTGAAGATTTAAAGATTTGGTTGAGTATTTCTTAAACCTTTAATTCATTTCTTCAATTTCTTGCTTTGTATTGATTATCTAAGTGTGTAGTATTTATTTTCTTCACTTGAATCTTGTTTATGGAAATATTCTATGATTAAAGTGTTGAATGAAACTCTTGTTATGCTTATGTATTGAATGATTTTTATTGCTATTGAAGTGGGTCTTTGTTGATTTAATTAATCTCGTTCTTGAATGTTTCCAAAGGGATTAGCTAACCCTAGGACTCACCCATTTACTTAGATTGAGCTCGGAAGAGAAAATCTAGGTTGGGAAAGATTAATTAATAAGAATTTGGGTCATTAAACCCATCTAGTAACTTGAGCTCGGAAGAGGATAGTTACTTGAGATTCAATTGGTTGTGCTTGATATCACACTCTAAGGCTTGGAAAAGCTTAGAGTGAATTTCATTGATTTGGTTGGAAGACTTTCAATGAGATTTTAGAAACCATTATCTATTAACATAAACCCGCTCTTAGTTGTGAAATCGTGAAATACATTGGATCATTAATTGAGTGTAATTTCCTTTGTATCCAAACTTGTGGCCATTGATCATTTTACTCGCTTTCTAGGTTTGTTTACATTTCCGCATTAGTTATAATATTCTCCAAAAACCCAAAATATTATCTACCGTTTGGCTTTAGCTTAGTTGGTGAAAGTTCCTTACTTTCTTAATCGCCTAGCATATTGTTCCCTGTGGGATCGACCCCGACTCATAGTTGGGTAAATTATATTGCATACAACCGTGTACACTTTCTCTTTGAGGAGTGGATTTGGACGTTATCAAAAATGGCGCCGTTTCCGGGGAACAATTTGGCGTATTTAGGTTAGTTTGGGATTTTAAGCTTGCTTGCTTTGGTCCAAACTTGTGAATATTTGTGTAGTTATTTTCTTTGGTTGATTTTATTTTTTATAAAAAAAAATGGCATCATTCCATGAAAATGGGTCGGATGGAAGTTGTTCATACTTTGATGACCCTTGTCCTTATTGTGGAGGACCCCACTCTTGGCAAAATTGTTTAAAGTCTCCTGGGGGTGGATTGTGCGCACAATCTCGAACCCATGAGTGGAGCATATGTGATAGATGTGGTGGTCAAAATGGCCATTGGGCTAATTGTGCTTATGTGTCCTTCCCTTCCCCGAACCCCCACTATGGCGATTCTACTTTTTGTTGTGACAATGATAGGGAAATGGAAGTGGAAGAAGTTGAGAATGGACAAAATGGAGAGTTCAAGCTCATGATGGAATGCCTACTTGAAGGAGGAAATGAAAAGCAAAAAGCCTTGGAAGAGTACTTGGAAACTAATCTCCAAAATGACTTGATGAATGAATACAAAAATCTTCCATGGGCATTTGAACAAAATCAAGAAGAATTATCAAATGCTCAATATGAGGAGAGAATTCCCATGTTGGAGGCCAATCATGAAAAGGAGGAATCAAGAATTGAAAATCCTCCAAACGAATCCATTTTCATTAGAGATGCCAAAGAAGAAAAGAAATTAGAGTCAACCGTTGTCTTAAGAAAAATGGTGGAAGTTTACTCTAGTTTGGGGGAAAATGAGAATGTCAAAATCCGGAAAATTTTACAAATTGGGAGGTTGAAGTCTTACTCCAAGCATTTTTCAACATTGGATTTGTATGGTGATATGGGAATTGAGCCACATACATCCATGTTGGATGGTGAGGTTGAAGTCTTACTCCAAGAATTTTTCAACATTGGATTTGTATGGTGATATGGGAATTGAGCCACATATCCATTTTGGATGGTGAAGAAGAAAGACAAGTGCCTTACATCTTGCAATTCGAAAGAGTAAGAAGGCAGAATGACATTCCTCATTTAAAAGCCAAGAAGTACAAAATGAATAAATTAACGTTTGACTTGTTCATCTACTTACCACCCCCCACCGCTCGTGGTCACAAACTTGAGTCCAAGTTGGGTGCCCAATTCATAAGCTCCAAATGGCGAGAAAAGCGGTAAAGTTGGCAATCGTCGTGCCACGACGTTAAATTAAGCGCTTGGTGGGAGGCAACCCATTGTTTTAAAAATTTTAAATCGTTTTTGAAATTTTATTTTTTAGAATAGTTTAGTTTATGGTTTTTGACTAACCTGCAAAGTTTCAGAATTTTTGGAGTTGTTTTGAGCATGTTGGATTTCCGGACAGCCCCCAAACCAGTAAAGGCTGCTAATTTTATTTTTCAGCTGTCATAACCTGCGTATCGCAGGTCGGGTCGTAAGTGGTGACAGAAAAAAAATCTGGTGACATAACCTGCGAATCGCAGGTCATGCCTGCGAGTCGCAGGTCATGCCTGCGAGTCGCAGGTATTGTCGCAGGTCGTGACAATAAAAAAAAAGTTTTTTTTTAATTGCCCTCAAACTATTTTGTGTTTTGTTTTGATTATGTGCAGTGAGGACACTGCAATGTTTGTAGTTGGAGGTAGAATGTGGTAGCACAATATATTTTAGTTTTGCATAAATTGTGCCTTTGCCGGACTTTTGTCTTATATATGTATATTGTGTGCCCTTGCCGAGTTTGTTTTGTGACTGTTGGTGTGGCTCTGAATAAACGTTACAAATGGAACTTGCTCAAATTTCTAAAAATTTTGTTCTTTTGGCATGTTGTGGATTAGTCACTTTTATTATTTTATTTTCTTTCTTAGCTCTTTCATTAGTCTTGTAGTTTAGGTGTAGGAGCTCCTTTGAGGAAAAAAAATGTGAAAACTCTTGGCTTGTTTGGTACTAATAGAGTTAGTCTCTTGCATGTGAAATTGAAATGCGAATACCCCTCCAAATTATTTTGTGAAAGTTAAAAAGCAAGGCGCATAGGAAAGAATGATCTTTGTGACATCTTTTTGGCTAATTTGGTGACTCTTTACCTACTAGTTGTGTTTACTTTGGATTATGAGATATTGCACTAGTTGTTCTTGCTTAGGAAGTGAAATTGATCCATCTTGACTAGTTCATATGCCATGTGTGGTGAGTGTTTGTTGAATAATTTGTGTTTACTTTTATCATCTAGAACTTGTTGGTTAGTCTTTCAATGCTAATTTTGATTATGTTGGTTGGAGAGATGACATTAGGCTATCTTTGTGATTTTTGAAAAAACCTCTTTAGCCTTTCTAGCCTACCATTGCATAAATAATATCGCTAGTAACCCCATTTGAGCCTATGACCTTTTCTTTTATTGCCACATTACAATCATTTATCCTTTTTGATGAGAAGTCTCTCTTTTGAACCTTTCCATCCTTGAGCATGAAATTGTGAATTTGAGGCCAAAAGCCTAAGTTGGGGGTGTTAGTGTTGCTGGAGAGTGGTGAAGGTTGGTGTTGTGGAAAAGTCAAAAGAAAGGAAGAAAATTTAAAAAATACAAAAAGGTTGCAAAATTTTTGTGCAAAAAAAAAAAAGTGAAATAATTGGGGAAACTAGTATGCAAAGGAAGGAGTGATATTTTGAAATGAAGAGGAAAGTGGACAAAAGGTATTGTGTAGTGTTCAAGGAGGGCGTAGTCACTTGTATCCCAAATACTTAGCCTACCCTTCCCTAAGCCTACATTACAAGCTTGAAAAGTCCCTATGTGATCTCCAACCGAATGTTTTTGAGTTAGTGATGAACGAAAATAAAGGCAAGCTCATGGTGTGATATTTGTTAGCACTAGAACTTCTTTGTTTAGTGTGAGCGACTTTTGTGTATTTTTCCCTTGCGTCGTTGTTGTGAATATAGTGATTTTGGGACTTTCTTTCTTGTGAGGGCATATGGATTACGATAGATTGGTGATGTTGAAAAATTCAAAGTTGAGTCAACTGAGCATATCTAGTAAGCTAGTGGTTTTGAGTCACTTATTGAGGCTTTGAGTGTAGTTGCTTGAAGGTTTTAAATCTCTATTACATTCGTAAAATTGTATTTTGAAATGAGGGAGTTATTTGGTTGAAGCTTCACATGCTTGTAGCCTAATTATTGGTATCAACCAAAGTCATGTTTTTGTGCTTAAAGTGGATCCTCATTGAGATTTTTGTTTGATTTGCTTGAGGACAAGCAAAGGCTTTAAGTTGGGGGTGTTGATGAGTTGGGATATTACGGGATATTCGATGCTAATTCGTTAAGCTTTTGTGACTCTTTAAGCACTTTTGTTGTTACTTTTTTGTGTATTTATGTTGTTTCCATTTATATTGTGTTTCTTCCATCAAGTATTCAACATAGCTTCTAAACGTTCATGCCCATAGCAAATTAAGCAAATTATCGTTATTAGTCGTTTTATTACTAAATACTCACACACTTATTTTCCACTATTAAATATACATCAAGATACAAACACATATCCTATACCCGCGTACAAATTCAATTGATTTCCCAAGTTCGGGGTAAACAGTTTGGCGCCCACCGTGGGGCTAGGATAATAGTGATCTTTGGTCTTGGTTTCTATCATATTCATCAAAATCAAAAACATCACTTGTCCGTCCCTGCAAAAATGAACTGAATAGCTGGCATCGAGCAATCTGGCCCGTCAACAATGTTATACCCCATTTTAACCAGGTTAAAGTAGAGTACAACATATTGGTGATTCCTCTTTTTGTTTATGTTAAGGAGTCGCCACCTAATTATTTGTGGTGAATTAGGACACCTAAAGTTACTAAAGTTATTTTAAAGTTAACTCTGTTTTAAAAATCTGCGAAACTTAAGACTCTAGGTAAGGGTTCAATTAGTCTAAAGGGAAGGTATTAGGCGCCCTTTAAGACGCATTAATAATGGTTAACCGACCGGCCTTATGATTAGTTAAGCTAAGTGTAAATATAGTATTATAGGAAAGAACATAACTTTGTAAATATAGCTAAAATTACAGATAGATATATAAGAATGTTATTTGAAAATAGGATTTGTCGAAGGTAATAATTAGTATAAAAGAAGATTTTAAATGCTATTTAAAAGTAAGACTTATAAAAGATTATTGTTCAATATAGACTATGTAAGGATTATTTTAACAAATACATGTTTCAAACGTTGAAAAGAGCTAAAGTGAAAGAGTTATCCGTTAAATTAGTTTGCCCCCTTTTTATTTCTCAGAAATTTGTGATGTTTTAAATTTCTAAGATAGTAAGATTGAAAAGTGATCCCTTTTTGCTTAAAATATGTAGTCATGCTATTTTTGAAAAGATCAATTATTCTAGTAAATGAATAACTATTATGGATACTATAAATAATTTGAACGTAAAGGAGATTGAAACCTATGAACTAATTGTTAGTTTTTCTTTTAAAATAACTACCCATCATACTAAAACTAACCCACTAATTCCATAAGGTTTATTCTAGCTAAGAAAACAAACCAAGTAAAATGTTAGTTGCATAATACAAATTAGATGCATACAGAAGACAATGATATTAAATAGGCTCAGCCCACTTTGTGACTGCTGGAGTTATGCTGCTGCTGGGCTTCGGCCCAATAGTATGAAATCAAATGAACCGACCCATTTAGGCTGATTGCTGCAGATTGACTACTGTTGTTAGGCTTTGGCCCAGTAACGATTTTTATATGCTGCTGCGGCTGGACTGATGGGGAGAGAATTTCATGTTGGGCTTTTAGCCCAACGCCAAATGTGGAAGGAGACGAGTCCGAGGGACTCGTATGCGATAGTCATGCATAAAAATGAAAAGACAAGGATTAGTATATTATCAATGAATAAGGTTAAGCATATAGAATGTAAACTCAGAGAAAAATAAATAAATCAGTAGCTTGTGTATATTGTGTGTATCCTATGTATATCACATAGCGGTAGCATAATATCAAAGAGGAAAAGGAGAGTAGATGAGTTTCACATCAGTTCAATATCAGTACACACATACATAATGGCACACTTTGACATAATACTCTACACAAGCATTTGTCGACGATGGGAAACTCATGACCAGTATAAGAATAACATGGAATGAACCCTTTGCCTTGTTTCAGTCATGAAGATGTTCAAGCATGGATAGATTATAATCTAAACTATCCTAGAGGGAAATGACTCTCCAGTCCCTTAAACTGCAGGATGGGATAGCCACAGAATAAGAGGCAACAAACACCAGAAAAACAGGCAAACTTGCACAGTAATGGCAGTGAACAACGCAAGAAAACTACACAATATGCCACGGCAAACTGCATCTGCACAGCAGCGTCAATGGACAACATTAACTACAAACATGCCTGGGCGACAACAAATGTTAGCGGTGACACTGAACTTTACCAATAAAACATACACTAACATTCATACAGAAATTATTTAGAAAGACATGCAGGAGAGGAATTTTCAGCTTTAAGAGTTGAAAGGTTTACCAAAATGTATTGCAATCCAAATAGGAATTTTGTGAAATGAAACATCTTAAAAAATAATCAAGACAATTAATAACTTCTAAGTTTAAGAACTTATTCTAGATCACCCTAATGTTTATAAGCTAACCTTCTTGGAATATTTGAACCAGTTAATATTCTACTGATTTTAAAGAGCAGATACCATTCATTTACTAAACAAATACAATCAAGCAATCTATCCATCTCTGAACTTTTAAAAAAAAGCAGTTTCAGCTCTTAATGTACGAACTAGCTGTTTTAATAATCAGGGCAAACAATAAGTTAAAAATGACCAGCAGCCAAGTAGCCTTGAATTTAGAGGAATTAAAACTGACAAATAATGACGACTTCAGAGAAATGGGGAACCACCACAATACAATGACTTGAACAATTTATATGTTGGTATACCACAGGTTTGATATAAAGTAGAAAACGAAGGACTTTGAAATAACTTCGGAATGTATATATTTGGATTCACCAACTATAAGCAAACAATCAACATAGAACTTTCTGTGTCTATGAACCAAAAGAGTAGACCATACGAAATGCTAACTCCTACTAACCGAAAGGATAAGTCTTTGATTTTTCTTTTTACTGCAAACATCCTTAAGCTTATATGATCATTTGAATCAACGAAAGATTTCCCTTCAAGTTATGGGAATTAGAGTATGATATCCAGAAACAGCCTAGACATGATTTATTTCATGAATTTTCATAAACGAGACACTCGGACATAACTGATGTCAGGGTCTAAGACATGTTTATCTTCAAATAAAACATACTCATCAGACAAACAATAGAACTAGGTCTAATACGTAGTTGCTAATAGAAATGAGCATAGAACATAAACTAGAGACCAAATCGAATCAGCAAACAACATCGACATATCATATAATCATTTCATTGTATCTAACCCAAGCAGATTACATTCATGTCAGAGTATATTACTTGAATAAACAGAGTGAAAGAGGGACAGTGCCGACCTGTTTTAATCATATACACAATATACCTAAGATATACACACCACGATGTATATATCAAATGTATGTCGAATATATACCTTCTTATTACCTTGATAACCCTCTGTATGTCTAATGTGTATTTGGCTTTAAATTGGTTCTAAGTCTTGGAAATTCAGTCTAAACCTCCAAACTACCGTATACGTCTTTCAAATTCGTTTTAGCAATTAATATTCTATCCTAACAGCTCCCAAACATCAAACACGACGACAAGGAAACTACATAATTAAACTACGTGATTAAATAACTAAAGCAAAAAACAAAAACTAAAGACTGAAAATAATAAACATATCAAGGTTTACCTTTTTTGTGTGCAGTGAACGGGGTGTCGAGGTCGTCGAATCTACTCTCTCGTTATGAATAGACCCGACCATGACGAACGATTCGAACCTCAGATTGAAACAGACCAGAAATTTTATGTTGAATAAATGTTCAAGAACAGATGATAATTGTTCAAAAGTGTATGAACTGTGAGGGTAGGCTCTGGGAAACGCTGAATAATCATTTCCTGAAGAACGCTAAGTAAAAACCCCCCTAAAAATGTTGAGTAATTTCATTTTTTATAGAAAAATATGAGGAGAGAGAGGAGCGTATGTGAGAGAGACGAAGGGGGGACAGAGGAGACAGAGGCGTGGGGGACAGTGGTGAGTGGAGAGGAGCGTGAGGAGGGAGCGTATGAGAGAGGGAGGCGGGTAAAGTTGAAGAGGAGAGGAGCGTAGGTTAGAGAGAAGGGTGAGGGACGGCTGAAGGAGGAGAAAGAAAGAGATTAGGGTTTTAATTCATGTAGTGGGCTGGGTCAGGTAAGGTGGAAGAAATGGGCTGGACCGGGCAATTATTTGGTTGGATCGGGTAGGGATAAAATATGGACTGATTTAGTTTTAATCAAATGGGCTGGTCTGTTGGGCCATTTATTTGGCTGAAATTTCTCCTCTATATTAATTATCTTTGGGCTTCTAATTTAATAACTAGTACAACATATACTATGTAAAGACAATTAATGATTAATATGTAGAAAAATAAAGATTTTGCAAACTGTTGTCTTGTAATTAATTTAACGATTCCAAACCCGAAAATGAAACGATGACGAACATTTAAAATTTGGGATAAAGTAATGCTCGTAATATTGGTAGTAAAGTAGTGAAAATTAATAATAGTGAAAATAAAGTGTCCAGCTCGTCAACAAATTTAGAACCTTAAAGAAATAAATTTAAATAAAGGAGGAATAAAATTGGGTGTCAACAAACAACACCGAGATTGTGGCAGAAAACGAAGGCAGCGAACCACGGGGATTACCGAATCCCGCTGATACGAACCTCGTTGATTCGAGGGAGGGCCTCAATCGACATAACACCGTGGATCAGGAAAATGCCGCCCTACCGGCTACTGAACCTCTAAATACCCACAATTCTGTCACGTTGTCCCGAACACAGGTCCGGAGAGAACCGGATGCCCCAAACGACAATGTTAACCTACGTTTAATTTTTGTAATGTTACAGGAGCAAAGAGTGGCAATCGCCAAGCAGGGAATCGCAATTGCTCGGTTGCAGAGCAGAAAAAGTGAAGCAGAGCCGGAAAGGGCAAAGGGTATTGCTGAAACCGGAAGAAACGAGGCACGAATGGTTGAGAGCGGCGGCTCCGGAGCCGGTTCCTCCACCGAGGTTCTAAAGATTATTGAAACTTTGGCGAAACGGGTAGACTCAACTGAAAAGAGGGTCGAGACGTACAATTCTCGGGTGGATCAGATCCCGGGGGCTCCACCTTTGCTGAAGGGGACGAATTCAAAAAGGTACATCCAAAGGCCTTTACCTCTGAGCGCAGCCCCGTAACTGATCCCAAAGAGGTTCAAAATGCCCGATATACAGAAGTATGACGGCATGACGGACCCGCACGAGCACGTAACCTCGTACACCTGTGCCATAAAAGGCAATGATATGGAGGAAGATAAGATTGAGTCAGTATTGTTGAAAAAATTTGGGGAGACTCTGTCAAAGGGAGCGTTGACGTGGTATGGCCACCTACCCGAACATTCGATCACTTCTTTCGAAATGCTCGCTGATGCCTTCGTAAAGGCTCATGCCGGCGCCAAAAAGGTGCAGGTCCGCAAAGCCGATAGCTTCCGAATAACCGAAAGGGACGATGATTTACTGCGTGAGTTCGTCAACTGGTTCCAAAGGGAACGGATGGAACTCCTCCCGGTTCCAGAAGAATGGGCCGCGCAAGCTTTCACAAAGGGGATCAACGTACTAAGTTCAACTGCTTCGTTCAAACTGAAAGAAAATTTGCTCGAATACGAGGCTGTGAAATGGGCCGATGTCCATAATCGGTATGAATCGAAGATTCGGGTGGAAGATGATCAGTTCGAGCTCTCCCCTGGTCCCAGTAAAAATGGATAGAAGTTTTGAAAAAACAAGGAAGGGTTATGAAGCAAAGGCCAAATCATCGAGGGAAAGGTTCCAGCAATATTCCCATTCGGAAAGACAAAATTTTAGGTCGGAAAAGTGAAGGGATAGCCCGAGCCATTTCTCAGGTCGGGGTAGCAAGCGGGTCGAACGACCGTCAAACTGCCGAGGGCTCTCGTTCAAGAGCGATGCCGGAAGTTCTGCCGGTAATAAGGGTCCACCAAAGATTTCAGAGTACAACTTTAACGTTAGTACTTCAGGCCTCGTCTCGACCATCGGTTGCGTCTCGGATGTGAGATGGCCGAAACCACTAAGGTCGGATCCGGGTCAACGGAATCCGAACATGGTGTGTGAATATCACGGAACCCACGATCATAAAACCGAGGATTGCCGCCAGTTGAGAGAAGAGGTAGCCCGGTTATTGAAAAACGGTCATCTCCGAGATCTGCTGAGCGACCGAGCCAAAAATCATTACAAGGAGAGAGAAGCTCATCGAAGAGCCGAGCCGGTTGAACCCCAGCATACAATCAACATGATAGTTGGGGGTATTGACGCCCCTCGGGAGTCGGTAATGAAACAGACAAAGGTTTCTATTGTTCGCGAGAAACGCACCCGAGATCACTCAACCGGGGGCTCTATTTTGTTCAATGACGAAGACGCAGAGGGCATCATTCAGCCGCACAATGATGCATTGGTAATTTCTGTACTTATCTTTAAAACTAATGTTATACCCCATTTTAACCGAGTTAAATTAGAAGTACAACATATTGGTGATTCCTCTTTTTGTTTATTTTAAGGAGTCGCCACCTAATTATTTATGGTGAATTAGGACACCTAAATTGATTAAAGTTATTTTAAAGTTAACTCTGTTTTAAAAGTCTGCGAAACTTAAGATTCTAGGTAAGGGTTCAATTAGTCTAAAGGGAAGGTATTAGTCACCCTTTAAGACCCATTAACAATGGTTAACCGACCGGAATTATGATTAGTTAGGCTAAGTGTAAATATAGTATTATAGAAAAGAACGTAGCTTTGTAAATGTGTCTAAAGTTATAGATAGACCTGTGCGAATGCTATTTAAAATAGGACTTGTAGAAAAATAATTATTTGTATAAAAGAAGATTTTAAGTGCTATTAAAAGTAAAGACTTACAAAGACTAATAGTTCTATATAGACTATGTAAGGATTGTTTTAGCAAATATATGTTTCAAGCATTGAAAAAGAGCAAAAGTGAAGAAGTTATCCACAATACTAGCTTGCCTTTTTATTTCTCAAAATAAGATAACATTAGTGTATAATTTATGATGTTTTGAAAATCCTAAGATGGTAAGAATGAAAAATGATTCCTTTAACCCAAGAATGTGTAGGCATGCTATTTGAAAATCAATTACTCCAATAAATGTTATAGATACTATATAAGTAGTTTAGAACATAAATAGAAGTGAATGTAATTTTGTGGAATTAACTACCCATTACTAAACTAAAACCCTTAATGTCACTAGGTTTATCTAAATTAACAAACAAAACTATTAGCCATACAACACACATTAAATGCGCACAAAATAAAATAGAGGAGTAGATGTAATGTAAATGGGCTCAGCCCATTTAGGAAGGCTGCTGTCCGCTACTTTGGGCTTCGGCCCAAATTTTATTTTCTTGTTTGGCTGCGGATTGGGCTGATCGGATACGAGAGGAGGATTTTGTTGGGCTTTTAGCCCAACGCCGAACGCGGAAGGAGATGACGAGTCGCTTGGACTCGTATGCGATAGTTATGCAAAAAATAAAATAAAAAGGATTAGTACAATGAGGATTTATAAGACCTATACTTCAAATATGCAATAAAGAAAAAGTAACAGCCGAAACTTAGATAAAGAAACTCACGTAAATAGCGGCAGCCAAATGGATTTAAATGGTCAATGGATAAAACCAAACCCAATAACAGAACATGGAAAGAGATAAGCCTTAATCGGAACACTCAAAGGGCAAGGGTCTTACAATTGCGGGCTTACTTAGACGATATGCTACATTACAAACACACGGGACTGCCATGACTGGTGTATATTAGTATACTATCTTCCTATCTAATTTCTTTTTAACACGAATAAATATTTAAATTCAGAGATGAATCCTAATCCTACTTAGCACCTCATTGTCATTTAGAGAGACACCAAAGGCATACAAAGTGCCGGATATACCTAAGTATACCATATGTATATTCAAGTATAGATGTTTATTTAGGTACGGGTAACACATAGAATTTTACCTATAACACATGCTCATGCTATTGTTCTTAGGAGAAACCATCATTTCAAATAAAGCATCATAAATGAATTTACCAACCAGTTTGCCAAAGAAGGGATACTCAACATTACATGATAGTAACTAATTGCAACTTGCTTGAAAGTGAACAGAGATTCATTTTTGATACAACTGAAACAATAGATATTTTAGACAAGCAACATTTTAGCTAAACAAAATCTTAGTCAGCTGTTGTTCTGAAACAACTGAGTGGTTGCTAATACTCAAGTTGATACCAAGAAATGTTACTTAATCCAAACTACTATTATAATGGAGGAATACTGTTGACAAGCTGAAATACTCCACAAAAAATCTAACGGACTGACTTAAATAGGATATGAAACTAGCTGACCATTTCAACAAAAATATATACTCAGACCAAACGAGTTACTGAAGTGAAATTGAACTAAGCAAGAACCATTCATATAATCAACAGAAAAATAAGAGTGTAAGGGATGCTAATGAGACAACTACTTAACCAAAGACAGGGAGAAGGATTTGAGTGTTGTTGAAACATTTGATCCTCTAACTTGAACTTAAAGTATTGAAGAAATAGGACTAGAAAAGGTTTGGCTCAATAAACAACCAGCTGTTTACTACTCCTGTCAACCCAATCCAAGAATTCAAACATGCAATCTTGGAGCATACTAATGGTCTAAAGGGTCATAACTGAAGTCATAAACAGAACAAAGAATACTCAACAAGAATAAGAAAAGATTACTGAACCCAAAGGTATGATTATACTAAAGAGGTGAGCTATTAATCAACAACTTCATTACTTAAACATTCAAGGACTGATTAAGACTGGACCAGCAACCAATTATCAAAAGGACAAGTTCAAGCAACATAACAAGACAACCATGTGACCCCAATCAGTCAAGCCAAATATAACTAGACTTAGGCAGATATGTCAAGTATACACACTAAATGAAAAGAGGTATGTTTAACTTATTTAGAGAATATGAACATCAACCATGATCATAGACTCAAACAAATTTAAGAGAGTCAAATGAGTACTACAGAGTGATAGCTATATCATGGCATCCCAGGAGTGGGTTAAGGCGAGTAGATTAGCAGCCAGACCAAGATGAAAGAAAGCAGGAAAGTTACAACATGTTTGGAAGGGAGGGGTTATGCAAAATTCACTCAATGATACATGACAACATATCTAGAACAGGGAGAGAGGCAAATCACACTCAGCAGTGCAGAGTTCAGGGAGTAAAAACAGGACACTGACAAGGTTTGATGTTTATGATCAGTAGAGATGTCCAAAGTGAGATACAATGCTGCAGCATTCTAAAGGAGGAAACTAACTATGCAAGACTAATGAGAATGAACTATCAATACAGGATTCAAGCAGTCCAAAAATAACTCCTCAAGGTACTGATGGGCATACAAACCAGGTTCAATGCTTATGATTATATAATGGTCACATATGAATTGAGTTGAGAAGCACAAAACCATATTATGGCACCAAGGCAGTAATTCAGGTAGACACAGTTGAATATGAAGTTATCAGATGGGTATTTGAGGTGTGCAAGGCACTTCAGGCAGTGTGACAGTTTGGAAGGGACAAGGTTAAGTGCAGTCAAAGCAGGCATGGGATGTAAAACAAGAAGCGAAAGCACTCAAAATCACATAGCACCATACGCAGCAAGGGAGGATTAATCACACCTAAACATAAATAAGTTACTAATCATTGTGAATTTGGGCATAGCTTGAGGCAGACACACCAAGTTTCATGTACACAGTTCTGAGATTTAGCTTAACACATTCATGTAATCAGTTGAACTTCATCAGTCTAATAGCCGTACAATAGGTATCTTATAGGATGTCATATTGGCCTAAGCTACTTTCATCTCAACCCTTTAGGACATATGTGATCTTGACACGGATCTAAAACATGTTTGTATAGTAAATTGTGATTAATATGTTGACAGAACATTCTCAACACATCCATGGGCAGCCAAACAGCAGATTTAACTAACAACTAAATAGACATGGACAAACATAGAGAAAGTAATCACTAGCTGCTCTAAGTATGAGTATGTATCAGACCACACACCTATTTTGAGAAACACAGAATTAGATCAAGATTCCTAGACATGTTGCCAAACTTATACATTAGACAAATACGAGCAATGCTTCAAGGATACACATCAATTTATATACTACTCATGATGTCAAAGCACAAAGCCATATAAGATAAGCACTAATCCGAGATCAAGTCATACACAAGAGGTCTAAAGCTGGCAGTATAACAACAATAATTCAGACCCAATGAACACAATCTTGATTACCATAAATAAGAACATCAACACATAAACATTATTTAACTAACATAGCCAGCAAATAACTTAACAAACATCATCGATTCAATAAAATTACCACTTAACTAATTACTCCATTCAAACTAGATAAAATTAACTTGGTAAACATAATTAACTACATTAAGCTTAAACTGATACTAAACTCAGCAAAGCATAACTAAAAATCCAAAAAAAAAAAAGCGATAGAAAGTTTACCTCTTGTTGGCGCAGTGAACTAGGGTGTCGAGGTCGTCGAATCTACTCTCTCGTTATGAATAGACCCGAACACGACGAACGATTTGAACCTCAGATCAAAACAGACCAGAAATTTTATGTTGAATAAATGTTCAAGAACAGATGATAATTGATCAAAAGTGTATGAACTGTGAGGGTAAGCTCCGGGAAAACGCTGAATAATTGTTCCCTGAAACGCTCAGTCAAAACTTGTCCCCCCAAAATGTTGAGTAATTCTGTTTTTTTATAGAAAAATATGAGGAGAGAGAGGAGCGTATGAGAGAGAAACGAAGGAGAGGGGGACAGGCGTGAGGAACAGAGGGAAGTGGAGGTGGCAGAGTAGCATGGGAGAGAGGAGGAATGGTAGGGTAGAGAGAGAGGAGAGATGAAGAGAAAGGAGAGAGAGAGGAGTGAAAGCGGCTGAGGGTTGAAAGAGAAAGAGATTAGGTTTTGCTGAAACCTAATCTGAAATGTATTATTTCGTCTGGGTCGGGTCATGTATTGTGGGCTGATTTGTAATGGATTGAAGTGTGGGCTGGTCCGTTTGAGTAGTGAAATGGGTAATGGGCTGGACGAATTAACTAGAGTATGGGCTAATAATTTGGCTGAAAATTATTGATTCTTCCTCCCCTATTTAATTATTCTTGGGCTTTTAACTTAATAACTGGTACAATATATGCTATGTGAAGACAAATGGTAAAAGGTAAAAAATTAATTTAACGTGTACAAATCCTAAATGAAACGATGACGAACCATTTTAAAATTTGTGATAAAGTAATACTAGTAATATTGATAGTAAAGTAGTGAAAATGAAAGTAATGATATTAATAGTAGTAGCAGTAAAAAATAATAGTGAAAATAAAGTGTTTGGCTTGTCAATGAATTTAGAATCCCGAGTAAATAAAATTAAATAAAGGAGGGACAAAATTGGGTGTCAACAACTAAGGTTAAACGTATTTTGGTTGACCCAGGTAGCTCAGCCAACATCATCCAATGGAGGGTGGTTGAGCAGCTAGGACTGCTCGACCAGATCGTATCGGTGGCCCGGGTACTCAGCGGGTTCAATATGGCGAGCAAAACCACGAAGGGGGAAATCTCATTGCCCGTGAACGTGGACGACACTATTCAACAAACGGTGTTCTATGTGATCGAAGGGGACATGAAATACAATGCACTATGCGAAGACCCTGGATACATAGCATGAGGGCAGTACCCTCAACACTGCATCAGTTGCTGAAATTCCCGACCCCGGAGGGGGTGAAAACAATCCGAGGTGAACAGCCCGCGGCAAGGGAAATGTTCGCAGTAGAGGAAGCGACACCTCGGCCAAAGGAGCCAGCTCAGGGAGAAAAGGACATGACCAGTGCATGCAGAGGGTGATTTCGGGGTACCCAGATCATTTGTCATGCCAGATGACTCGGATGCAACCAAGTCAACCGTAGAGGAGCTGGAGCATATCATCCTATTCGATTACCTGCCGGACAGAAAGGTATACCTGGGCACGGGGCTTACCCCGGAGCTCAGGCGCAAATTCATTGAGTTTCTTCGAGCTAACGTCGATTGCTTTGCATGGTCGCATATAGATATGACAGGTATATCACCGAAAATATCAACTCACATGCTCAGCTTGGACGAAAAGTTTTCCCCGGTGAAGCAAAAAAGAAGGCCCATGGTGGAGGCAAAGCACGCCTTCGTGAAAGACGAGGTAACAAAACTTTTAAAAATGGGTTCCATCCGGGAGGTGAAGTAGCCGGATTGGCTTGCTAACGTGGTGGTAGTGCCCAAAAAAGGTAATAAATTTCGAATGTGTGTCGATTATAAGAATTTAAACAAGGCATGCCCAAAGGACTCATTTCCATTGCCTCACATCGATAGAATGATCGATGCGACGGCCGGACATGAGATGTTAAGCTTTCTCGATGCTTACTCCGGGTATAACCAGATTCGGATGCACCCGGAGGATCAAGAGAAAACATCCTTCATCACCCGATATGGGACTTACTGTTATAACGTCATGCCTTTCGGACTAAACAATGCCGGTGCAACTTACCAACGCCTAGTTAATGAAATGTTCGAAGAACAAATAGGGAAAAGGATGGAAGTTTATGTTGACGATATGGTTGTTAAGTACCTGGAAACAGAGGAACATTTAAAACATTTGCAGGAAACCTTTGATGTGCACCGCAAATATAACATAAAGCTCAACCCGGAAAAATGTGCCTTCGGAGTAAGGTCCGGCAAATTTCTTGGCTTTATGGTATCAAACCGGGGAATTGAAATCAATCCAGACAAGATCAAGGCCATCGAGGATATCGAGGTTGTGAAAACATCAAAGGGGTACAGAGGCTCACCGGAAGTATAGCGGCGCTGAGTCGCTTCATATCGAGGTCCTCGGACAAGAGTCACCGTTTCTTCTCTTTTCTCAGGAAGAAGAACGATTTCGTTTGGACACCGGAGTGCCAAGAAGCTCTATGATAATTGAAGAAGTACTTGTCTAGCCCCCCGTTGCTGCACACAACGAAGGCAAACGAGCCGCTTCTCCTCTACCTAGCTATCTCCAAAGTGGCGGTAAATGGCGTTTTGGTCCGAGAAGAATCAGGTATGTAATTCCCTATCTATTACGTAAGTAGAACTTTGGGGGATGCGGAGACCCGTTACCCCCATTTGGAAAAATTGGCATTGGCACTGGTAAGCGCTTCCAGGAAGCTCAAACCTTATTTTCAGTGCCACCCCATATGTGTAGTAACTACTTACCCTCTGAAAAACATCATGCATAAACCGGAGTTGTCAGGTAGACTAACAAAATAGGCTGTAGAAATTAGCGGTTATGATATCGAGTATTGACCTCGAACGGCCATCAAATCCCAAATCCTGGCCGATTTTGTGGCATACTTTACCCCTGCTATGGTCCCCGAGGTCGAAAGAGAACTTCTACTGACCTCGGGAAAGGCTCGGGCATTTGGTCTCTATACACGGATGGGGCCTCGAACCTTAAAGGTTTCGGACTGGGGATTGTCCTTAGAACCCCGGCCGGGGATGTCATTCGACAATCCGTTAGGACTGCTACATTGACTAACAATGAAGCCGAGTATGAGGCTATGATTGCAGGCTTGGAATTGGCTCGAAGCATGGGATCCGGAATAATCGAGGCAAAGTGCGACTCGCTTTTGGTCGCAAACCATGTGAACGACGTATTCGAAGTCAAAGTCGAATGGATGCAGAGGTACCTTGAGAAAAACCAAATGGTGCTTCATCAATTTAAAGAATGGACCTTGCAGCACATACCAAGGGAGCAAAACAGCGAGGCCGATGCATTAGCAAATTTGGGATCCTCAGTTGAGAGGGAGAAAATCAACCCCGGGGCAACAGTGCACTTATCAAACACGGCCATAGAAAGCGGACACGCCGAAATATACATGATGGGCTTAACTTGGGATTGGCGCAATAAGTACATTGACTACTTACGTGATGGTAAGCTCCCAAATGACCCGAAGGAATCACGGTCACTACGGACCAAGGCTGCCCATTTTTGCTTAGTGGACGGCCAACTGTATCGACGCTCTTTCCTCGGTCCCCAAGCTAAGTGTTTGGGCCCCGGAGAAGTGGAATATGTGATGAGATAGGTACACGAAGGGACCTGTGGCAACCACTCTGGTGCAGAAGCTCTGGTCCGAAAGATTATCAGGGCCGGTTATTACTGGAACCGGATGGACGAAGACTCGAAAAGCTTTGTCCGAAAATGTGACGGGTGTCAGAAGTATGCTCCAATGATTCACCAGCCCGGGGAGTTGCTGCATTTAGTGGTCTCACCTTGGCCTTTCATGAAGTGGGGAATGGACATTGTGGGTCCGTTACCCTGGGCGCCAGGTAAGGCCCGTTTCATTTTGTTTATGACTGACTATTTTTTCAAGTGGGTTGAAGCGCAGGCCTTCGAAAGAATCAGAGAGAAGGAAGTCATCGACTTCATATGGGATCACATCATCTGTCGTTTCGGCATCCCCGCTGAGATAACTTGTGATAATGGTCCTCAGTTCGTGCGTGGAAAGGTCAACGATTTTCTCGAGGGATTGAAGATCAAGAAAATCGTGTCAACTCCGTATCATCCGTGTGCAAACGGGCAGGAAGAATCCACAAACAAGATGATAATCCAAAATCCGAGGAAAATACTTGAAGCATCAAAGCACCATTGGAAAAAGATATTGCCGGAGGTGCTGTGGGCTTACAGAACCACATCTAAATTGAGCATGGGGGAAACCCTATTCTCATTGGTTTACGGGGCCGAAGCCCTTATCCCCGTAGAGGTTGGTGAACCAACCCTCCGGTTCAGGTATACTACCGAGGAATCAAACGAGGAGGCCACGGCCGTGAAACTCGACCTCACAAATGAACTACGCAAAAACGCGTTGGTCCGCATAGCGGCCCAAAAACAGAGGATGGAAAGATACTACAATCGAAGAACCAACTTTAAACATTTCCAAGTCGGAGACTTGGTGCTTCGAAAAGTTACCTTGCACACCAAAAACCTAAACGAGGGAAAGTTGGGTCCGAACTGGGAAGGCCCGTACAAGGTAACCGGTATAACGGGCAAAGGATCGTACCAGTTGGAGTCTATGGACGGGCAACGCATGCCTAACAACTGGAACATGGCTCATCTAAAAAGATACTACTGCTAAGGTATAGCCTTCCCGTATTCTCTTATGCAGGGAGTCGAGAACGGGACAAAATTAGAATTTAGGCCTGAAAACGCGTGTTGCACTCTTTTCCTTAGTACTGTTTTGTCCCAAAGTGGGTTTTCCGACAAGGTTTTTAATGTGGCAACAAGTACAACGTGTTACTCGACAAAGATGAAAAATCGGCGTCTGGTTTTTAATGAGGTCACATCCTCCGATTGGGGCTTAATAGCACTAACCCGACCTCGTAGCTCGGATAAGTGCTAGGGGAATACATTACCGTACCCGCAATCAGATACCCTGGTAAGGGAAAACGGAGAAACTCAAAACTTGTTGCGGCAAAACAAAGGCCCGGCCACCGGCCATAGTCTTCAATGTAAGGGTCAAACGATTGTAATGAATCGTGCCCCATTTGGCATTTGCTAAGGTAAAACTAAGGCCTGGCCATCTGCCCTAGCCTTCGATGTAAAGACCAAACGATCATAATGAATCGTGTCCCATTTTATATTTGCTACGGCAAAGGAAGAAGGATTTAAAATTCTCATATGTACAGATATTTTGCAAACACAAAGTTATCAAAAGTTGGGATAACAACTTTCTGTTAAATGCACTTTGACCCGGTGATAACCACCGTATTTCGACATTGCCACATTCACATACCCTATGCCGGGTACTGTGGTTGAAATTTGATAAAGGTAACAAGGTCGTAACGAGCCGAGAAAAATCATCAAAAAATTCGACTAAGGCAACGAGGTCACAACAATCTGAGCCAAAATTTGATAAGCTTCCCCGAACAGGGATCGCTACGCCAAATTTTTTTAGCCACGACTGAAAGAGCATCAGCCCTAAAATATCGGATAAGACCTACGGGCACGACGAATTAACGACTACGAGTCGACTTGTCCTAGAACGGACCAACGATTATATAAAAAATAATAGCAGACATTCAAAACGAAGAAACAAGAAAGATGCACTTTTCATTTATACAAGGGATGCTTTTTACATCAAAAACCAAAATCCTACAAAGGCAAAAAACAAAAACAAAAGATGAAGCACAAGCCCTATGCTATCCGGCATGACTAGAGGTGTATGAGTGTTCGGACTCGGTCCGCTCGGAGTCGTCTGACTCGGACTCGAGTGCACGGTTGGATTCCTCTTCCATCCCTTTAGCTTCGAGTATCAGGGCCAGAAGATCCAAAAAACCGTGCTCAACTTGCTCGAGGTTGATCCGCCGAGACTTCCAATTCTCATACTCGGCAATAATAGTAGTATGAGCCTTGGACGCCTCCACACTTTTCCAGGTTTCTTCCAAATCGGCCTCAGCCTTGGCCAGTTTGGCTCCCAGATCAACCCAGTTCTCCTCAAGGACACTTCTCATACGGGTGGCCGCCTCTAGCTCGGCCTTAAGGCTGTCATTGACAATAACCGCCTCCTCGAGTTCAGCTCTTAGGCCTTCACATATCCGAGATCGCTCCTCGGCTTTCTCCTCGAACACCCTCCTGCGCTCGTTGAACAAAGCAGCCTGGGACTCGAGCCGACGGTTCCTCTCGGCCAAGCCCGTAGCATTAGCCTTCACCGAATTTAGTTCCCCCCGAAGTTGGGAAACCGTGGTCTCGAGATCATCTAGCCTCGAGGAAAACTGGGCTTTATCCCGGCTAAGGCTGATCTTGTCAGCCTCAAGGCTCGATTATAATCGGTCATAGCGGCTAGTTCAATATTCAAACGGCGGTTTTCGTCCTTAGACGCATCGAGCTCAGGACGGAGGTTGGGTAGCACGGCCACCCGATTCAACTCTTCCTGCTTATCCCGAAGAAGATGCTGGTATTTCTCCATTTCTCGGCCCTGGGCATCCAGTCGGCCTCGAAGATCGTCTATCTCGTATTGGGCACGGATGAAGGCTTCGTTGTCCAACACCACACTCTGCAGGTAAAACAAGTTAGAAGACTTAGGCAAAGTAAGGATAAAATCCTCAGATAAACTATACGAGGATGGATAAGAATCTTACCCGGTTACCCGCATGCATACCCTCGTTAATGAGGCACTGCCAAGTGACCCCAGTCATTTTGCGCCTGTCCGAGTCAGAGACAAGGGGTCACAAATAGCTCGCTACGCCCATCGGACGCGATAGAAAGCTGCAGTCCTCGGGAACGGTGATTACGGACGATCTGGTTCTCCTTGTCTCCACGCTCGGGGCCGGGAAGATATTCACCAAGTTATCCCTGGCACCAGATTCGGAGGCCCGGTTAGCCGACCTCGTGACCCGATAAATAGGGAGATGACCAAAGCCCGCAGCTTCGCCGGTGGCGGGGGGAGTGCTCGAGAACATATCATCAAAATCATCCACCCGCAGAGCCGGGGTAGATGAACTTGGAGCAACCCTAATATTTTTGGCAAAGGGCGGGGGCTCCGCAGTGTAGCAGGCTCATGCTCGGGAGACTAACGAGCATCTGTGGGGGCTTCGCTCTCCAGCACTGGGACGGTTCTTTGATCGGCTTCAGCAGCAGCCGCTTCCCCGGACCTCCTTTTCCTTTGTAGGGGATTATCTTCCGAAGAAGTTTCACTTGAAATGTCGACAAAGTCAATCGACCGAAGAGGAGCCGGGGAAAGTATTTCTTCCGCACCTGAACGTGGAGCAGGAACCAAGAGACCTTTTTTCCGATAGAAGGAAGGGGTCGAACGGAGACCGCCTCCTCCGGTATTGGAGCCACGGAGGGAACCGAGCTGACTCTACGAACAATGATATCGGGCTCCGTCTCTTCCCTTGAAGGCCGAGCAACACTTCTTGCTTTCTTCTTCTTTGGCGTCTGCCCTTTTTCGGAGGGCCGTTTTCTTTTTGCAGCGTCGGCAAGAACACGGGAAGAACCCGCTGTGTCAAACTCGGACATCGGTGCTGGGGGAGTGGTCCCCGATTCCGGTCTAGAGGCCACCGAGCCCTTGGGCAAACCTGAAAAACAATGACAGTAGCAAAGGTAGAGAGGGCAAACGGCCACGGGCAGTGGGAAACATAACAAGCATGAAGGAAAACAAAATATTACCATGGTTTTGGGCGTTCCACCGGCCACGAGACAAGTGAGCCCATGTCCGGTTGTCGTGGGGATGCTGGCAGAGGAGCGCAGTAACCCATTTGCTCAGATTGCGGATAACGAGAGGAATGTACCCATTGGCTAATAAAAGCAAGGAAAAAACGGTGAGAAAGGAATATAAAGATCTGACAAAGCGTAATAAGGCAATTGCTCAGGGTCTCGGACTTACGGTTGTTGCTCCATTTTTCCGGGAAAGGCATGAATTTGACCGGAACAATGTCTTCGGTCTTCACTCGGACATATCACTCCAGCCAGACGATTGGGCCGATCTGCGCCAGGGTCGCGCCGTAAGTCCGGCATATGTCTAGGATGACCGGATCAATTAGAGGGTCGAGTTTGAGAGTGAAGGGATGTGTGTACACGTATAGGGAACCTACCCGGTGGTCGATGATCGACTCATTCGGTCCAGGTGCGAAGATTCGAACCGGGCAAGTGTCCCACCCGCAATCGACCCGGACTATATCGAGCTTCTCCTCGGTAATAGATGAGGGGTACCGCCTCACGTCGAATCCCCTGTCTGAAATTGAGGAAGGCTTTTCAACCTCAAGATCTGTTGAAGTTGAATTTAGCTGGTATGATATCCGAAGTCGTAGGCTCGAATTTAGCCGGAGACACAGGCTCGGTCCCCGGGGATGACACCGGTGGAACATCATGGGAAGTGGTTTCAGACATCTTGAGAATGTGAAAAAAAGATGATTCAAGAGAGGAATGTAAGAAAAATGGAGGAACTGGTGATTCGAGGGGTGACAAAATACGAAATAGCAACACTCGAGCAAAAATAGTTGACAGAAATAATGACAGAGTTGGTTCTTTTGCACGTAGTATGAAGCAATGAATCAACAGCAGATTAAATGTGAAGTTAATTGTGTGTGGTGGAGATGAGAAGATGTAGAAATAGAGTGGAGTTGAAGAAGAGCAAGGCGTGAAAATGACAAAATGAAGAGGTAAAGAGCCTTATATAGGCATGAGAGCGGAACGGTTACCGAGGATGACCAATCAAGGGGCGCCACGTGCCCCCATCATTATTGCGAAGCGACTCGAAACGATGTGCAAGGGCGGTTGGCAGAAGCAGACCACCCGGGGTGAGACACGTGGCCGATAAAAGGGGAGACGTTACGCAACCGTTCCCGCCAAAATGAGAAGATAACGACGAGCTGACAGAACCACCGGTTTCAGAAGTTATCCACTCTCCGTTACCCCAATATATCGGTGATCCGGGAAGTGTGGGGCTATCTGTATGCGGTAAAAACTGGATATGAGGCAAACCGGTGGAACGAGGAACCGGCGGAAGAAAGGAATGGGAATGTGTCGGGTGCTATTCACCCTTGACCGGGGGAACGTTTGGACCGGAGCTAAGCGAGGGCACCGATCGGTCTGCCTTCTTCGTCATTGAAACGGCAAAGTCCGGTGATCTGAGCATTCGTAGCTGTTGGCCCGCATAGCAGCTGGTCCGTGTGGCCGTTGCACGCGAGCCACGCGCCAGTAGAGTCCTGTCATGGTTAACTACCCACCATGCGTGTGTCAGACAGCGCCGTCAGTCTAATCCCACCAAATCCGTTCAGAGCTGTCCTTATTATTATTATTTTATTAATTCACATTGTATGAAACCCATGGAGGTCACGCTATAAATAGAGCGTATTCCCCTCCTTTGTAAGGGTTGACTCCTTCACTTTCCAAGAACATTTTATAATAAAAGAGCTCATATATACAATCTCTCTCTCTCTCAATATCTGATCCGGCCAAAGCCATTTGTTTCCATTTATATTGTGTTTCTTCCATCAAGTATTCAACATAGCTTCTAAACGTTCATGTCCATAGCAAATTAAGCAAATTATCGTTATTAGTTGTTTTATTACTAAATACTCACACACTTATTTTCCACTATTAAATATACATCAAGATCCAAGCACATATCCTATACCTGCGTACAAATTCAATTGATTTCCCAAATTCGGGATAAACAAATTAGCCTCTATATGGCTGATTAATTATGACTATGCACTTGTAAGAGAGTTATTTGGTAATTTGTTTAGAATCTTTGCAGCTCTATCACAATGTATTGTCTACAAGGAAGAACTAACAAAGGGCTATGAGGCGTGCATTTTGAAAAAAAAAACTGATGATGTGACTGTTTGAGACCGCATTCATTATGACAGTTTCTCTAGTACTTCACATCCCACACGTACGTGACGGGCCGTTTGACCACGCTATTTGGGCTTCCTCTTTGAACTTTTGATCTAAATTAAATGACATAGGTACTTATTTAAGATTCTTTATTATAAAATATATAGATAATTTTTCTTATTTACAAAACATAACGATAATTTACGAAACATGACATATTTTCATATATTTTTTTAAAAAAATTATAAAAAGATATTTTAAACTTAATTTTTTTTGTTGCTCAAAGGCTTAAAAAATTACCTCAAATTTTTGTGTGTGAAACCTGTATGAAATGTGCATGTGTGAGCGAAATTTTTAATATAATTTTATCATACACAAAATGGTGAGCGAAAACTTTAAGCCTTGAATATTGTATGAAAGCTCTTACAATGTTGTCATAGTGGTATTAATTTTCCAGAAACCTAATATGAACTTTAATATGAAAAATGTGAATGAAATTCTAAGTCTTGAGCGAGATATACACATCATACCATTCTCATACATAAAATTTTGATCATAATGTTTAAGTCTTGATCGAGATATACACATTTTATATGTTTTTTCATACACAAAATCTAAGCCAACTTTTTGAGCCCTGAGCAAGATATACACATTTTATACACAAAAATTTGAGCGATTATTTTAAGTCTTGAATGTTGTAGAAAAGTTGTATACAATGTTGTTGTAGTTGTATTAATTTTACAGAAATCTAACATGAACTTTATACACGAAAATGTGAGCGACATTTTAAGCCTTGAGCGAGATATAAATTTATACCGTTTTCATACACACAATTTTGAGCGAATTTTTTAAGCCTTGAATGAGGTATACACATTTCATACCATTTTCATACACTAAATTTTGAGTGAACTTTTTAAGCCTTGAGCGAGATATACACATTTCATACATAAATTTTTTTGCAGAAAAAAAAATATTTTTTTTAAAAAAATAATAAAAGATTTTTTTAAAAGAATAAAAAATAAAAAAATATTTTTGTTAAAAAATAAAAAATATTAATTTTTTAGAAACAATCTTTAAAAAAGCATATTTTGTATAGGGTTTGTAATGTTATGTTTTGTAAATAAAAAATTATCATCATATTTCGTAAATATTTCTCCTTAATATGTATATATACATACTTTTCCCTTTTATGTTTGTTTATGATATTTGAACGAAACTTCAAGCTCAATTCTCATTTTTTTTTACATGATTTAAACTTTTTTTTTTTTAAAAAAAAAAAGTTAAAGCTTGACTCATGAGTTTCGAATTTCCAAAAAGGACCAATAATTTTAATTTTACAGAATTGTTGTATCAAATGAGTAGATTAAATTAAAGAATTGCTAGTTACTACTATTGTTGATTTATTGGATCAATGACTTCTTTTTAAATTATGTGTATTTGAAAATTTATAATAAAATGTAATCCAAGAGTTTAATTATAATATATACACAGAGGTTGCACCATGCTGGGCAGAAAAGAAAACAGCCCTGCACAGAAGCATTCTGCGCTCATAAGGTCTAGGAAGGATCACATCCTTAGGGGATATGATATACCGCGCTAGGCGGCTTACGTCGTAATCCATCGCCTATAGGTCACACAATGACAATTTTAGTGTTACTTTAGGACCTTTATCGAACCTATAACTTAAATGGAAGATCCGCCCTTAATGGACTGAAATAGAAAACCTAACTTCTTGTGTGGATTGTAGGTGTAGCCCACAACTTCCAAATAACTAAATTGGTTGACACCAGTAGCTATGTTGTAAGTTGTGAACTTGTGATCCAGGACAATGGCATTTGGTTTGGTTTCTTCTTTTCTCTTATATTGTATTTTCATAACGTTCGTGTTCCGTCTAGCTAGTTTTCAATTTTCTGCTTTTTGGTCATCCAAATCCCAATAAGGGGGAGGGAATCTAGCAGAGCTACTAGCTTTTCCACTTTTCATTAACCTCAATAGGATTATTACTGTGACCGTTTTCCGATAAAATTGTTAGCTACCAAAAAACACAGTTAGAGATTTGTTTTTATGAGTTTAAAGACAAGTAGGCCGTATTCAATCCGGAAACTTTCTCGAATGAGCTCAAAGTTTGGTTGTTTCTCTTATAAGGGATAAAATTAACAATATTTATCTAAGTTAATAGTGTAAATGGAAAGTAAGAAAATCACAAGAATGCTCAAATCTCCGAGAGTAAGTATATTTCTTAGCCAATTAATAATACAAGAAGTGAGAACTTGGGTAAAAAAGTGTGATTATTTTTTCTTCTCTCCTAAGCTTTGTTTATACATCCAAACCCTTGGTATGCTACTGCCTTAGGTGACGTGAGTTGAGTGACGCAACTTGGACTCTGCGCACAGTGGCACTTTGCTCGATGACGATTGATGTGATAGGAGTTGTTGGGAGTGGGAGGCATCTGTATAGATCCGTTTGAGATTCTTGCGACTGCGAAAACTTCTCGCCTACCCTTTAAGTCTTCTGAGCCTGCTTAGTCCCAATGTTCCGAGACCCGACGTCCTCGGACCTCGCTTTCCTCTATACAAGAATACTCTCGGATAATTATTCCCGCATACAGATAGTCCGTGGCATCTATCGTTTGGTATATGTGCAGTTAGGGGTGTTCAAACGAGACCGAAAAACCAATCCGAACCGATAAACCAAGTCAAACCGATTTAATAAACCGAAAACCGACTCGGTTTGGTTTGGTTTGGTTTTAGATTTTTAAAAACCGATAACATTTGGTTTGGTTTGGTGTTACCCATAAAAAAACCGAACTAAACTGAACCGAACCAATAAATATGTACATATTTAAAATATTATATATATTTATATATGTTAATTAAACTTTATCTATTTTTTAACTTCTTCATAATTTAGGACCATTCCAAGAGAAAAGTCTAGTCCATGTTCCCCAAGCCCATTTACGTTTAAAGTAAAATAAAAATCACTTTTTTTATTTTTATTTTAATGCTTCTACTTAGTGGGTGTTATTTTATTGAACTAAATAATACGACTTACAAAGCAAAAGAAAAGCAGAAAACGTAAAGTACACAAAATGAAATGAAATGCCACTTTCCTAATCTGCACTTTCCTATTCCTCTTCTACGCCACTGAATAGTTAACATAAATAATTTTTTCCCTCGTTAGATTTTTAGTTCCCTCCTCCTATTTCCTCCCAAACCCTACCTCTATTCTGCTCTCACAATAACAATTAAGTACAAGAAGCTTTAATCCCTGTAAGTCTGTAACTTTTCCTTCCCTTTTCTTTTTTGGTACAAGAAGCTTTAATCCCTGTAAGTCTGTAACTTTTTCTTCCCTTTTCTTTTTTGGTTACTTTTTGTATGTTCCCTACTCTTTGTTTGTGTAATTATTTTTGTGTCTTTGAAGTTTTACTTGAATGAATTGCTTCTCTAATCTTTCATCTTGTATGTGTTTTTTATTTTATTTCTCTGTTATTTTAGATTTTCTCAACTGATTTAGGTTTTTTCTGTTGATTTAGTTTTTATCTAATGATTTTGGATTTCTCTATTTATTTATATTTTTGAATACTTTTTTTCAGATGGAAACTACAACTACTCAAAAAGTAAATAGTGAAAAAAAATGGCCACGGCTGGAATGCTTCAATTACGTCGTGCAATAGTGAAAAAAAATGATGCTTCTTGAAGGACTTCTTTTTGTTCTGATGGTTCCTTTTCTCAGATTCGGTATCGAACTTGGACAGTCAAAACAGGATGTCAATTCTTTATTTTTGAAGTCATTTCCTTCGTGGACCGTAGGAGTTGAACAATCCACCAACTTATGGATCTATGTTGCTGATATCTTGCCCTTTTTAGCGCTTATCATTTTATCTTATATGCTTTACAAGAACATCAGACATAGTTCCAGTCAGGACATATTCAAGTTTGTTATTATTGGAACCATATTTGCTTCTTCTCTTATAGCTATAGCTTGGGCTTTAGATGGTAACTTATTTAGCTTATATACTTTTCTTCTGTCCTCACTATCTTTGAACGAGTTTAGGTATCTTTGAAGATTAACGGCAGTTGCTTTGAAATTCTATTGATTTGCAGTATGAAGGTAGTATATATTTGACATGAGCTTGGATGGAGCGACATGGGTAATGATAAGGATTCATATATCCGATCCCAACATAGGCAAATAACAAGTGCAAGTTTGTAAATAAGTTTGTCAATTTTTTTGCATTATAAAATATATTATTACAACCCGGAAAAACCGAACCAAACCGATAAAACCGAAACCGATAGAATTTATACTATAATGGTTTGATTTGGTTTGAATATTAAAAAAAACCGCCTTAATTGATTTGGTTTGGTTTTAGCCAAAAACCGAGTCAAACCGGACCATGAACACCTCTATGTGCAGTAATGGGAAAGAATCTTTAGGGCACGCCTCGTTCTAGTCTTTGAAATCCACATACATTATGAACTTGTTGAGTTTCTTGGGTACAACCACCACGTTGGACAGCCATTCGGGGTTCTTAACTGCTTGTACGGGAGCCTATGTTGAGCAAACGAGTCACTTCTTTCTTGACGAACTGGTCCCTTATTGCAGATATGGGCCGTTTTCTTTTACTGACTGGAACATGATTAGGGTCCGCACTCAATTTGTGGTCGGAGATATCCGGGGGGATCCATGTTATGTCAAGATGAGTCCACACAAAGCAATCAGAATTATGGGTTAAAAAGTTCAAAAATTTACTCCTGAGCCCGTGTGATAGGTCCGAGCCCCGGTATACCTTCTTTTCAAGATATTATTCGAAAAGCTCCACACTCTCCAGTTCTTCGATTGTTGAATATGTGGGATCCTTATCTAGAGGTTAGACAAAACCTTTTGGGAGAGATTGACCTAAGAATTCTTTGTTATCCAACCGCGCCTTGTTTTCTCCGGATCCCTTGCTTGGGTCGGGCTTCTGTAATTGCTATCGATTTGTTGTCGATCGTCGGGAATCCACTGTCGCTAGCATATCCTCTCTCTGACTGTGGAAGCTATCCCCTTTAAGTTTTTCGATCCCCCATGGCATAGGGAACTTGAATTTCTAGTCATAAGTCGAGGGAACGACCTGCATCGCGTGTATCTATGGTCTTCCGAGGATCGTGTTGTAAGTCATATCCCCAGACTCGATATTGAAGGTTGTGACCTGCTTCACGCCGTCAGCACGAACGGTTGACTCTATATGTCCTTCTGTCACCTTGCTGGACATATTGAATCCTATTAGCACCTTGGTCGCGGGGACAACAGTGTCACACCCCAAACGAGGAGTATGACAGGCTCCGACCCGTAGGCCTAAAGTCACCTGACTTAACAGTTATTTGGACATCACATACCATAACTCAAACAACATCTGCACGCAGAAAAGGCCCAACATAGAAATATTCGATAATTCAACACATATGTACATATGCGGACTGACAAGGTCGCCAGAACATAAAGTATATCATAAAGCCGACAAGGCTGTTAGAAAAATATCAAGCACCCAAAACAAGGCCGACAAGGCCATTCATAATATTTACATATCCCACTATGTCCATGAGCCTCTAAGAGTATACATATGAACATATATTATACTAACTGTTGACACCCAATTTTGTCCTCCTTTATTTAATTTTATTTACTCAAGCTTCTAAATTTATTGACGAGTTAAATACTTTATTCTCACTATTTTATTTTTTATTGATATTACTATTAATATCGCTACTTTATTTTTCAACATTACAAGTATTACTTTATCACAAATTTTAAATGATCGTCATCATTTCATTTTCGGGTTTGGACTCGTTAAATTAATTACAAGACAACACTTTGTCAAATCCTTTATTTCCTACATATTAATCACTAATTATCATAGTATATATATTGTACTAGTTACTAAATTAGAAGCCCATAATTAATTAAATAGAGGAGGAAGGACTAACAATTTTCGGCCAAATTCATGACCCGAAATATAAATACAATATTATTTCCCTACCCAAATAAATAACCCACATTTTAATACCCAACCCACATTTTTCAACCCACACTTTCGGCCCAAACATCTCACCCGACCAGCCCATTACCCATTTTGACCTGTCCGGCCCACTTATTCTAAACCCTACCCTTTTCTTCCTTTCTCTTTCTCTTTTATCTCCACCTCCCTCACCTTTCTCACTCTTTTTCTCCGCCTCCCGCACCCTTACCCTCTTCTCATTCCTTCGTCTCTCTGTCATCGTCATCTTCACGCCTCACGTGCTCCCACTCTCCCCTGTCTCCCTCACGTTCTCTCCACTCTCTCTCTCTCCCACGTTTCATCTCTGCCATATCCATGTCTGTCCCCCACGCTCTGTCATACACTACTCTCTCTCATACGCTCCCCTCTCTTTTCTATAAAAGGGAGAATACAACGATCTGAAAGGGGACTCAACATTTTTTACCTTTCCACTACGGTTTATGTCTTATTTTATGCTATTTCTACTGGTTTTCAAGTTTCTTTCTGGCCGCTGAGGTCTTCCCTTGAAAATATCAATTTCTTGAGTCCTAACACTTTCGGATAGGTTATTCCTACATTTAACACGATTCGATAAATCATTCGAATCTGCTCTTGAACATTTCTGGAAAAACAAGAACTTCTGGATTGTTGTAATTCGAGTTTTGAAATCGTTCATCGTGTTCGAGAGTAGATTCGACGTCGTCGACACCCACTTCACTGCACCTACAAAAGGTCAGTAAACCCTTTTTCTTCTCTTTATTTTTGGTATTCTGGTTTGTTTAGTTTAATTTATGTTCATGTGTTAGTTAACAGCTATGTTGGTGTTCGTTTAGTCCAACCGAATTTAGTCTTAGTTAATATAGCGTAGTATCAATTTGAGCTCAATGTAGTTAATTATGTTCCCCAAATTAATGTTACCTAGTTTGAACATAATAATTAATCAAGTGGTAATTTTATCTAGTCGATGATGTTTGTTAAGTTTATTTGCTGGCTATGTTAGTTAAACGATGTTTATGTGTTGATGTTCTAATTTATGGTAATCAAGGGTTGTGTTCATTGGGTCTAATTCTATGTTTCTCAAAGATAGGTGTGTGGTCTGATACATACTCATACCTAAAGCAGTTGGTGATTACCTTCTCTATGTTTGTTCATGTCTATTTAGTTGCTAGCTAAATCTGCTGTTTGGCTGCCCATGGATGTGTTGAGAATGTTTTTTCAACATATTAATCACAATCTACTATACATGCATGTCTTTATTTGAGTTTAAAGTGTTGATTTTCTGTTTGAGTATATAGGAGATATGCCTAAATATACTAGATGTATACAATTTCAGTATACTTTCGATATACAAGAATTTGTATATTAAAGTATATATAGGGTACATCATTTACATGGGTTTTGGATTATTAGTTGGTACATCATATTGGTATTAAGTTAGACCTGGTTCATAATTGTTTGCTTCTTTGGCCATCTCCTTTATGTATTATGAGTTGGTTTTTTCTCTAAATCTTCCTTGCTGCTCAAACGACAGTCATTACATTTAGAACTAAATGCATCTCAATTCCCAAAATCCTGCCTTGTCAAATAACTGTTTGTTGAACTTTTTTGGAGATGAAACTGTGTGTTGCTTTAGTTTAACATTGCCAATAATGACTCTTTTTGATCTCTGAAATCCTTATCAATTTATTCTGATGGCAGATGATTCTTTGGTTTAAGTTTAATTTCATTTGATAGTAAACTTTCAGTTTCTTGGACTTATTGGATACTTGCTTTTGCATTCCTTGAAATTGTTTTTGCTTACTTAAAGGTATACTAAACATCTCCATTTACCATGTTGTCATTGCCTCATGCTTGCTTTTGCATCCCTACATCTAAATCTCACCTTAGCCTAAAATGTGCTTATGAATTATGTCCATTTATGCTTTCTTTATAGTTGTGAATGAAATGTTTGTTATGAGCCAAAATGGTAATCCTGCACTGATTGCATTACACTGTCCCATAGATTTGTTTTAAATCACACATGTTGTCTCTGAATCACTTGGCCTAGCTATTTGTAGAACTATTTGGAACTTGCTTGTATTCTCTGTCTATATGTTGTTGTGATTCACCTGGCTTCATAATCTAAAAGAAACTCTGACAAGTCCCCGGATACCCCCTTGTGTGAACTTACACTGCATAGACTCAACTTGTGTAACTGTGTATGTCCAAGTAACTGGAGTGCTACTTGTTCTTCATTGCTTGAGTCTGAACCTATCTGAGACTATGATTTCTTACTTGAAAAGGGTTCCTGTGGTCCTTCATGTGTTTGAACTGTCTCACCCTCTCAACTACATTTATATATGCCATCTAAAATTAAAATTTATTGTCTTAAACTGGACCTTTCTATCTAACCACTATTGAAAGTCTTAAGGTCCTGTTGGTTTCCCATAACTGCAGTGTATGTGCTGTGTGTTTTGTGATCATTTATGCCCTGTGTTGTTACATTTCTGCACCTGTAACTATTCATTCAAGACTCTGCATAACCTGTAACTCCTCAACTTCCTTGCTGAGCCTCACACTTATACAACTTAGTTGCTTGAATCTTGTATGCTGTCCTTTCAATATTGACAGTTCTCTCAATTTGCATTACTTGAACTTTTGGCATTTTTCATGACCTCAAACATACCAGAACTAGTTATTGAAGTCTTTTACATGTTAAACCATTTACTCATCTCAGCCTAGTCTTTTTCACTTAATATTCTTGAACCTTATGAGACGCCCATGAATTCCCCTGCCTTACTTTGGATTTTTTATCAGTTTGAACACGACCATATTCTCAGTCCTGGACATTTTTGGTACAGATCTTTTTGAATTAAAAAAAAACAGTCTGTTCATAACTGCTGTCTCCCCATTTATGACATAAAATGCTTTGTGTTCTGTTTGTTTACCCCTGTAAGTAATGAAACTGAAATGCGGATTTAAGTATTATCATAGGCTACGAAACTGCAGATATTTATATATGCTGAAACTGTTATTTATATACGCTGAAACTATTTTAATTAAGACGCGTGATACGTGGTTGTCCGAGGTTCTATTCCACGTCTGAGTATTATCTCGCTTAGATCGTAATTTGTCGTGCTTGAATCGTATATACGTGTGTATATTGCTGGTATACTTTCGCTGAAATACATTAGATATACACAGAATATACGCTCATCTGTTTGAATTTTATTCTTTTCATGGCCGACCTGTTGAATTCATATTTTTTACATCTTTGTCGATTAGATACTAATCCTTTTCTTTTCATTTTTTATGCATGATCATTTCGCATACGAGTCCGAGGGATTCGTTTTCTTCCGTATTTGGCGTTGGGCTAAAAGCCCAACATGATTCCGCTCTCTGTCCAGCCGCAACAGTCCACAAAAAAAAAAAAGACTGGGCCAAAGCCCAACAGCTGCAAACAGATCACAGCAGTCCGAATGGGCCAAGCCCATTTACATTATATCTACCCTTCCATTTTTATTGTTGTGTGCATTTAATATGCATTGTATGACTAACATTTGTGTTTGTTAATTAAGATAAACTTTAATAACATTAAGGGTTTTAGTTTACTAATGGGTAGTTAATTTCATAAATTACATTCACTTCTATTTTTTAAAACTATTTATAGTATCTATAACATTTATTTGAGTAATTGATTTTCCAAAATAGCATGACTATATCTTTTGGCTAAGGGAATCATAATTTATGTTTACTATCTTAGAAGTTTAAAATGTCACAAATCTTACACTAACGTTAGCTTATTCTAAGAAATAAAAAGCAAATTAGTTCTCAACGGATAACTTTTTCACTTTAGTTCCTTTCCAACACTTGAAATACATATTTGTTTAAAACAACCTTCGCACAATATACGTTAAACTAATAGCCTTTCTATGAAACTTTTAAAGTTTATTTAACATTAATGTTACATTAACTCTTTTAATTTGTGAGTCGGCATAACTCACTTTTTTCCAAATACATATCAACATTATAGGTTCCGCTTCTTTTAGTTTATTTTTAACTAAACTCTTTATGCAACTATTATTTTCTGCAAGTTTTACTTTAAATAACTTTAGGAATACTTATAAGATATTTCTTAAATATTTAAATATTACATTTACACTTAGTCTAATTAAATTTTAGTCCGGTCGGTTAACCATTGTTAATGGGTCTTAAAGGGTGCCTAATACCTTCCCTTTAGACTAATTGAACCCTTACCTAGAATCTTAAGTTTCGCAGACCTTAAACAGAGTTAACTTTAGAAAATAACTTTAATAAACTTTAGGTGTCCTAATTCACCATAAATAATTAGGTGGCGACTCCTTAAAATAAATAAAAAACAGGAATTCCCAATATGTCGTACTTATAATTTAACCCGGTTAAAATGGGGTATGACACTAACAGAAAAGTACCAAAAGATATCAAGCCCGGAGTAGTGGTACTTGCTATCACTGGTGAAGCTGGAAATCCTACTGCGGTACTTGCTATACACACACACACACACACACACACACACACACACACACACACACACACACACACACACACACATATATATATATATATATATATATATATATATGTATGTATGTATATGTATATGTATATGTACGTAACATATAGTATCCATGACCGGCCGTAAGGCTCGGTGTTATATATGTAAAAGCATGCCCAGCCATTAAAGGTCGGTGTTAGCATCATTAGCCCGCGTCGGGGGCAATATCATAGCATGCCCACTGCAGTGGTATGCGCATTTATGCGCCATGCCTGGCCGACTATAGCGCGGCACGGTGTAGTAAAATAGTGCAATACATTTATTTATATGTATATACCATGTATGAGAAGTCAATGATCTGACCTTGGCCTTTCGGAGTGACATAAGATCGGTAGCCTCCGAATAGCTTATGGAATTCGTATCGAGTCCAAAGGAGTAATCGATGATGATAAGTAAAATAATATTTTAAGAATCAATAAAATAATAAGACATTAAGATTTGAAATACAAAGCATGGGAATATGGTGGTTTTGTTATGGAACGCTTGTGTTTATATTCTAGTTGGATTCGTGCCAAAGAAAGAGGGAAACGAACACCTTACATACCTTATCCGTCAAGCCACCACTAAAAGAATTCCTTACACCGATTCTTGCCCTTCACCCGAGCCTATATATCGAGAAATATATCTTTAATCATACTTTCATCATATTTGTATCAACTTATAAGCACTAATTATGGAAGACTAATTTGGGTTACAAAAATTTGGGCAGCATCTTCCCTATATCCTTGACTTCCTCCAAATACCAAAACAATACCAATAACACATCCTCAATATTATACAAGCTAGATATGCATATTTTCATTCAAAACTCTCTTCAAACCTCAATCCATAAGCCAACAACATCAACACAACAAACTATAGCTTTTATTCTGTAAATATTCCTAAATCAACGTTAATAAAGAGAGAGATTCAATGATTCACACCTTATCTTTACTAGAGTAGCAAGATCTTCAATATTTACTTTGTTTCCAATCCAACTCCAACACAGAATGAAATTATAATCGAGACTACACGTTGTCCGGACCTCGATTAATATTCCGTAGCTTGAATTTACTCAAAATCCTCACTTTTATGTGATATAAGATTTCTCTTTCCTTGCTGATTTTTTTGGAAATTTTTGGAAGTTTATGATGGAGAAAATGGGGTTTTTAACCATTTTATAGGGGCTAAAAGTCGGCAGACTGTAGCAGCACTGTAGCAACACTGTAGCAGCTCTGTTTCTGCTTTGTCGGCTGAATTTGTAACGTCCATAATTCTCTACTCCGATGTCCTATCGATGAGAGGTTTGTTGTATTGGAAACTAAACTTGACGAACTTCATTTTAGGATTTTGAAACACCTTAAAACTCCTAATATACATGGAGATATACCCCTCCAAAGTTGACTCAAAATTCTAATTCAAATTTTCGACAAACTTATTTTTCATGATTTGCTTGGTCCCAGAGTCTTCCATAACTTATTATATGAACTTAAACCCTCGTAACTATGAGATAGATGCATACAATGTCCCATATCCTAGGAAATGCTCCACGTCTACACTTAAATAACTAATGCCTAATAGATTTCACGTACAAGAATACGAGGTGTAACAAACAGACTCCTCTTCCCCATCTCTTTCAGAACTCTTAGCTGAATGATATTCGCCGAGCTCCCTCGATCAATTAAGACACACTTGATAAAAGGCTTATGAATTGTTAAAGATATTACCAGGGCCTTGTTATGGAATGAAGAGAGGTTCCCGCAATCAACCTCAGTGAATTATATATTTGGATCTTCTGCGAATCCTTATTCTCGTACGGTGGTGGTATCTGAGACCTTCAATTTTTCATGGAAGTGTGAGTGACTTTGTTTATCGTCTTTGTGTCAAAGATCATATAAATGGTATGCGTAGATGAAAACGTCTGGTTTGACCTCTGCCCATCATTTTGAATCAAGTTGAGCTTTTCCCGTTCGCTGATGTACTCCCTTAGATGCCCAGTGCGCAGCAATTGCGCTACTTCTATTCTCAAATTACTACAATCTTCGATAGTGTTCCCATAGGTGTTATGATAATGAAACCATAACCCCATACTTCTTTTCTCCGGGTTGGAATGAATGGCATCGAGGAATTTGGCTTCCTTCATGGTCTTCATTACTAACACTATCTTTGTTGCACTGATGCTGAAGTTATGGTCGGATAGCTTCGGAGGGCCGCTACCTCTTAGCGCGGTTCGCCGAGGTCCCCAATCCATGAGGCCTTGACTGTTCCTGACGTTACCTCGGTTCATGCTTGTGGACGAAAACTTTCTCATCTCATACGAATGGAAACGCCTACTACTTGTAACTTCGGCGTCGTACCCCTGACTAGGTCTTTTTGGGAGGCGACTATCAATGTGAGATGTCGTCCCCATTCGCTAATCTTCTTCAATTCTCATTTTGAACTCCGCCTGTGTGAGCTCGCTCACATTGCCGGTCCCAAGCCCGGATAAAGGAGGAGGGTTGCCGAGGGTCAATCGGAAACAGCCTCCCTACCCAGGTAGGGGTAAGGCTGCGTACATCTTACCCTCCCCAGACCCCACTATTGTGGGATTACACTGGGTAGTGACCAAGACCAAGACCAAGACCTGAGATTGACTTCACTCCACGTTTGTGCTGGGGGCTCCCTCATGATCTCCTTTAGTTTTTTGGATGCCTTTGAGATTTTCGGGTTCAACTCATCTATGAAAGCAGTGGCTGCTCAGTCTTAGTCAATAGGTGGCAACAACATCCTTTCTCTTTGGAACCTATCCAGGAAGCTTCGCAGTGGTTAGTCCCCTCGTTGCTTAATTGTAAACACATTCTACTGATGGTTTCCACCCTCCAGGCTTCTGCGTGCGCCGTAACAAAGACATCTACAAGAGAAGCGAAGTAATCAATCGAATTTTCATGCAAGTGAATATACTAAGAAAGTGCTCCCTTTATGAGCGTCTGGCCGAATTTCTTGAGCATGACTGATTTGACTTCCAATTGTTTGAGGTCATGCCCGGTGATTGCTGCCTCTAAGGTTGCGATATGATCTTCGGGTCCATTGTGCTATCATATTTCGGTATATCAGTCGTTTTGTACTTCTTCGGGATGCCTGCCCTTATGGTACAACAAGATGCCATATTTTTTGGCTCATGTGCCTTCGATCATCGGTGGTGCTCTAAGGATCTGACTCATCCGCTCATTCATTTCCCTCTCTATGCGCTGCAGCCCCTCCGTGAATGCGTCTATCCGGTCTTACCTACCATCGGTAGCTTTTTTTTTTGCTCCAGGATCATTCGTGGCGTCTGCTGCTTTTTGCCCTATCGTGGGAGTTCAAGCTCTTGATTGAGCATCTATGATGGTTGCTGCGGCTTCCCTGTGCAGCTTGATTTTGTTCTGGACTTTCAGGATGGCTGAGATCATTTTTTGCTGAGTGACCCTCCTTTCTTGACCGCTAGGAGTTTGCTGGCTCGAGATCTAGCCTAGCCTCTCTTCCCCTCTCTTCAAGCGTCTCTTTCATCTATGCCTTCTCTGAGGCCCCGCCAGAATGTCCTTCTTTCGATGGTTTGATCGATGATTCGCTTTCATCGATCTGCCTCTTTTGCTTAGATTTTTCTTTCGTTCCCGCTGCTTCTGAGCGATTAACCAGGTTTTGGGGTTCGACGGGTGAGGACAGTCCTCTGAGTCGCTGCGTTCCCTGTGCAACATTATCTTCTCGAGCCATCTTTTGATGAAGTACTTAGTCCCAAAATTTTCAAGAAAATCAGCTACAGATCGGGATAACTTTTGCAATTGTCTATCCCCACAGACGGCGCCAAACTGTTTTCTGGTAAAATCGTTAGCTACCAAAAAACGAAGTTAGAGATTTGTTTTTACGGGTTTAAAGACAAGTAGGTATTTTTCAATCCGGAGACCCTCTCGAATGAGCTCGGGGTTTTTTGTTTTTCTTATAAGGAATACAAGTAACAATACTTATCTAAGTTAATAGTGTAAATGGAAAGTAAGAAAATCACAAGAATGCTCAGATTTCCGAGAGTAAGTATATTTCTTAGCCGAATAATAATACAAGAAGTGAGAACTTGGGTACAAAAGTGTGATTAATCTTTCTTCTCTCCTAATTTTTGTTTATATAGCCAAACCCTTAGTATGTTACTGCCCTAGGTGACGTAACTTGAGTGTCGCAGCTTGGACTGTGCGCACAGTGGCACTCTGCTCGATGACGGTTGATGTGATGGGAGTTGTTCGGAGTGAGAGGTAGCTATATAGATCCGTTTGAGATTCTTGCGAATGCGGAAACTTTTCGCCTACTCTTTGAGTCCTCTGATCCTGCTTACTCCTAATGTTTCGAGACCCGGCGTCCTTGGACCTCGCGTTTCTCATACGAGAATACCCTCAAATATTTATTCCTACATATAATGTCAATAGTTAGAGAGTTCTTTGTTTTTTTCTTCGTTACTAGGAAGATGCTGTCACGACCCAGCTAGGGGCCGCGACGGGTACTCGGGGCCAGCCACCGAGCACCACTCGCTCTAATGCTCCACTTACTCATTTAATACTTCTTTGCAAATTTTATACACGAAATGCAGGAAAAATCATATTTTAAGTCGAAACATAAATGCTTTGTATACATTTGCCTCTCGGCTATTAAAATAATATATATACATATAATAACATCTTGTGAGACCATCTAACCTACACTGCGTATCTACGAGCCTCTACTGACATACTAAACATATAGACGGAACAAGACTCTGTCATACCCAAAATATATATATGTCAAAAGAATAATGATAAGCACTTCCAGACAATGGAGTGCTCTCAATCAGCTGACAGCTACTAGGAATCTGGGTAAGGCTCACTTCCATGTCTACCTGTGGGCATGAACACAACGTCCAAAGAAAAAGGACGTCAATACGAATATTATACTGAGTATGAGAGGCAAAAATAATGAAAAAAGGCAATAGCAATATAATGAAGGCATCAATATGAACATCTGGATATGAATGATAATCATAAGAGGAGTGATGCATGTTGCCTTACTCATACTTATCATCATATCATATATGCATGACATGCAAGCTGCCCGTCCATATCGGAACGGTGTGATAATCAATAATATTAGCCCGCATCCAGGCCTCCCGCGTCCGGGGTACCATCTCATGCCGCCCACTAGTGGTGTCTGCCCATGCCAAAATGGTGATGGTGTATCCGTATAGCTGCCCGCCTTGGCGGTGACTGCCCGGCCAACTAGGCGCGGTGTGATGCAATCATGACATGCTTATCATAGAATACTTATAATCACATGCTTATCATAATATGCTTATCTTATCATAGTACATGCATAAGGCTCAAGATCATCTATATTCTATCGGGGTGACGTAAGATCGTGATCCCCTGATGTCATTATGGAGCAATTATTGACATTCTACCTCACCTTGAAGGAATTAGTACATAATGTGAGTATAAGCAATGATTAATATCACTATCAATATGGCATCATTGTATCATATCTATTATCTTATATGGATAGTTATGGATATAGGAACTCATGAAGAGGAAAGGAAAAGAAAGGGCTAGCCTCACATACCTTGTCGCTTAGCTATGCTATCAATCACTCGTCTTCCTTCGAGGTCACGTCGTTACCTTCACGAGATAATCGTATTAACATTATTTAATTGACTTAAGGAATACATCATTATTTCTAGAGAAAATTGGGCAGAACTTCCTTCATTTATACTACTTTTCCCATAGTCCCTATCAACTCCCAACGTTCTCAACAACATCAACATTATTACAATCAACAACCATCATTTATATATATTCACTACGTTCCACCATTTTCCTCCAATTTCTCCACATTTATGGTTATAGCTCGTTATCGTATCTTCTCATATATAATACTCATTTCATGGACTAAACATCATTTACAACATATTCATGATCATAGTACATCAACATTCATGATTCCATTTAACTATCATTCAATTGTGACACTATTCACTCATTCAAGACCCATTTTCCATGTCTTTCTACAATTCAAGCATCTTAGCTTTCCAATACCTTAGACAACGTGATAAAGTCATGAAACTTACCTTAGATGAGGGTTGAATAAGCCTTGAGTAGTAATACCTTCTCTGCACCAAAACCCTACCTCACCTTTCTTGGGTTTTCTTGAGGTAGATGACCTTTACTTGCATTTCATACACTTTGTTTCATGGATTTAATGTTTTTGATCTTGATGTTCCTTTGATTCTCTTAGATGAAGGGTTTTGGAGAATATTCTAGGGTGTTCCTGAATTGTGTAGGTGAGAACTTAAATAATATGAGGCTTGGGTCCCTTTTAATAATCCCAAAATCTAATTTTTTAATGAACAATTGTCGGGGTGAACAGTGGTCGTAAACCACAGTTTACGGACCGTAAACCAATTTACGGGCCGTATAGTATGGTCGTATTTAAGCATGTCAAAAACAGAAAGGTTGGCTGAGCATCATGTCAGTTTACGATCGAGGTTTATGGTCCGTATTCCATGTCGTATTTAGCCATTTCAACATTTAACAGAAAGTTAAAATTTTGGAAGGCAGGAGGACGATGGCAGTATACGGTCCGTAAATCACTTTACGGGCCGTATTCTGCTTTACGACCACTGGCTGAATTGAGGTTCTACAACTTTCTAAATTCCAAAAATTCATGAATCGTCATTCCCTACTCGGTATAACATCGCACGCTCATACCCTTCGTTGGTTTATTCATTGTACATGTACGGGGACTTTTTCCGAGGTTTAACAGATGCTCTCTTTAGATTGAAGTCTGGAACTGGAATTGATAGTTCTGGAGATACTAAACTGCAACAAAGGTGAAATTTTTTATTATGTATCTCATACAACTAACATTAGTTGTGTGAGACACCTTTTTGTGAGACAAAAAAATGGACCCACATCTTACACTAATGGGTCCACAACTTTAGGTTCATTTTTTTTGTCTCACAAAAAGGTGCCTCACACAACTAGGGCTGGGCATTCAGTATTCGGTTCGGTATTTTTAAAGTTCAAGTTCGGTAATTCGATAATCGGTAATTGAAAGTATATACCAAATAATGAACTTTCAAACTTCGATTCGGTAATTCGGTAATCGGTAAATCAAACTTCGGTTCGGTAAGGTATTCGGTAATACCATTTTTTTGCGAGCAGTTGCATTCATTCTGGAATGGGAAGAGAGTTCTGTGAACATTTATACCAATCAACTATATTTATACCAATAACATCTAAATGTCTAATAGATGGTACATGGTTTTCAAAAAGGACAAATACATACTATTTCCATGTTTAAAGCAGTCACTCTCATAAGCAAATCTTACACAAACAATATGAGTTTTGGATGGTTTCATCAAATATAGGAAGCATATATCTAAAACAAACAATTTTTGTACAAACATCTTCTGAATAAATGCGCATTAGTCAAGCCACCTAGCGGGCACACATATGAGCATTCCACACAGATTGATCACTACTTGATGATTAAATCTTTGTTAAACCAAATACGATAGCAATTGTAGCGAGCACAGCCTACAAACACGCACCAGTATTAGATATAAAAAAAATATCTCAAAAAGTTAACTAGGAGAAAGCAGTGAAGGTAGTTGTTTCTTCTGGGGACAGTCCATTTATGGTAACCTTGAATCCAGTGATATGCATGTGTACAAATTGTATCTTGCATTAACAAAAGCTAAACGAAACTCCACTTGTTATTGTTATGGTATAACCGTAGCTAAATTGTAGATCAAGTTTAAAATCTCAATCTAATAATAGAATATTGACAGTTGCCGCCATCGGAGCTACTGAAAAATTAGCTCACAAAATCAAGGGCTCTATAATTCAAAAATACTGACTATCATAGAATATAAAATTCTTAAATGCTATCACATTTAAGGGCTCTATTAAATAATGCAAAACCTTAGACATAACAAAAATCTTACTTGAGACATCTTGCGATTACAAATCAAGAACGAGAGAATCTTTTGAGCTATCAACCATATCTAAAAAGAATTTAAGACGTGTCAACAATTAAAATAAGTAAAAATATATAAAACAAAATACAAAAACTGAAAAACATACTAAGTTCATGTTTCATAAGATCATTAAAATATTCTTCAACATTTACGGGATAAGGCTCATTTCGATGCCAATCTTGAAGACAAATAATAGCTTGGACCAATTTCGGAGTCAAAGAACTCCTAAATGAATCAAGAATACGACCCCCAGTGCTAAATGCACATTCCGATGCCACACTAGAAATAGGAATTGCCAACACATCACGAGCCATCTCGAAAAGAATTCTATATCTAGGAGAATGAGCTTTCCACCATGATAAGATATCAAAAATATCCTCATCATCATTTGGCTCTAGTTCTTCACTAAGATACTTTTCCAACTTCGACTTGCCACCCAAACCTATACCATCTTGTTTGTTCCTCTTCATTTGGATCCTATTTATCACTTTTGCTAATTTTGTGCTAGTGTTAGAGCTAGATGAATCCAATGTCTGACTCGATGAATCAGAGAGAGAAGATGTGCGTCGAGATGCATTAGCGAATTTTGCTACATACTCTGCAGACATAGATTTCATGTAAGTCACCACTTCATATTTTATTTCACTCCCCTTTCATCTCCAAACATATCCTCAAGTGCGACGCCAATATACTCAAGTTTGTTACGAGGATCTAAGATAGAGGCAATAAAAAGCATCTTATTCAATTTTTCAGGAGCACTCTAATACTTGACAAACTTTTCTATCATTTTTTCTCCCATTTTTGCCAAAGAAGGATTATCATCTTCCATACACTCTCTTAAATGATTGTGAAGCTCAACTATATCTTCAAAGTGACCATTAGAAGTGACATAAAGTGAACCTGAAACCTTCTCAGTCATATCATAAAACCTTTAAAGAAATATTACCATGTTTCTCACCTTTTGTCAATCATCACTTTCAAGTACACCTGCAATACTTCCATCTTCACAAACATGAGTAGCAAGATAAGTTTAAAATCCACCATCTTCGCGATCAAACCTATCAAATGCACTCTCAAAATGTTGTGCGGCATCCAACATCAAGTAGGTCGAATTCCACTAGGTCGAAACATCTAAACATAATGACTTCTTACTGTCTATGTTTTTTAGTTCACAACATTCCGCAAATTTTCTAATCCTTGCGGCAGATTGTCTAACATATTTCACTATTTGCCTAACACATTTGATAGATGGACCAACTTCTTTCATGCGATCTTGCATAATAGGATTCAAAATGTGAGCCATACATCTCACGTGAAGATGGTTACCACATTTCATGTTAGATCCCCAATTAACCATTTGTTTGTGTAGCTCTTTCACCATGACATCATTAGAAGAAGCATTATCTACAGTTATAGTGATTATTTTCTCCAATTTCCAATCAAGCAAACACTTACTGATACAACGGGCCATTTCGTCAACCTTATGACTACTGACAACCTGAAAGTTTAAAATTCATTTATGCAAGAGCCAATCACTATCAATAAAGTGTAATGTTAAACATATATAATTTATTCTCTGTATAAAAGTCCATGTGTCTGTGGTTAGACAGACTCTCAATGATGTTTATTTCAAATACTTTATAAACTTTTGTCGGCTGAAGTAACTAAAACGCCCCCAACTTGGCACAAATTGCAACTTTCGTCCCCAAACTATTGTTGCACTTCAAGACACCCCTAGACTTGACAAAATGGGTTTTAATTAATCCCCGAGCTCATGACCCGGAGTGAGTGTAGTCACTCACGGGTCCAGCTGGATTAAAACGCTTATCTGGCCATCCACGCGTAATATATTTATGCCACATAATAAATAGCAATTAGAACCGGGTAAATAACCCGAACCGATTGAACCCGACCCGACCCACATTTAATTAAACCCCCTCTCAGTCTCTAGAAGCGTCCATTTGAACCAACACCCTAAAAAACTCTCCGTCTCCCTTTGATTTCTATGGAAATTTTAGGGTTCTAGTCTACAAATCTCGCTAAACACTAGTTGTTAAGGTCACATTCTGTCGATTCTTGGGTGTATTTAGTGTGTGTGTGTGGGTGGGTGAGTTCAAGTTCATCGTTGCAGTTGTTTAAGTGGGTTTGTTTTGGTCAATCATTTTACCTGCTCCGATCGATCGTGATTTCAGTCGTCTTCTTCAAAGGTTAGTGATTTCAACCTCTGTTTTCCGCTTAAGGTTTCTTAAAGTCTATTAGGGTTCTGATTAGGGTTTCTTCAAACATGTTTGTCTTCTGAAATGCTTGATAATGCTTCTACTTAGAACATGAGTTTATGGCTACTGAAATTCATCGTTAAAGACTTGATTTTGTGCATGCATGTCTTTAGGTATTTTTGTAATTACCTGAAAAATTAGGGGCTCTTTTCTTTTTATTTTATTTGTCCTATGATAGCACGTGCTAATGTATTCTTGTAAATACTGAAATCTTTTAGGGCTTTTCTGATTAGTATGTTTAGGTCTTTATGTAATAATTGAAAATTTTAGGGTGTTTTGGTTATACTGAAGTTAGGTGAAGGATTATTCTATGCAAAGGTGATGTCTTTTTCTGTATGCAACCATTTTTTTTGGTTATTTGTTGTTTTCTATTACTTTTCATTTTCTGTGATTTATTGTTAATGTTTAGGCTAGCCTAATGTTTATGGTAATTAGTATAAGTTATAGATGTAATTCATTGTTTGGCTGAGTTTTCGAATTGTTAAAAACTCTGTAGGTTGAGGAATGGCTACAAAGTACTTTCATTTTAGATGGAAAATTGGTGGTATATTGGTGAGTGAAGTGGGGCCTACTTTTGTTGGGGGTAGGACATAACATTCTTTTAACATTGATTTTGATCATTTGTCTATTCCTGATCTAGTAGATCTTGCTAAAACAATTGGGGTGATTAATTTAGGGACCACTTATATTGCACCTAAGGGGGGGTGCTTTGGTAAAATTAACATCAGACATGGATTTATTAGACCTAGGAGTACTGTTGAATGATGGGGATACAATTGAAATTTATGTGTGCAATGACTCTTCTTTTGAGGATGTAGGGCCTGTCATCCAGCATGTGATTGGTGGGGCTGGTGATAATTTATCAAAGCCAAGTGGAGATAGGGAATCTGCAAATTTATTTATTCCCTATCCACCACTAGTTAATACAACACCAACTACAAGTCTAGATCTAGAAAATCCTTCTTCTCCAAACTGTGTTGAAGGGGCTGAAGCAAATATCAGTGGGGCTTTTGCTAGTAGTGATTTTGCTGCTGAGAATCCCACTGGTGATGTAGACAATTCTGAGGAAGAAGATGCAGTAAATGGGTCTGATTCTGAACTGTTTGATGATTATGAGAGTGATTTTCATGAAGAACTTAGGGTGGTGAGAGAAGATTTAAGAGAATACAAAAAAAAAAAAAAAAAAACTACTATGGCTGCTAAGGATAGAACAAATGGGTTTTTAGGTGAGGCTGGAGTGGATGAAGGTTATGAAGACATTGATAGTGAGAGAATAAATCTAAGGGGTTATTTGGGAGGTGATGATGATGAGCCATATTATGACTCATCAGATGTAGATAGTTTTGCTTCTGAATCTGAGGGTGAAGGTGTTAGTGATGATGAACAAGTTGAAGGAGGGACTGAATTGAGGGCAATGAGGAAGACAAATAGGGTTATGTATGATCCAGATTCTGAGAAAGTCATTTGGCAGGTTGGTCAAGTATTTCAAAATGTCAAAGAATTCATAGAAGCTTTGACCAAATATACTCTGAAGAAAGGTGTCCAGCTGGACAAGAAGAAGAATGACACAAGAAGGGTGATGGTGAAGTGCAAAGAAGGTTGTCCTTGGATGATATATGCTAGCAAGGAAAGTAGGAGTACAAACTTCACAGTCAAGACCTACAATCCTAGACACAAATGACATAGGACCAACATCAACTTCCTTTGCAATTCTAAATTTCTGTCCAAGCATTATAAGGAGAGAATCACTTCCCAACCTACAATTAAAGGGTGGGAAATTCAAGACTTGGTTAGGAAATATTTTGGTATATATGTTGGGAAATCTGTCTGTTTGAAAACAATGAAGATTGTTTTGAGAGAAGTCATGGGAGATCATATTGCTGAGTTTGGTAGAATCTTTGACTATAGGGATGTGTTGCTACAAACTAATCCTGGCAGCACATGTGTTGTGAATGTAATAGACAAGGAAAATGGTAAAATTTCTATATATGTTTCGCTGCAATGAAATTGGGGTTCATGGGAGGTTGTAGGAGGTGTATAGGCCTAGATGGTTGTTTTCTGAAGGGTATTTGCAAGGGGCAGTTACTTGTAGCAGTTGCTAAAGATGGAAACAATCAAATGTTTCCAATAGCATGGGCTGTTACTGGAACTGAGACAAAGGATACATGGACATGGTTTATGAGAATCTTCCAGGATGACTTGCAACTTGGAGATGGGACTGAGGTCACTATAATTAGTGACATGCAAAAAGTACCTTTTTTTCATTGTTTGTTTTCTATTTAGGCATTATGTTCTATTTTCTGATTCTGCTCTGTTTTTACAGGGTCTGGTTAGTGCTGTTGAAGAAGTACTTCCTGCTTGTGAGCACAGAATGTGTGCTATACACATTCTGTCTAACTGGGCCCAAAATTGGAGAGGTATTAAGAGGAGGAAAAAATTCTGGAAGTGTGTTAGGTCAACATTTGAGGCAGAACTGAAAACCAGGCTGAATGAGTTAAATCAGTTGGGTAGGGGTATTGTTGAAGACCTTATTTCATACAACAAAGAAAGGTGGTGCAAAGTGTATTTCAAAGAATTTTCAAAATGTGATAGTGTGGACAACAATATGTCAGAATCTTTTAATGCTTGGATACTGTCAGCTAGACATAAGACAATTGTGTCAATGTTAGAAGAAATTAGAATCAAGGTGATGAATAGGATAGCTATGATGAGGGCATTTTCTGAAACTTGGGTTGATGGGATATCACCAATGGCATTGAAAGTGTTCAATGCTAATGTTGAGAGGTCAATGAACTGTACACTTCACTGGAATGGAGACAGTGGCTTTGAAATTAAAGAGGGGTTAGGTACTCATATTGTTCAACTGGCAAGGGAATATTGCAGCTGCAGATCATGGCAACTAAAAGGTATCCCTTGTTCACATGCCATAGCAGCTATGCACTATAGGAGAATTGATCCAAGTGAGAATATTGTACATTGGTACAGACAAGAGACCTATTTAAGGGCTTATTCTCACTTCATACAGCCTGTTCCAAGCATGATTATGTGGCCAGACAGTACAAACCCAAAGATAGAGCCTCCGGAAGTCAAAAAAATGCCTGGCAGGCCAAGAAGGTGCAGAAGAAAGGAGATAGGAGAAGTGACAAGGGATAGAAAGTTGACAAAAAGAGGGATATCCATGATATGCTCTGGTTGCAAGTCTAGTACACATAACATAAGAAGTTGTCCTTCAAGGCCTCCAACTGCATCAGCAACAACTTCTGCCCCTTCTAGGAGGAAATACTCAGTGTCACCAACTGCATCAGTAGCTTCCAAGAGCAAATACTCAAGGCCACCAACTGCTGATGCAACTTCCAAGAGGAAATACTCAAGGCCACCAAAAGCAGCAGGATCAACAAGAGCAGCAAATGCAGGAGAAACTGCTCCTCCAACTACACCAGCAGCTCCACCAACTGCCAAGAGGAAATACACAAAGCCACCAGTCCCTCCAAGGCCTAAAGCAACTACAAAGGTAACTGTAATATACATTACTTTGCTTACCATTAATTAGTCAAATATTAACTTATTATCTGTTAGGTAAATGCTTCCCAGCAGTCATCAACTGGAAGTACAAGAAAAAGTAGTGTTCATGACACTCAAGATGCATCTACAAGAATGGGAGGGGGCAGGACTAAGTACAAGAGGCCAAGGGTTGTTGGACAGGGTGTATTTGTGTCTGAGTTTGGATACAAATGTGTTAATGTAAGTGTTTCTCAATCATCTAAGTCATTGTTATTATTTTTAGCCACTTTATGACACTAACCAATTTAAATTGCAGCAAGGAATGCCTAGCAGCAGGTTGGTGTCCACACCAAAGGCAATGAATTCAGCCTTGGTCACAGGTGATATTGGATATAAACCCAACAAAGGATTGAAGTGGAAAGGAACAAAAGCAGTTACACAAAGACAACTCCAAGTGCAAAGTGCTAATCATAGAATCCAAACAAGATCAAAGGCTCTTGGAGTTCAAACAAGATCAAGAAAAGGAAAATCTCCAATGAAGTAGTCTGTTATTTCTATGTTTAATCTAGCTATTTTTTGGTGAAACTTGGATATGTAAGCAAACAATGTAGCTTGGTAGTTTTTGTTGACAGTTAGTGCTACTGTCCAGTTATTTTGCATATGATAATGACCTTGATTTCTGACCAGATTTTGATGTGAAATGGTACTGGTTACTGGTTTATATTGTCCATATTTTGCATTGAATGTTAATTGGTGTTTTGTTCAGGTTTGCATTGAATGTTAGTTGGTGTTTTGTTCAGGTTTGCATTGTGGTCAATGCTTATTGTCCAGATTTGCATTGGAATGGTAGTTGTTATTTTCTGTCCAGATTTTCCATTGAATGTTAGTTAGTGTTTTGTCCAGGGTTGCATTGAAATGGTCAATGTTTATTGTCCAGATTTTTCATCCCAGATTTTGATGGTGTCCATGTGGTATAAATGTTATTGGTTAACATGTTGAATAGGCTAACCATTACTAACCAGATGGTATAACGTATTGCTTCACAAAGTCATCATAATCATATTCAATATGCTAACCAAAATTACATTACATTGTGAATCATCTAAATAGAACTTCACTACAACCTAATTAGTACTACAACCATTGTTAATCATCTAAGTACAACTTCACTTCAACCTAATTAGTACTACTACCAGAACCAAGATAAAACATAAAATTACATAGGACACTAATACATAGACAAATCTTCAATGTTTTTGACCACTTCAACTCTTGCTCATATTTGTTTTTCTTCTTCAACAAACCCCAAATAACAACATTCGCTTTCTCCGAAAATAGTGGTTCATACCAATCAAAACATTTGCAAGAACTTCGACCTTTCACCTATAAAAAGTGAACGAAAATTAGTGACAAAACCGGTAAAATTAGATGTAAATCAGTGACTAAATTAAACAAACCCAGCAAAATCATACTAAAATTGAGATACTAAAAACATAAATTACATACCTTGTAATTTTGACAACCCCAAAATCTCCTTCCCGGATTGTCATCGGACCATGAAATCCTCACCACCGCCGGAAATCCACATCTACAAACTCTAGTCATGACTGCAATTGAGAGAGAAACTTACAATTGAGAGAGAATATTTAACAATTAGAAAAGAAGGATAACAAAAAGCTTGAAATTCAAGTTGTGGTGTATTTTAATGGGGGAGGGGTTAAATAAGAAGAAGGGCTGATGTTTAGCCGTTGGAAGTGAAACAAATGTAAAGGGAAATGTCAAAATTGAATTTGTTACCGTTTTTATGCTGATTTGGCACCCCTCACGCGCCTCTTGGCGTGTGACTACATGCACTATGCCATGTGACAGCTCGGGGATTAATTAAAACCCATTTTTCCAAGTCTAGGGGTGTCTTGAAGTGCAACAATAGTTTGGGGACGAAAGTTGCAATTTGTGCCAAGTTCGGGGACGTTTTAGTTACTTATTCCACTTTTGTCTCTCTTCACCAAAAATTGCATAACAATGCCTAGTCACTGTTCTACGGGAGGGAACTCGGAATAAAGGTTGGGTTTTTTTCATAAAATTCTTAAAACCTTCCTTTTCAACAAAACGAAAAAGAATCTCATCAAGGATTAAAATCTCAACTAAAGCCCTTCGAGATACCTCTTGATCAAAAGTCCTAGTTGCCCCATCACCCATTTCATCTTCTAATGGAAAGTTTAATTTGATTGTTTGTACTTAGAATTGGAAGTGTTAACCTTATTTGGATTTCTAGGACAAATTGTCAAATTTTTATTCAGTCCACTTGTTCCATTTTTAGTTGGATCAGCTAAGAGAACTTTACCACAATACTTGCATTTTGCTTTATCAATTCCATCTTATATGAGCTTATCATAATGCGGCCAAGCAGCAGATCTTGGTTCTATAGCTTTCCTCTTCACAGTCATTGGATGTTGTTCAACTTCCGGTGTTTAATCAAGAGACTCAGTAATAGGTGCGCTTCCACTGACATTGGCTGTTCGACTTGCTCCATCTTCCATCTAAATATAGAAGAGATTACAAATGTTATAAGACATAAATTGCAAGGGATTAAGTATCATTTCTACTTAAAATAACATGGTTCTATGTGCAACAAATATCTGTCGATATTTGAAGCAACTGCTTCATACTTGTGGAACACTTCTGTCGATCTCTAAAGTTGAAGGTAAATTTCTCTTGTTTATACTCACTCGTATGGATTGAATGTTAGGTCTTCTAGTTCTCTGATTGATTTACAAATGATCCACATGATAATAACAAGAACTAATGAATATATAATTATGTCTTATATTCATTCCATGTGGGTTCATAAACCAACTCAGTCCATCCTATTAAATTTCAACTATGAAGTTGTAGGTAACACATTTTTCTTAAAGAAAAAGGGACAACTTTTTCACAATATATACACACAAGCACTAATTGAATCAACATGAAAGATGATAATTTTACTTTGTGGAAAAAACAAGTAAATATGCCGAGCATATGACCCCTAACTAAGTTTTCATACAGATGACAATCAATGGACAACCTCGAAATTATTATACTATCAATTCTTAACTCTGCCAGGCCAATACCCAGATAATTAGACATCTATAATCACCTTGCCATTCTATTTCTTATAGCTAAAGGATTCTTATCACTTAGATCTAGAACTAATAAGACACAGAAACATAACCACATCCATCAAAATTCGGATACTTCAATTCTAATAAGTAACGTGCAGCATAAATATCGAGAATAAAGACACACCCATTATCATACCATCATCAATTCTTAACTATGACAAGACAACACCTAGATAATTAGACATATATAGTTAAATTAGTGAATCTCACCATTGTTTTCTCCTTGATTTAGCCTCAACAGGCGGCCGTAACGAAGGAATGAGAAAAACCTAGTGTGAGAAAAGAGAATTCGTCACTTTGAAGTTGGAGCTGAGGTGATACTGTGATTACCAGACTTGGGAAGATTTTGTGTGAAGTAGAACTGATGGGTGATGGCCGATGGGTATACCGATTTACAGTGTTAGGGATTCACTGAAGTGAACTGATCGATGAGTATTGGGATTTTTACTCCTTTAGGCTATTAGGATTTTCGGATTTGGGCTGGACTGCAAATGTTTTTATAATGGGCCTTTAGCCCTTTACTCCTTTTAGTCCTTTAGGCTATACAGTATTGGTATTAATTTTGGTATTCGGTATTTACCGAAATACCGAACGGTATAATTGTAAATACCGAATATCGAAATCAAATTACTAAATTTTATATTTCAGTACCAAATACCGAATTGAAAACCGAATTACCAAATACCGAAATAGCCGGTTCAGTTTGATAATTTGATTTTCTGTGTTTTATGTCCAACTCTACACATAACTAATGTCAGTCAGTTGTGTGAGGCACATAGTAAACTTTTCCAACTCTATGGTAGATTTTGAATTCCTCCTGGATTTCTTATTCTAGAAAAAACAAACTAATCAATAATAATGCACATACGAAAAGGCACACGTAGGCCCGACACCAGAGGTTGGTAGACGCATTCAGTAAAGCATTCCGCTAGCTGGCACATAGAAAGTAAGAAAGCCCGACTACTAATAATGGGATAAGATCTTACTACTATATAGGATATGTTGCCCTCTCTCCAGTAAGTGCAGTAAAGGACTCTCGCTTGACCCGTCCGTTTGACTTATGGCATCATCGACTTGCTAGTAAGAGATGCATGGTAAGAGATGCATCGACTATTCGATTTCATCCTAAATCCCACCAAACTTGGATTCTCCCTTATCAACTTGGTGGGATATCTCAGGATATTCCATGGGGTGGGATATCCCATGGAATTATTTCGTCTTCTATATAGGATGACTAATCCCATCATTTAGTCTAAAAGTTATTCGAAGATTAGCTAATTAATATGTAAACCAATTAATTTAAAAATTTATCCCAAAATTATTATTCTTATCGCATGTTAGAAAAGACCCTAGCTAGGGAAATCTTCTCCCTTGTTAAATGTTACAAGGTGTATAATCAAATCCTACAAGGCATGCGAATTTTTGTAGGTCCTTGAATATTTTCTTCCACTTGTCAAACTTCTTGAAAATTGCAAAATCAACCCAAGCATGTGTACCTTCGTTGGAAAAATTTTAATATGTGTCTTACGAAGCTGACATTAATTGTATAAGGCATCTTTTTGTGAGACAAAAAAAATGGATCCACATTTTCATTTGTTTGTCTCACAAAATGTTGTCTCACACAACTATTGCCAGTTGTGTGACGCACATATTAAATTTTTTCCATAGAGTAGGTAGAACAGTAGCCTGGATTGATTTTCATTTTTTTATTTTTGGATGGGGGGCAGGGTTGATCTTTTTTTCAGCAAGTTGATAAGTTGGGCCTACAAAATTCATATATCTAGTAATAAGTTGACGTGAGGAATTGCTTATATCCATTTGATTTTGTATCCATCAGTTATTTTGTTTTATGATACATTTGTCCAGAAATTTTATTTTTATTTTCCACGTTTTTTTTTTTTTGGAAAGGCTAAGCGTCACATCTTATAAGACAAGTCGCAATGTTTTAACAAAAAAAAAAAAAAAAAAAAAAAAATTGATATCACCGACGTGCAATTATTGTAATTGAACAAGCCATGTCCAATCGTTCGTCTTGTGCTTGAATGGATAAGTAGGAAATGAGAATACCACGTAATTTTGTCCAGTACAGGTTATCTGTTTTGTGTGATTTGCGAGCAATTACACAAGAAGAAGATTTATCCTGTGCACATGGGAGCGATTGTGGATTCCCTTATTCAAAAAAAAAAAAAAAAAAAAAACTTTATAACTCGATCTAAAAGATTATTTTCTACAAATTAAATATACGAAGTATACTGATATGCTTTTCTTCCACCTTATCAATTTCGTTGTAGAACAATGGTGGGTCTAATTTATTACTCCATGGTAATTAAAATGAGTCATTGGTAATGGGTTTAAAAAGTGGGTATTAATTTCAAATGAGTTGGATGTTTTTATTTTTGTAATTCGTGTATATATTTTGTACTTGAAATTGATATTTATTTATATATAAAAAAAGTGAGTTTATACTTTCTAGTTATATAATTAAGTTAGAGTTTAGATATACATATACTTTAATTATAAAATTTAGTTTAGGTACTTCTGTTCAATGAATCATTAGTTCAGGTTATATACACTTACAGTACAAAACAAAAATTTAAAGGGGAAATTATTTGAAGTAGTTTCTTCTAAAAGATAATTATGGATAATAACTATCTTTTGATTTATTTATATTTAGTAGCTAAATTAATTTTTTAAATTACTATCGGTAGCTATACCAAAATACATATACATGTCTCTATTCTCCCTCACTACACATATTTTTCATCTTCTCCAAACCCTAAAAAACTTTCTCCTTCCTATTCACTAACACAACCGTCACCGCCCCACTGCCGGAACTCCGTAGCCGTTGGTCATCTTCGTTGGTCACCATGTAAAGCACCAGGTCGACACTGCCAAATCTGAGACACCACCAGATCTGAGAAAACACAACACTGCCACACTATTTTCTGGGCACTGGCACACTTTTTTTCCGGCCAGATGCATCTTTGATATAATCTATTCTCTCTGTTCCAAGCTCTAACTAACGTTCCATTGTTGAAGTTCTATGGCTTCTGGTGTTTAAAAAATGAAGCAGAAGTTGTTCTATGGCTTCCATTGTTGAAGTTATGTTGAAGTTGTTCTTCCTTTGCTAATGCTTATGATTACTTGTTGATGTTTTTTGGATCCAGCGGTGCTTGTATACACAGTGATATTTTGTGTATTTCTTTAATTTTTTGAGTGTAAATACAGTGATATTTTGTATTTCGTCGGAGATTCGATTGATTTTGATTGTATTCTTCCTTTTTAATAAAATTTTTTGGACCCCTTTGCTGTGAATTACAACTTTTTACACTCCCTCCGTCTAAAATATTTGTTGCATTTTTCATTTATACACTCATTAAGAAAGCATTTACAAGGACAACATTTACAACATATTTCATCATTTCTTTCTCCTCAATAAATATTTATTTCATTAATGATGAAACCTCTTAAATGTTGGTATGTAAATTCATAAAATCAGCCCATTAATGTATTTAATACAAGGTAAAATGGGAAAAAAATACTTAATTTTATCTTAGGTAAAATAAAACGACAAATATTTTGAAACGAATATTTTTAATAAGAACGATATATATATTGAGACGAAAGGAGTAACTTATATAGGTAGTCCAAAACTTCCAACAAAAAGGGTTGGTACCAGTAGTCATTGCATGTCATGTCAAATTAAAATTTTATTTTTAAATAATAAACTTATGAAATAATTTCAAAGACCATCTTCCAAGTTTGTCTTTATGACACTTAGTTCCCTTTACACTAGCCTACCTTATTTTGATTCTTTTGTAACCAAACTAATTTTAAATACTAAAAATTATTTATGTTCCTAATACACCCTTTTTTAACCTTATTTATAAAATTAAACTTTTGATAATACTAGTTTCTCATTGATCGTAAGATTTTTCCTAATTTATAACTATCTAATTTTATAGGTAAAGAGTTGCTTTTTTTTTGTCGTGCTTGAAAATTTTAATCTCAAATGTTAAAACATGAAATTCAACAACTATGATATGAAAATTGATTCAAAAAGCTTGGGCTTCATATTGCTTCATTGATTATTTTTAAAGTCTCACGTTGTATATACAATTTCCAACCCTTTTTTCGTAGATGTAATTATGCTTCTTCTACCCAAAAAATTAGTTTAAAACTTATTGCAGTTATACGACTATAATAATTTAAAAAATGGATTATTCATCTCACCTTCTAAATAGTAAAAGCGAGATGTGCTCATTTTAGCCTAAATATTGTTATTAATAACATGATAATAAGAACAAAGAGAAATATTATCGTAACACTAGAATTTAGGATTTGTCATAGTGATATTACATTAACACTAGAATTTAGGATTTCTTATTAGATATAAGATAGTTTTAAATTTTTAGCCTAACTATTAATATAATAATCATAACAATTTTAGAGGAGAGAACTATTAAAAAATGTTGTTCCCATAATTAAGTTATAAAAGGGTAAATTTGGAATATATAGATTTTTTATTATTTAAACAAGTTTGGTTACAAAAATCGAAATAAGGGAGGTTAGTGTAAATATCTCAAACCACAAGAGAACTAAGTGCTATCAAGACAAACTTGGAGGGACGTCTTTAAAATTATTCCATAAACTTATTATTAAAAAAATTAATGTGATATGACATGCCAACTAAGAGAAAAGAAGGGTTTTGTAATGTTTAATATTTTTTGAGGAAAATGATGATATTTGAATGATATTCTAATCTTAAAAAAAAAAATGATAGTAGAAGTCAATTGTCAAAACATAAATAAACTTTTGGGAAATTAACTCCAGTATTAACCCTATTGGTACCACTGGCCATTGTAGTAATAACCATATTAATCATAGTACACATCATGGTCCACGAGGACCACTACAATGACTATTGGCTTGCAGTAGCAGCCATCTTCTTTTTGAATCTATGTTCCATTCAACGTTCGAGCAGAAGAGACAGAAGGTTAGAGAGCAGCATCCAAAAAAATCTAAGGTTTCGCTCAATAATTCTATCTTGTATTTTATTAAATTCCTTTTCTATTCTTTCACAAGCAGAAAATATCTTATCTCCTTTAGCGGTTGTGGTCAGTTTAAATTTATTTGTAAGGGACCACGCTAAAAATGAAGACTGCACATGTACCTAATTATGGCATATTTATGTCGGTTATTATATCAAAGCCCTCGACATGCAATTCAATTTATACAAGTGCATAACACATTCCTTGAAATCTTATTAACACTTATGAAAGAAAATGCCAATACTTTCGTAGTATGCTTTTGTTATTTTTTTTAGACGTTGAAAATTTGAAATCTTAGATACATACGAGTTGATTGCTCAAATGATTATCCAACTAGTGAAAATGAGAACACGACCTACCCTTACCCGTTTTCGATGTACAAAGACCCTAGACTTCCTCATTATTTTACTTATTCTTTTGTGCGTCTTCATGTAATTAATTAATTTTTTCTGGGTCTTCTTGTGAATCCAGCGAACACATTTTTTTTTTTTTAAATCCTGGCCATTGTACACTTCTTTACAATTTTAAGAGGAGAAGATTTTCACACGAATTTTTTCTTTTTTCTTAAAAGAAAATAAAGCGTCGCAACAGAGAATGACCGAATCAGTCGTACAAGTTACATGTCTAATTGAAGAAGCCATGTTCTCCAATAATGATATGCATGGACAAATAACAAATATTTTTCCAGAATATTGATGTTACTTTGGAAACAAAGTATCTACGACATTATTCTATTAGGAGACTGACTATCTTACAATAGTTAACATGTCTTGAAAATTAATAAATACTTGTGTGTATAAACATGGTAATCTAATGATAATTATCTTAAAAGTTAAAACTAAGTAGTTTCTTCTTTTTTTCCTTCCCCTTTTGCTGCTATATCCTTTATTTTCAGTCGACCTATTATTTCAAATTAATCCTCAAAATGAGCACTTTATACATGTTAAATGAATAATTGGATAGCTCAATTATACGTACCCCAGAACTTGCTAAGGCCACCAGCCCCCACCCACCATATCGAAGGCTGTAAAATCATATAAATCTGTAGCCACGTGAGATCTATTCAATAACACCGGCTAAATTATAATCGATAAAACATCGTTTTTTAGCTCAAGCTTCTAGGATAACGAAGGAGAAACACACAAATTGAATCACAGAGAGAAGAAAAGCACGAGATCACATGCCAATACGAATTATAGATTACTATCAGTACTAAACGAATTTAAATTATCTATACTGATAATATAAGAAAATTAAATTATAAATGTAACTTAATTGGTTGTAATTAATTAGTGGTTACTTAAACTTATTTCATAGCTAGGTTATAAAAAAAACACTTCTTATAGATAAAATTGCGCTTATAATAGATTGAGTTTTTTTTTTTTTTTTTTTTTTTTTTTTTTAGAAAAAGAAGTTTGACGTATAATATTTGCTGAAATTTCTGATAAGCTAGCCTTATATGCATTTCTCTTTAACGAATATCACAAAAAAAGTTTTTTTTTTTTTTTTGCTACAATAATGTTAGATTATTATCATCTTGTCTATGCTGATGCGGTTTAAGATGTTTTTGCATATATGTTGTAGCCTTCTGAAAAATGTAAATCACGATAAACCACTCTATGACTTCTTAGCACAATATATAAGATAATATCTCAAATGGTCACTCAACTGTGGGTAGTTTACTCAGAAAGTCATTCAACTTTATTTTCTAGTCAGAAATCATTCAACTATTGATGTTTCACTCAGAAAATCACTCAACTTAGTTTTCTAACCAGAAAGTCACTCAACTATTGATGTTTCACTCAGAAAGTCACTCAACCTATTTAAGTGATTTTTTTAATTGCATTTTGCTGATTTTTATTTAAAATCAAAATTGTAAGAAATTAAAAAAATACTCATTTAAACCATTTTTATTGACCCGATCCACTATTTTTTAGCATAAAAAAGTACTCATTTTAAGGTTTTCTTGGTGCTTTGAGCATCTAACAAGCAGGGCTTTATATAGTCATGTAAACAGTGTTAGGTGTCATGAATCACTAAGATCAATTTTCCCACGAGGTTAGCGTTTTGTTTAATGTCTTTCGGCTTGTACTACGACGACAAGCATGAAATATTACATAAATAATTAACGATGAATGAATATGCGCCAGGTCGCCAGGATTAGTTTCTAATCAAACTACATATAATACAAAATGATTGATCAATTATGTAAATTAGGTGAATATATGTTTAATCAAAGTGGCCAAAAGTCTGATGATTGTCATTTTGATTTCTTAAAAGTCATCTCTTAAGTTCTCATTACTGTTTTTTTTTTAGCTTAGACGTACCAAATTCTTGACATCATCCTATATTTTTTAAGTAAACAATTGTCAGCTTCATTAACTTTGAGCCATCAAATTAAACAACACATAGAAATCAGCAAAATAAAGCTGGTTAAAATGAGTACTTTTTTATTTCTTACAATTTTGGCTTTAAAAATAATTTAGCAAAATGTAATTAAAAAATCACTTAAATAAGTTGAGTGACTTTGTAGGTGAAACACCAATAGTTGAGTGACTTTCTGAGTGAAATACCAATAATTGAGTGACTTTCTGGTTAGAAAATAAAGTTGAGTGACTTATAGAGTGAAACTACTCATAGTTGGGTGACTTTCTGGTTAGATAACAAAGTTGAGTGACTTTCTGATTAGCTAATAAAGTTGAGTGACTTTCTGAGTGAACTACCCATAATTGAGTGACATGAGATATTATCTCCACAATGGCACAATATATGCATCAATAGGCTTAATGGGTTCGGTATTGTCCAAGCTCTGTTTTCTTGAAGAGGATAGGCAGAGTAAATGAAAGAAATGCTTTGATCTCTGTGAGATATTGTCAACTTTGGTTAAATTTAATTGAGAAAGTGGAAGATATTCCATGGGAACTCACATTTAGAAGTAAAATTTTTGTTCTATTTGTAGAATTTGGTGTAATTTTCGAGATGCAATTTCTATTAATATATGGTTTACTTTTTGTGTCTGGTGCAATTTTTAGTGGTGCGGTTTTGGGGATTTTAATGGAAATTTTTGATGTTTCTAGTTAATTTTTTTTTCATAGTTCTGAATTTAATAATCAAAATTTGATAAATATCTGACGTAGATTAAAAGTGCTTACTTTTGGCAAACTTAAAGGATCAAAAACTGCTCAGCTGATACTTGAGGGGCTACTTTGAACCTACCATCAATGACCATTTTTGTCATGTTCTCGGGATAGATATTTCATACCTCTTGCTCATGTATTTTATAATCGGTTATGACTATAGAGCCCGTTTGGATTGACTTATAAGTTGTTTTCAGCTTTTTTAAGTGTTTGGTTGACCAGTTTAAAGTCATTTTGTGCATAAAATAAGTCTAAAAAAATAATTGGACCCGTTTGACTTAGCTTATCTAAAACAGCTTATAAGTTGAAAACAGCTTATAAGCCAAAAAAAAAATAAGTTAGCCTACCTCAACTTATTTTTTTTTTGGGCTTATAAGCTGCTTATTTTAAGCCCATCCAAACAAACTCATAGTCTCTATGTGGTAGGGAGGGTCCTGTCTAATCCCAACCCTCAAGGTGGTCTTTAATTTTATTAAAAAAAAATATGACAAAAATGTTACGTCTGACTTTTATTTGTGAGACATCCGTTTCGTATCCCGTTTCATCTATTTAAGGACGACCAACATGAAGAAGCTCCACAACTACAAGAAAAGAAATTAACTTGAAGTTCAGTGAAGTCATCATGGCAACTTCAAGTCAACCTTTTCTAAACACACCTAAAAGAAAAACCTTTTCCTTCAAATCTCTTTATATTTTTCTAGCCCTAGCTGCTGTTGTTTGCTCCATTGCAATAGTTTCTATTGTATACTTCCATGGCAGCAATAACTCTTTTCTTTCTGTAAAATCCCCCAATATTTGTGAACACGCTGTTGATCAATCATCATGCTTAGCCATAGTGTCAGAAGTAATAACACCATATTCTGCTTCTGCAGCCAAAAACAAGAAGGTAGAAATTTTACAAATGATTTTGCACAAAACATCATCCCAAATCCAAGAAACCACCACGTTTATTAAAAATGTCCGACTTCGAATTAACGATAAAAGAGAGCAATCATCTCTAGCAATTTGCTTAGAGTTGATGGACATGTCTCGTGACAAAATCATGGACTCCATGATGGCACTTGGGAAGTTGAGTGCTTCGAATTCGATTTATTTTGATGCTCATACATGGCTTAGTGCTGTGCTCACAAACCATAACACTTGTATGGATGAACTTCATGATGGTCAAGCCCAATCCATTATGAAGCCCATTCTCAAAGACTTAATGTCTAGAGCAAGTGCTTCTTTGGCCTTAATGGTTACATTAGCACCAAAAAACTTGTACCATGATGACCTTAGAGTGCCTATACAAGGAGATTTTCCTTCATGGGTTAGTCCAGCAGATAGGGAGATTTTGGAAGCTAATTCGGAATTAGCGAAAATCAATGCTAATGTGGTGGTGGCAAAGGATGGTAGTGGTAAATATAAGACTCTTAATGAAGCTATTGCATCAGCACCAATTAATAGCAATAGTCGATATGTTATACACATCAAGAAAGGATGGTACAAGGAGAATGTTGTGATAGCTTCAAATAAGAAAAATATAATGCTTCTCGGTGATGGAAGGGAAGATACTGTTATAACTGGCAACTTGAATTATGCTGCTGGAACGGGAACCTTTAATACGCCAACCGTTGGTAAAATTTACTTATTTCCTCTTCGCCCTTGGTTTTAGAGTTTAACTTCCCCAACTTGCACTATCCTGTCATTTAAAAGATAAATATAACTAACTGTTCAAAATATGATAAGATTGTGACTTGGAAAATAAATCAAATAGCTTGTTAAAAGTAGTAAGTAATATGTATATACGTACACGGACCATGTAATTTTTTTGACAGTAATTATTTTAACACGTCTCACTTTTTACCAGCTAATAAATCAGAGGAGTTGTCGAATTTTTTATGAACCAAAACGGGTTGTTCGCATCACAACTTGCGAACTGTTAGTTCTTTTAACTGACGCCTCATCATGTATTTTTAAAAAATTTGCACACTAACCTCATTATAGGTGTAAATGTTAATGCATATAATGAGACATTAAATTATAATAAAAGTTTATATATTATATTTAGGCTAGACTTTCCTCCATTGGTTATTTCTTTCATTAATTAAGTAGGCATTTGGCCATAGAAATCAAATTTGCTTTTCACACTTTATTTGAAATTTTAAAGTTGGAATAGTTTTTTGTTATAGTTTTTGCAACTATTATTTGGTTGTTTGAATGTGCTCTTTCTCAAAAATATGAAATATGATTTATACCCCAATTTCTAAAAACTTGCAAAATCGCCCGACTTGACTGACTTACCCAAATTTGTCATCCTTATTATTTTCTTTCTCTATCCGAACCACATTCGTTAACTCTAATCCTTATTATTTTATGCACATTCTTTAACTTCAATGCTTTTTTTTTTAAAACGACAACTCCGAAAGTTTTTTTTCTATGAAGTTTAGAATATTGGGTAATGGGTAGTAGATCATGCAACAATTTGGTGGCTGATATAAATGAGGACGTTTTTATAAAAATAAAAAAATTTAGGATCAAATTTGAAAAGAAAAAATAATGTAATGGTCCAAAACTGAAAGTGAAAAAAATGAAAACAGGGTCTTAGGTGTTTTTTGAAATTCCACATACAACTTCAATTTGTATATTGAATTTTCATAACCAAATAGCTGAATTTCAAATAAAGTGAAAAACATTTTTAGAAAAAAAGTGAATAATTCTGGAGGCCAAACGGGTCCTAAAATCAACCTAAATTGAATTGTGCCTAGAAAAACAAATAGATATGTTTGTCTTTTAGAAGCAGAGAGGCGTAGAAGTTGAAATATTGTTAAAGCTTCAAAGAGATTAGTAGATGGTATCAACGAAGTGGATGGTTGTTAAACAAAAAAAAAAAAAAAAAATTTGCAGTTCGCACGAGGCTTTGCGAACTACATCATTTTTTTTTTTAACAACAATTATGTTTTGGGGTTCACAGGATAACCAGTGAACTATTATAATCTTTTTTCTTAAAGTTTATAGCAAACGAACGACGAGGAGGCGTCTGTTAAAAAAGCTAACAGTTTGCAATACAAGGTGCAAACAACCCGCTTTGGTGCATAAAAAATTTATCAACCCCTTTTGAATTATTACCTTATAAAATGTGCTCCGGACTCTTTCATAATATGTAACATGTCATTTTCTAGGTTACCATCCAACTTTTAATGAATGGTTACTTGCCATCTATTTAAGAAAAGTGTTATCCTCTATTTCATTTTATATAATCTGTTTGACTAAATTTTAAAAAAAGGGTTGGAATTTGTAGTATTAAATAAGTCTTCACATTTCTGCAGTTATAAAATTATGACATTAAGGATAAGCTAGAAAGTTTATAATTAAACTATGTCTAAATAAAATAAAATGTAACGGTCTAAAAAGAAAGAGTATACATAAAATAGAACAAATGATACACTTTTAGATAATTTTTACAGAAATCAAATCCAATGTTTATATTAAATGGATTGTGAATGAAAGTTAACAAGCTCTTGTTTGGATTTGTGATATGCAGCATGTAATGCTGATGGATTCATAGCACAAAATATCCGTTTCCAGAACTCGGCAGGTCCACAGGGGCACCAAGCCGTAGCACTTCGTGTTACAGGGGACAAATCCGTCATCAACCGCTGCAAAATAGATGCCTATCAAGACACGCTCTACGCCCACAACCAACGTCAATTCTACAAAGATTGTTACATAACTGGAACTGTCGATTTCATCTTTGGTAATATTAAAATATGCGACCATCTCAATTCAATTTTTTTTTTCTTTTTCAAAAAGCGCGTCTCTCACGTGTGCGGATATAATTCTTTTTAGGTAATGCTGCGGTCGTGTTTCAAAAGTGCAACATTGTTGCTAGGAAGCCAATGAAAGGACAGCAAAACATGCTAACAGCGCAAGGCAAGACAGATAAGAACCAAAACACTGGAACTTCAATTCAAAAGTGTTCAATAACGCCGAGCAAAGACTTAGCACCAGTTAAGGGATCTTTTAAGACATTCTTGGGCCGTCCGTGGAAGATTTACTCAACCACGGTATTCATGGAGTCATACATTGATAACCATATAGATCCAGCAGGGTGGGCCCCATGGGATGGTAATGTTGGATTGGACACATTGTACTATGGTGAGTACAAGAACAATGGACCAGGATCTGATACTAGCAAAAGGGTAACATGGAAAGGCTACCATGTTATTACTAAAGCTTCTGAGGCTATGAAATTTACAGTGTCACAGATGCTTCAAGGAGGGTCTTGGATTAAAGATGCTAGAGTGTCCTTCATACCTGGGCTTTAATTTAAACTAGTATCTTAATTCTGCCAAGCATGAACCCGTTTCGGTTAGCATGTTAAATAAATAAATACATGTTTGGATGGAATGCAAAAAGTGATGATAATTCTGCCAAGAATGAACCCGTTTGGGTTAGCATGTTAAATAAATAAAAATATGTTTGGATGGAATGCAAAAAGTGATGATAATGGGTTAGTGTTTCCTTTTTTTTTATTATTTTTTTATTTTTTATTAACACAATAAATAACTAGCTAGGGACTTAGGAATAAGACAAGCGATAAAAATTTATGGATGCTCTGCGTCCAATGTTTTAATATATAGATGGTGATATTTCAGGTAGAAAAAGGAAACAACTAATAGTTGGGGTGTGAAACTCGCCAAAAAGTGATAGTTCAGATGTGTTTTTTAACCACTAACTGAAAAAAAAAAAAAAAACAACAACAACAACCTTCGAAAGTTAGTTTTCAAATGAGGCTTGTGGCAGCTTGAAAAAAATTGCATTTGAAAATGGATGATTTTAAGTTATCTGACATGATTTGGCAAAAAATCTAACGGCTCTCTCTACAACGACTAATTTCTAGCGCGTCCACTTCAACCTCCGCCCAATGGAACCATCGGACGGCGTCCCATCGGCGCGTCTAGGGTTTCAAAGTCACCCCTTTTCCTGTGCGAACTGTCCTATGGAAGATACTTAGCCAATAAATACTTTTGCTACAGCGATTGTTTCTACTTCTAAACCTAACCCACCCCCAAATCGCCCACCGGTGAGTGCTAGAGTTTCAACTCACAATGGCATGCCAGCGGTGATTTTCAAATCTAAAGACTATTATGGAGTCATGGCGGAAGATTGCAAGTTCCTCATTGTTGGAAGATTCATAAAAGTTCGGCCACAAATTGAAAAGATACGATCGGCGTTTGCCGCAAAAGGTAATCCCAAAATAGGGGTTTATGACTTGCATAATGTTTTCATAGAACTTGCTAATGAAGAAGACTACAATACGGTTCGTTTTTTAAGAAGGCTTGAAGTCGAGGGGCTGGAGATGTGGCTCACCGAATGGACCCCTGACTGGAAGCCAAAGGAAGATGTTCCTTATGCACCAGTTTGGGTTTCACTCCCCAAATTACCTATGAATTGTCATCGATGGGATTACATAAAACAAATTCTTGGTCCAGTAGGAATTCCATTGGCGGAAGATGCAGCCACTAAAGGTCGTACTCGACCTAGCATGGCAAAGGTAAGAGTTGAAATTGATTTACGAAAACCTCTTCTGGAATCGGTGTGGGTAGGCTTGGAGGATGAAAGCACTGGCTTAGGAGGTTTCTCGCAAAAGATTGAATATGAATCAGTCCCTAAATATTGCAAACATTGTCGACTTTTAGGGCACTACATCAAGCAGTGTAGATTTCTGAAGAAAAAAAACTTAAAAAGGAAAATGGGGAAAATGTGGATAGTAAGAAGCCTGAAGGGGAGTACTCAAAGAGAGCAAAAGAATCTGAAGGGGAGAAAAATTGTGCTAGTATTGATGGGGCTGATGAAGAAGGCTTCATTACAGTTACCAACAAGAAAAATAAGAAGACTAATAAGGCCAGCCAAACAAATTGTTGGGGGACAAAATTCTCAAGGAACTGATTTCAACAAGATCGAACAGGAGGATTTCCATTGAAAAGAATAATTCTGAAAATGCTACAAAGGACATCAGTGATGGAAATGTATTCTTTAATTTAGCTCAGGAACATAATGGACCTAAAGGGGATACTATTTACTCTAAAAGCATTGCTCATAAAGGAACTGAAGTTGCAACCAATTCTCAAGCTCAATCTTTGCCTCAAGAACATGCCAATTCTATCAATAATGTCTCAGGTGGTGGTAAGGATCGTGTAGTTATTCCTCAAATTATTGCTAATCCGAATGAGGCTCGTAATGCTTCAAAAAATGATACTGAGATTTCTAAGGCCTCAAAAGATGATAATGACGTAAGAAATGATCTCACTACTCAGCAAAATCTCTCTAACACAAATGGGGTTCCTCATTCTGTTATGGAAACTGATGTTCTTGGCATTTGTCAATCTCAACCTGAGAAAAATGAAGAGGAAGTAGGTGCTAGGACAGAAGAAGGAATCTACAGAGAAGTTCAAAATGTCAATTGTAACAAGGGTGGAACTATTACTATTGACTTGGGTAATATCTTAGTCAATTCTCAGGAAATCTCAGAAACTAGTAACAATGACATAGAGGAAAACGATGACAAAGCAGATAGTGTAGAAGATGAAATAGATGAAGAGTCAAGGGAAGAACATAGCAAATCTGATGATGAAACAGCAAGAAGTTTAATCTTTGCTGTAACTTCTCACAAAGACAAAGACTATCCTAGCAGCATGGTAGGAAACTTATCCCAAAGGGGGTCAAATGTGTTGGGATCTAATCTCACATCTCCAATGGGAACTAGAGCCCAAAAGCTCAAGAAAAAGAAGATAAAACCCTCCAATATTTCCAATGATTAGTCTCTTATCATGGAATATTAGGAGTGTTAACACTCAAGGGGCTTTCGACAGACTCATAAATTTGAAAAAACAACATAAAATTTCTATGGTGATCTTACAAGAACCTTTTACGGATGTAGACTCTATTGACATTTATAAAAGGATGCTTGGCATGGATAATTGCTTTAGCAATATTAATAGCCAAATTTGGTGCTAACTCCTACGATATCAATATGATATCCAATACTGAGTAGCAAGTGGCTGGAATTGTAAAAGGCCTCTTAGGGTCTGATAGAGTCCATATCACTGCAGCTTATGCTAAACGCACTAGTCAACAAAGAATTTCTCTTTGGGAAGATATTATGGATATTTATAACTCTATTAATGGTCCTTGGGGTGTTATTGGTTACTTTAATGTCATCCTTGACTCGACTGGAAAAAAAAAAGGCAGAGCTTATAGTTCTGTTACTAGTTTGGATTTTTTGAATTGTTTAGATGATGCCAGTTTACAAGATGCTGGTTATTTTGGCAATATCATTACTTGGTGTGAGAATAGGGACCCCCCTACCACTATTTGGAAAAGACTTGATAGGCTTCTTTATAACTCTGAGCAGGGTGATCTTTTTAATGTTACTTCTGGTAATCACCTTGCTAGAACAGGCTCTGATCATGCACCTCTTCTAGTTAATCTGGATAAGGGGTCTGAAAATATTATCAAATATTTTACATTCTTGAACTTTTGGGTGGAACATAGGGATTTTCTCACTATTGTCCAAAATGCTTAGGAGGATAACATTGATGGAAATCGTCTATGGATCTTACACCAGAAGCTAAAGAAGACCAATAAGTGCTTAAGTGTTTGGTCCAGACAAGAGTTTGGAGATGTTTTTGCAGATTCTTGTCTGGAGATGTTTTTGCAGAAACTGATGCTCTTGAGGCAAAGGTTGTTGAACTGGAAAAATTAGTGGTTCAGAACAACAATTCGATCAATAGAACCAACCTGAATGATGCTAATGCTCTTTATATTTTAGCAGTTAAAAGGAAAGAATCTTTACTTAAACAGAAAGCTAGAATCAAATGGTTAACTGATGGGGATAACAACACCTCATTTTTTCACAATACTATCAAAGAAAAAGGGAAGAGGTTGAGCATCCAACAGATTCAAGATGAGAATGATGTTTGGGTGACAGGTAATCAGGGTGTTGCTACATCTGCTGTCTCTTATTTTAAAATTTTATTCTCCTCTAGCAATGATAATTTGGATGAATCTGTCCTTGATGTTATCAAATCCAAAGTGTCCAGTGAAGATAATTTTATGCTGGAAGCTATTCCTTCTGTCCAATAAATTAAAAAAGTTGTTATAGCTATTGACTCCGATAGTTCTCCTGGCCCTGATGGTATAAATGCTAGATTTTTTCAAGCTACTTGGGACATCATTGAAAGTGACTTGTGTAACGCCATTCAGAGTTTCTTTAAAGGAGCTGAATTGACAAGATTCTACACTCATACATGCTTGATTATGCTCCCTAAAAATGACTTCCTCCAGAGCTTCAATGATATAAGGCCCATTAGTCTTTGCAATGTTACTACCAAGATCATTGCTAAGATCATAAATTCCAGATTATCCATTTTGCTCCCTAAAATTATTTCTCAAAATCAAAGTGGTTTTGTGAAAAGAAGAATGATTTCTGAAAATATCCTTCTAGCTCAAGAGATTATCAACTATATGGGAAAAACCAACAAAGGGGGCAATGCTATTATTAAACTTGACATGGAAAAGGCTTATGATAGAGTCTTTTGGCCCTATCTTTGCCATATTCTTAAGGGATTTGGTTTTTCGGAAAATTGGATAAACCTTTTATTTAGGTTTATATCCAATAATTGGTATTCTGTGGTTGTCAATGGTGGAAGATATGGTTTCTTTAAATCTCACAATGGCTTAAGACAAGGAGACCCCATATCTCCTTCTTTATTTGTCTTAAGCGCTAAACTCTTGTCCATTATGCTAAATAATCTACATGAGGATCCTAGGTACAGAAGTTTCTCTATGAATAAGAATGGTCCTCTCATCAATCATCTCAGTTTTGCTGATGATGTGATTCTATTCACTGCCGGGAATAGAAAATCTCTCAAGAAGTTTATGAATGTTTTGGAAACCTATGAATGTTTTGGAAACCTATGAAAATGTCTCTGGTCAAAAGATTAACAAATGGAAGAGCAGTGTCATCCTTCATCCTGGAGCTAGTGACAGGAGAGTCCAAAGAGCTCTTAGGATTATTGGCATGAAAAAGGAAAATTTTCCTTTTAATTATCTTGGTTTCCCCCTTTATTTGGGAAGTAAGAAGAAGATTTTTTTCTCAGGTATGGTGACCAAAATTTTGAGTAGAATTAGAGGATGGTGCAACAAATTGCTCTCTATTGGGGGAAAAGCTATTCTTATTAAACATGTGTTACAAGCTATGCCCTCTCACCTCTTAGCTGTTCTTCAAACTCCCAAGTCTGTTTTTAAGTTAATTGAAGATGCCATGGTAAGATTTTTTTGGGTTGGCAATGAAGACTCAAGGAGATATCATTGGGTTTCATTTTTTTGGGCTGGCAATGAAGACTCTAGGAGATATCATTGGGTTTCATGGAACAACTTGTCCTTTCCTTATGAAGAAGGTGGAGTCAGCTTCAGAAAACTTAGAGACATAAGCAACTCCTACACTGCTCAACAATGGTGGAGGGCTAGAACTACTAAGAGCCTTTGGGCAAATTTCCTTAATCACACATACTGCCAAAGATCTCACCTGGTGGTTAAAAGATGGTATAGTGGGAATTCTCACAACTGGAAAGAACTTTGCAAGATTAAAGATACTGTGGAAAGAAAGATCATCTGGAAGGTTGGTTCTGGTAATATTTCTTTTTGGTATGATAATTTGACACATGTAGACCCGCTCTATTCCATTCTACCAATATGTTCTAGACCTCCTAACATTAGCCTCAATGAGGTTTTGATTGGGAACTACTAGTTCTGGGAATATACTGGCCCTCAAGTTCCTGATTTTATCAAGAATTATATAGGGGTGGGCGTTCGGTTTTTTTGTTCGATTTTATCAAACTTCGGTCTGGCTATTTCGGGTTCGATTTTTTGAAGGTGGACACCGAACACCGAACTAAACTAGTTCGGTTCGGTTCTTTTGGTTTCGGTTTTTTAAAGTTCAGTTCGGTTTCGGTTTTTTTGATATAATATTTGAAGCGATTCCATTGACACTAATTCATGTTCTCAAAAGCAATAAAACATAAAACTGATAAATTGAAATCAAAATCAAAATCAAACAAACAGGATACACAAGAACAGAAAACTATAACCATGATATAGGATTACTAGGTGTTATATACATACCGTAAGAATAATTAAGAAAACACATAAAAGACATAAATTAATCCTACAGACACATCCTAGTTACATTTCTTTGTTAAGGATATTTGATTTTCTCAATTGAAGTGGAAAATTAGGGATACAAATGCAAAAGAGGACTTATTACAATTGGATTTTTTTTGCTTTAAACTTAATGGGCCGGGACTATTTTAATTTTTTTTAGGTAATGTATTAAATTTCGGTGCGCGTTCGGTTTTATCAAACTTCGATTCGACTATTTCGGTTTCGGTTTGTTTACGGTGGACACCAAATACCGAACCAAACTAGTTCAGTTCAGTTCGGTTTGTTAAAGTTTCGGTTCGGTTTTTCGGTTTTCCGATTTTCGGTATTTATGCCCAGCCCTAGAATTATATTGTCAATATGAACATTATTTTTAGAAATGAAGAGGACAAACCTGTCTGGTCCTTTGATCAATCAGGAAAATTCTCGGTTGGAAGTGCTTGGCGTTACTTGAGACAAGAAAGGAATGACACTCCCTTTCTTGCTAAAGTTTAGCAAAAGTATATTCCTTTCAAAATGTCATTTATGACATGGCGAATTTTATAAAAACAAATTTCTATGGCTGATGGGATTACCAGATTTGGCGACTCAGATTCTGACTGTGGGTGTTGCAGAAATCCTGTATCAGAAAACATTGAACATATTTTCAATTCAGGGGACTTGGCTAGCTTTATTTGGAACTATTTCGGCAATATTTTTGGTTTGAGATGCCAACATATGTCCCTAAGAGCTAATTTGAGCCAGTGGTGGGTTATCAGACCAAATAATATTATTGTAGCCACCATTATGAAGATGGCTCCTATCGTCATTATTTGGGTTCTGTGGAAGGCTAGATGCGGTTTCAGGTATGGTAACAAAAAATCGTTTTTTCCCAAACTTATTTTTAGTATCACTAAAACCTTAACAATTCTTACTAACCAGTACTTTCCTAACCTCAAAGCTAATCTGATCTGGGATGATATTATGTCCTTAACCGATAAGAGGGTTGTTTGTAAAAAGTCTAAAGTGGTTCTTTGGAACAAACCTCCCATCAACTATTATAAACTAAATAGTAATGAGAGTTTTAAAGAAGGCAAAGGTGGTGGTGGTGGAATTGTGAGAGATTGGAATGGGAAACTTATTATGGCTTTCTCCATACCTCTTGGATCTTGTTCAAGCAACTTAGCTATAGCTAAAGCTTTGCTCTTTGGTTTACAATGGTGTATGGAAAACAATATGGAACAATTAGTTTTAGAGTCTGATTCTTTACTCCTCACAATTGGAGTTCAAAACCAGGGACATGTTCCTTGGCAAATAGAGGATACTGTGGCCAAAATTAGACAGTTAATGATTGAAAAGGACTGCTCCATTGGTCACTGCTTTAGGAAGGTCAATATGGTAGCCGACAAGCTTGCCAATTTCTGCCATCGACTGCAACAGCAAAGGATATTTGTTTACTTTGAAGATACACCAAAACAAGTCAGCGGGCTCATCATTTTGGATAAGTTGCAAGTTCATAATCTCAGGATTCGGAACAAGAAGAACTCTGAAGTTATTTTTAATGATATCATATAGTTTCGTTTTCCTTTATTGGTGGGCTGTACACAGTGTAACAGAGTTTTACTCTGCCTTTAAGTCTAGTTGGAATAGATCTTTGAACCTTTTTTGTAGAGATTTGGGCATGTCCAATCTCATTAAAAACTTTGGAGAGGTTAGACTTCATATTCCTCTCGTTCATGTATTTTGCTTTTGGCTTAAAATAATATACATGGTAGGGGTCTGCCTAACCCCCCACCAGTAAGGTGGCTTCAACCAAAAAAAAAATGGATGATTTTGACCTTGGGCTAGCTATACCGTACCCTCTATGGGCTGGGCCGAATCTGGATCATGAGTCATGGCCTTCTATTTGCGAGTGATTTCTTATTTCTTTGCCCAATTCAAACCTGCACAATAAACGCATCGATCAAGGGGTGACTTAAATTTGAGATCTTTTACCAATTAAGATAAAAAATAAAATGGGTAACCCTAATATAAACATGCTTAACTTTGAATTTTTGGACCTGCCTAGGCTCATATCTAGATGTGAATTACTTTAGCAGGTAAACAACTACCCAATACATGCAGGTTTTTACCTTTTACGGCAAGAGAAACTATTGGAATTTTCATCATTAGATTATTCACTTAACAATTGCACCTCAATCTCCACTGACAGATGCAGTTTGACCCTTTGATCAATATTTAGTTCAGTTTGAGGGGATTTTCCGCAGAATAATAAGAGTTGTTATCGTTTGATGAGGAAATCACACATTCAAGTCAGGGAAATAGTCTCTTCCAAAAATGCTAGAAAAGGCTATCAACGATAGACGTAATGTAGTTCAACTCTTTCTCAAGCCCTAAGTTTACTGCATCCAACAGCTTTTTTCTTAAGAAAAATAAAAAAACATCTCCCATAATATACATCAAGTTGATTCCGATTAATTAGTTATAACATCCCTTTCATATCTATCATCTACAGCTGCATTAGAATTTCGAATGTAACGTCATATGCAAAACTGAAGTTTCTAAAATTTTATAATCCAAAATTTCTAACAAAGAGAATAAAAAATTCTTGGGAAATCTTTCAAGATTTGCAGTTAGAATTAAAACCGTAGCAGCTGTCTGAAGGTGATCAAAACATTCTTAAACGAAGCAATATGAAACTTCCACGATGCTGCATTAGAAGCAACAAACTCAAATCATCACATACAATCGTGGTTCCAACTTCCAATTATTTCATCTCCAAATTACACATAGCAATTAGGTGGGATTCAATTTTTGCTAAGTTAAGGAAAAAACAAAAAGAATTTTAGATAACGCCACATGACTACTTGCGTCATGCTATGAATGTATTATTTAGAAGGAGAATGATTCTAAGAGGGAGATGCAATTTGCATTAAACAATGTAAGCTAAAGATTTGGATTCAATTATTTATTCTGACCTTTCACGGCTATATAAATAAAAAATCCTGACAGTTGGTATAATAATATTGTTATCTGATACTATGGTATCTCAATTATATAAAGGGAAAAAAGGAGGAAAAAAAGAAAAGAAAACAAGAAGCACCAATGAGAAAATAGAAGACTTAAGCTATATCTTGATTAACAATTATTGAAAAAGAATAAGGGAGAAGACTTTTATGATTGGCTGCAGGTGGATAGACTTGAATGGTACAAGCGCGTATATATAAAACCTCAAAATATTAAGAAAGAATTAATTTAGTATACTTTGAAGAACGAAAGGATATTAGTTCTACACGTAATGAATTTGTGCATTTGGTGCGACATATAGTTGTAATTAAGAATATCTTTGGATTGATTGAACCAACAATTTTCATTATATTTAATGGGTAAACAGTAACATTACGACTAGTATATACCGCCCCCGAATACAGAAAGCACGCAGACAAGAATAGTCCATTTATTATATTGCTTTGTAGTCTTTTCCAAGACATCCAATAAGATTATGGTGCTTTTCCATTTGGTGTATCACGAATTGAAATAGGTAAAACAACAATAGTGTGTTATTTAATTTGAGAAAATAATTTTAAATTTGTAAGAATAACAAAGTATTGATGGAGTATTCGGGACTGATGGCGGTTCTAGAATTTGAAGTTTTATGAGTTCTCAACAATCTCAAATTAAAAAATAAACTTCTTTATATGTGCCCAGAAAAATCAAACCCTCGTGAACAAGGTTAACTAAGCTTAAGCAAGTTCCATTACTATCACTGGACCAACAGACTGCCTTGTTATTGAGTTTCCAACTATTTAATAGATTTCTCAAAAAAAAAAAATACAGAGTTTTGCGTAAAAATTATTGAGTTTTGAAAATCCGCACCCGATATCCTAAATCCGCCCCTGATTGACTTGGGTGGGTGACTTAGGGCCAAGCATTGGTAGTGGATGTGGCCAGTAAAGACTAGGTGGGAGGGGTGGGGGGTGGGTGGGTGGCATATGAGATTGAGTTTTATGAAGGAGGATACTAATAAACATGTTATGTTTTGACATGGATACCATTCCCATCCCTACAAGTAAGCAAACTAAGATTTCCTGATGCTGAAATTTTATCTACCTAACCTCTCTCAATATCGAATCGTTGTTTAGATTGTAGGAAACTCTTGCCTTGTGTGATGCCTTTCTGATGGACTGGTCTTTAATTATTTCCCTTCAAATGGGCTGGTCTTTAATTATTGTAAAACTTACTCAAATAGCTACATTTTAATAGCTTCTAACAAGTTATAGCTACAAGTTGAAGATTTACAATTCGTAGCTGCTTTTGGCTGTATTTCAGTTGAATCTCGCGTTTTTGAAATACAGTGAAATACAGCACGGCTGTTGAGTAAAACACGGTTATATTTATGGCAATAAAAATCTTTTTCAAATTATATGGTAATTTGTATTAATGGTTCCATGATTCACGCAAACCTCATGAGGTTCCATTACAGCTAACGTCTGTCAATCAAAATCACTTCATTCAAAAGTTTTTGAATTCAAAAAAACTCAGCATCTTCTTTTTCCAAAAATACAGTAAAATTTTCTTTCAACTTTGAAATATTTTCAACAATCTGATTCGAGCTAATAAACTCTATAATTTACGAACGAGTGATTTTACATTGTCGTAGTGAAGAACAGTTGAAAAATTCGATTATCAACAAGGTAATTTTGATTTCATTTTTTTTTTTTTTGAAATACAGTGAAATACCCGAAAATACAAAGTCGGGTTGAGTAAAAATAGACTATATTTTTTGAACAAATTCTTCTTTTCCTTTTTAAATGGTAAGTTAAATTAAATCAACCATACTTCACGCATAACGGCTGGTGTTTCAATAACAACTCACGTCTTTCTCTCCCCCTATTACTCCATTCCAAATAGAAATACGCGGAAATATATTGAAATGCACATAATCAATGGCAAAAATAATACAATGAAAATATACTGAAATTAGATAAAACACAGTGAAATACACATAATCAATGGCAAAAATAATTAAATATAAACATAAAATATAAACATAAATACACTGAGATATATTGAAATACACATAATCAATGGCAAAAATAATACACTGAAATATACCGAAAATTAAATATATTGTTTGTTAATACACTGAAATATACTAAAACATTTTATCAAACACTTAGTGGGCATGAAGCTCCACAACTCTCATCAATAGTGTTTCTACACTAACAACCTATTCTCTTGCTCCTAGATGATGCAACAATATCATATTGCTATAATCAATACTATTCTTCATCACTCATAAGATAAACAACACCACATGATCAGCAAACATAAGAAGGATTTTCCTCTTCTTTTGGCCCATCCATGGAGATTTAACAGACGAATTGTTATGGCTGAGCTTCAACCATTGGCTGGAGATCCTCCACTGCTTTCCTTGTTGTCACTTCCTCTACCACCAATAATAATCACGACAACCACGTTTCTCTCTCCAAATTACTCCTTTCCAAACTTTTAGAAATACTTCCAAATACAGAAAAATATACACTGCAATACAATGAAAAATGGTTGATTGTTTAAAAAATATAAAATTGTAGTATGCGTATATACAATGGAATACAATGAAATATATAAGAAACTGTTTCATAAATTAGAAATACATTGAAATACAGCGAAATATACTAAAACAGTACACTGAAATATAGTGAAATATACTGAAACATTTTATCAAACACTTGGTGGGTATGAAGCTCCACAACTCTCATCGGAGGTGGAGTATGCGTTGGATTCATACCAGAGGAGCGGTAGAATAGCATCGTTATCAGTGAGAGAAGGGAATTAGCAATATTTTACAAAATCATCATCGCCTTTTTCAAGCCACCAATTATACTCACCAGGCACCAGTACCACTTCCACCAACTCCACTGGCAACATTTAATGTTCAGGCAGAAGCATTAAAAAAAGAAAAGACAAAAAAAACCCTTTGAACAATATGTAACAACAATGAAGAAATTACACGGATTGCCCTTCAAAAGGAGCTGAACTTTAATTTTTGCATTTCAAATGACAAATAAGCTGTTTATAATACTCCCTCTATTAAAACAGATCTGGGAGTGAGATAGGTAACGGAGAGAGAGAAAGAGAAGGGTGAGAGAGATAAAGAAGGGTGAGATCTCACGGACCTTGTATTTAGGGATAGAATAGTTAATGGACCGTTTATTTAGGAGATAAGGAAACACAGTAAATGAAATATAGTTGGGTAGCTATGAAATATAATTTTAGAATAATATAGCTACGAAAATTAAATATTAAATAAGGTAGTTATTATTCATAATTAAGTCTTAGGGGTAGCTATGACAAGTAAATTTTCCTTAATTATTTCCCTTCAAATGGGCTGGTCTTTAATATTTGTCCTTCAAAATCGAACTTATACCTATAGGGGCATAAGTTCTTTAAGGACGTTGACATAACTTATGGATATTATGATGCGTAACTTATGTCCCTATAGGAATAAATTTGATTTTAAAAGGCAAAAATTAAAGACCGGCACAAGATGGGGGTACAAGTGCAAATGACCCCTTTGCATTTGGATAATATTTAGTTCAAAGTTAAAGAAGGTTGAAGTTAGAAAATAGTATTAGGACTTAAAATTAAGAAGCATTTGGTTAAGCTTATAAGTTGGTCAAATTCACTTATAAATATTTTTTCGCTTATTTATGCATTTAGTAAACATCAAAAGTGTTTATAGTCCAAGTACTTGTAAGCTAAAAATAACCAAAAGTCATAAATTGATTATCCCTAGCTAACTTATGATTTTACAAGTTTTACTTTTTGTGAGCAAACGTTTTTATGATCTTATACCTAGTATATGTCTTTTATGATCTCCAAATTATTCTTCCTAAAACATAGATTAATCATCTCTATTTTATTTTCGTCATCTGTCATTTTTTATGTAACAATACTTTTCAATTTATATTTTTTGTAAAATGCTTTAAGGATAACCATTTTAACAGACACACTAAGTGTTTATTATTAGTTTCAACACCTATATCCAGATACTAAAATCAGTTTCAACACTTTTTTATCAACTACTTTTAATCAGCTAATCCAAATGAGCTCTGAAGATGTACGAACATGAATTTTACTTGAAAAAAAGTTAAAACTTATGAGTGAAAATAATTATTTTTCTTGAAATACTCCTTAAATAAAGTTTTAAAATATTTTACCAATATTTCAGATACTGAAGTTTAGTGCTAAAAACACTGATGGCCAAACCAGTATTTACAAGTACTACTAAATCCGCGTGTTTAATAGTGAAATATTATTTCATAGACAAACGGAAAAGTATCAGTCTTTTTTTTTTTGAAAAATAGGATAAAATTTGTTTGAATTTCAACAAATTTAAATTTACTTATACACCTAGAAGAGAAAAGGACAGGACTCCGCGATTTACTCTTTCAACAACAATGCCACCTGTACGCCAACAAAACATTTACAACACTACTGATAACAATAATCCATTAAATGTCATTTATTTAATTTATGTTGTAAGTTGTAAGTAGTGGAGTATATTTCTCATCATTTTCCATTTTCAACTATGAAAATATAGTTTAGATGGATATCATATTTCTTAAATCCTTGCTATATTTATTCTTACTATAATTATTTCTCAATATGAACCCCCCCCACCCCCACCCCCACCCCACAAATCTTCTTTTCTAGTCTCTATGTGTCCATGTTGTTTGTAAACTAACCTCAACCCCTTTGTTTTTGGGAGTTTTTCGTGGTTGTCCACCTCTAACTTCTCTCTTCTCTCTTTCCCTTCTTGGCCTAATTCTTCTTCAACTCTCTTTGTATCATTGCCACCTATCTTACCCTTTCTCTTTTTTTTATTTTCCCCTTTTCATCAGCCCTCTCTGGCCTTTCTTCTTCATTCAAACTAATTGTTTTTGCATGGTTGGTTTCTTGGTCGTTACATTTTTAGTATGTCTAGAATACTTCAAGAAAGATAATGGGCAATGCAGCAGAAAGTTGATGAGAATTAACAGCCTTTTCTTTTGTATCAGCTTTTATCAAGAAAGGTATTCTACTCAAATCCATTTTGGTCATTTCAATCCCAATAAAACAGAAACAAGAAAAAAGATTCAATCTTTGCATTATGCAATTCCCTCTGTTGTATATTGAAAAGGGAAAAGGTTATTAGTATTGTGTTTGCATTTTTTTGTTAGGCAAAGGAATTGGTTCTTCACATTTGTGTTCTGCTGCTTCTATCTGTATTCATTTTCATCTCTGAGCAAAGGTTTGTTCTTGCATTTGGCCTTTACACACTCTTCTATGGGAACCAAAATGAAGGGGATCTGCAAATATATCTCTAATATCTTTGGTAATTGCCTTTTCATTTAAGCCCCATATCCCTGTGTTTTTTTTTTTCTTTCAATTTGAGTTATTGTTTTGACTGAGGGAAAATTGGATTGTGATTACAGTTGTGAAGGAGAGGGAAATAGAGATTGGATATCCAACTGATGTTAAACATGTGGCACATATTGGTTGGGATGGACAATCAGGCAATGCACCTAGTTGGGTATGCTTTCTTTAGTTTCTTCATCTTTCTTTGGTCCACATTTTTATATCTGCCCATTTTTTATTAAAGGTTCTTTTTTTCTTCTCATATACCTAATATTTTGTTTGTTTGGTATTGGTTTTGGTTCTTTTGGAACTTTATAGATGAATGAATTCAAGACTGGGCCTGATTTTGCAGCAACTTCCATTGGTAATTCTGGTTCTGCACATTCTCCATGGGCATCTCAAGGTTAATATTTTTGCTTCTAAAAATAACCCTCTATTTCCCTCTTGCGTCACCACCAATTGTCTTGTGACAAGCCAAGAATAATGACCAAAGATGTGTGACAACACTATATGATTTTTCATCTATTGAGTTGTTGGAATATCATTTGGAAAGAATCAAGACGGGGAATAAAAAAACAAAGCAAGTGTCTGATATGTTGCTTTAAAACATGTGCAATGTCCATAATCAGACAATGGAATTATGGTTTTGTCACGGGTTGAGTTGTTGATTGAAATATGATAAACTTGTCCTATGTTTTGTACTAATGTATAGAAAAATCTGTTAAAAGGGACAGGGCAATTCTTTCGTTTTTTTGTTTATATTTTTTGTCTTGTTTTGTTTTTTCCTTGAATGGTCTGTATCTCCTAGGTGAATTCAAATTTATATTTTTTAAATGCCTGATATTTCAAATGACATATTTTCAAGTGTCATTTGAAGTGAACCTAAAATAAGGGTTGAAATGAAATGTCATTGCAGTTTGCATTTCAAATCCAAATTATATAAGGTAAATCTAAGTAGGTGCAAAAAATTTAAGCCTGTGAAAATGAATTACATATTGCCGCTTGTGGGATTACACTGGGTATGTTGCTGCTGTTGTTGTTGAAAATGAATTACATCTGGTCCAAAGCCCTCCATCCAAAGGGACCCTAAGATTCTTTGCCTCAAACCAGGGAAAGCTTTGGACTTATCTTTCACAGAAAGGTCTTTAACTTGGAACCAGAAAGGGACAGTATTTGATGTGCTTTTCTTAAAATAATCTTGGCTGTTAGGCAAATATTGTCTAGTACCAGTGACACACTAATATAGTAATTTCATAACGTCTAGATTACCTAACAACCCTCTGTGAAAAGGTTAGAAAGGAATATATATCTTGTAAATTGTTCTTTGAGTCGGAATTATGGAACAGAGGAATCATTCAATTGACCAGTAATACAAGCATTTCACCCAATTAAGCTTTCATCTTAGCTCTCTTTGAAGCTAAGCTAATCCAAGTTTCATAAAGTAATATTTGTTTTTCTTACTCTTGGAGAAGAAACCAAGCAAATACTTTTACTAAGATTTAAGTCATGCTCAACCATTATGCATTACACTTACTTTGACATGTGACATTCAGTGTAAACATTTCATCCAGGGGATTGCAAGTTTCTTGATTTTCTTGAAAGAACTTTGACGCAGAAAAGTTTGTTAAATGCATGCAGTCTGTTTGTTGGCCATTCAACTTGGATGCATTGCTTTTTGTTCATATATTTGAGTGAGAACTCATTTTTTTAAAAATATTTCCATATTCTAGTAGGTTATAAGAAATGCCGAAAATGAGCAATGTATTACTTGAAGTGGCTCATAAATGAACATTTAACATTTCATGTGATGGACTGATTTCTAATGCCAACTTCTGGAATTTCTTGATATGAGTTGATTCATGAAATAATTTCTATCGTAGAGGTACCTGAGCTGATATCTATTGATACTTATTTTATGGTTTTTATCGCATCTTTTTGACAGATTACACAGAGTCAACGAGACAGAAACCAGCGTCTGACCTTTACAGGGATGTAGCACCTACAGTGGTTCCTAAGAAACAGAAGCGGAGGAAGCCCAAGTCGACATCCTCTCCCAGGTCTGGTTCATCATCCTCATCAAGGTCATCACGAGCAGAAAAATCCAAGGCTAAATTAGTTGAAGGCAATGTTAAATCAGTAAACATAGAAGTGGCTTAATGTTACAAACCTGTAGCTCAAACTGCTGAAAATTCTGTCATTGCCTAGCTATCGAAATTATTCAGGATTGAAGAGAAAGGCGAGGAGGGTATAGAAACTTGTGTAGATGTAGAGAGTGTTACACTGCAAACGTTATAAAGTAATATGGAACAAAACTAAAAAGTAGGAGGGCATAGAGATGTGAAACACAAGGTGAAAAACTTAAAACGTCCAAAACCAGGACAATGTTTTGGGAGACTTATAAAAAAAAATTCTCTTCTTTTTTATTATTATTTATTTTCTCTTAGTTTTATCTTTCCTCTTCTTGGAACTACGACGAGGAAGGCTCGTGTAAAGAGTTGAATCATTTAGTCTATTGGTTGAAGATTGTACTAATGCTAATTATTTGATTTGAACAAACTCCAGGGATTCTCTCATACTCCTGGTTTTCCTGTTCTTGATTTGTTCCACTTTACAGTATGTAGCCAGGATATTCAAATTCTTTTTGTGGATAAGTTATTATTGGGATCTCGACGCCCAACAGAATGTCACAGGATTATTTAATCTAATAATGACAGATTATCAATTGAATGAAGCTGCTAATCTACTGCAAATTCAGCATCCTCAATTTGTACAACTACCAAATACGTTTCATATAACTTCGATGAGCAGAGTGGAGAATTGGCTATTCTATTTGTAACCTTAAGTCACCCTTAAAAGAAGTCCATGCCCCTTTGCATAAAATTATCTAACAACATGGCCTACCCCTGGCTCTCCTTTTATTACTGCCTTTTTGGAAGTGGCTGTTTTTTCTTAAATCTTTAAATTTATGTTTCAAGATGAATTCAATTCTTAATACTCTAGGAGTCTAGGACATTAATATGATTTTAGTTGGCCTAGTTCCCCACGGCCAAAAAAAAAAAAAAAAAAAAAAAAGAAGAAGAAAAAACTCATACCTTTGACTTTCAGCAAATTTGATTAGTTCTAGCCATATAAAAAGAAATCAGGAAGCAAAAAGAAAAATAAAATCCCCCCTCCCATAAAAAGAAGACAATAGAAACAAAATAAAGGGTTGTCTTTTAATACAAGGAAACAACAGAATCAATACTGCTAACGGATCTAAGTGCAAAATGGTCAATTTACTCATAACCAAAATACAAAATATATACGTATATATTGGAAAATAAAAGTAAAAAAGATTGAATAACCGTTGGTAGTTTGGTCCCGCCATTTCAGTCGTAGCTTACATGGAGGAAAAACTTTCATCTGACGAAGTCTTCGCTTGATTCAAGATAATCATCCCAAATGTCACTTTCTCCTCTTTTTCCCCCTTTTTTCTCCTTTTTTCCAAATCTTGAAACCAAATTGACACTATTGAAAGTTGGAAAAAAAAAAAATGAAGATGGTCTCAAAAACCATAATCTTTTACATGTTCATGTTTTATGTTGCTATTAAGGCTCAAGATTATGATGGTAATTCACCACCTGCACCTCCTCCTGCAGAAAATGACTGCAATGGTATTTTTTTATCCTATATATTCATCTCTAGAACTAAAGAGCTTCCCCACGTAAAGAATGCAAGTGCACAAGCCTGGGCCTTTAAGGCTACGGCAACAGTACTTAATGCAGGTATATATGAGCTCAAGAACTGGAAAATCTTCATCGGGTTTCAAAATCGCGAGCTTTTAGTCTCAGCTAGCAATGCTGTGTTAGTAAGTGGTGATGATTTCCCAGCTCCGGTTGGAAATGGAACTTACCTAGCTGGCTATCCTCAGACGGATTTGAAAACGTCGATTGATACTGCTGGTGATTATACACAAATTCAAGCAGAGGTTGAGTTAACAGGTACACAATTTGGAATCAGACCACCAGGTTATCCCATGCCTAAAACTATTAAGCTTGTCAATGATGGATACAAATGTCCAGCAGCAATTCGTAAATGTAAGTGCTTAACTAGCTATGTGAATGAACAATTTTATGGCAAATCTTGTTCAAATTCTGAATCTTTGTTTTGTTTGTTGTGTGACAGCAACAACAATGCATGTCTGCTGTGTGAAAGACCCAAAATTTAAGGCTAAAAATTTCACAACCAAGTATTTCCCACGCCAAAATGGTGATCTTTTGATCTCTTATGATGTTACGCAAGCCTATCCGAGTAACTATCAAGCACAAGTGACCATACAAAATAATAATCCTTTGGGACGCCTTGATCAGTGGAATTTAACTTGGGAATGGATGAGAGGGGAGTTTATCTTCTCGATGAGGGGAGCGTTCACTCGCAAGATAGATTATTCGGATTGTGTCTATGGTGCTGCAGGACAGTACTATCAAGACCTTGATTTTTCTAAAGTCATGAATTGTGAAAAAAAGCCTGTTATAGCTGATTTGCCTCCAGATAGAGCTCAAGATAAAGATGTTGGGATGATACCGTACTGCTGTAGAAATGGTAGCATCATGCCAAGTGTAATGAATGAAACCAATTCAAAGTCTGTGTTTCAGTTACAGGTCTACAAGCTTCCACCAGATTTGAATCTAACAGCTCTTTACCCTCCTGAGCATTGGAAAATTGTCGGTGTTCTTAATCCTGATTATAAGTGCGGACGAGCCTTAAGAGTAGACGAAACACAATCCTCGGATCCTAGTGGACTTCAAGCTACTGTCACAGCTATTGCAAGTTGGCAAATAGTTTGCAATATCACAAAACCAAAAGATAGAGCGAACCGGTGCTGTGTTTCATACAGTGCCTATTATAATGATTCTGCAATCCCCTGCAGCACTTGTGCATGTGGTTGTGAGAATTCTGCCAAATGCAATCAAAACGAACGAGCGCTGCTTCTTCCTCCAGAAACACTGCTCGTGCCATTCACAAACAGAAGAGAGAAATCCCTTTATTGGGCTAAACTAAAGCACTATCATGTCCCTAAGCAGTTACCTTGTGGCGATAACTGTGGGGTTAGTATAAACTGGCATATTGATTCAAACTACAAAACAGGATGGACTGCTCGGATTACTCTATTCAACTGGGGAGGAATTGCTTTTGTGGACTGGTTCGTTGGCATCCAGTTCAAGAAAACCGGTTCTGGCTTTGCACAAGCTTATTCTTTCAATGGAACTTTACTTCAAAACATGAATGACACAGTTTTCTTGAAAGGACTACCTGGTTTAAATTACTTGATAGCAGAAGCAGACGGACAAAAACCTGGAGACCCTAGAGTACCCGGAAAGCAACAATCCGTCCTTAAATTTGATAAGAAAAAGTTAAAAGATATTGATATAGTAAATGGGGATGGATTTCCAACAAAGTTGCTATTCAATGGGGAAGAATGTGCACTTCCTACTCGTCTTTTAGTATCAGATGGAAGAAAACGGCATGCAAAATCTTGGGTAATCGCCATCACAACATTGTTAACCTTCTCGCTGATGGTAAAAGACCTGCAATGATTGAAAACTGAGCTGTTTTTGGCTGTACATTTCAAGTAAATGGAAGGAGATTCTCAAGTGACATTCTGCCTGGGGAAGTTTCCATTTCTAACCTCACATTAGTATAGCACCATATCCAATATGATAAATGGATTGATATATAAGCTCAGTGTTCAGAACACGAGAATCACGTAATTTTGAGGAGCGATTCTTGAGGCTGCTGCAAATTAATGCACACTGAAGCTGCTAAAGGAAAAAAGAAGAAAGGACGAATTGTTTCATCCAAGAACATGGTCTAATTTGTGTCAAATTTAGAAGATCATAAGCAGGCCTAATTCTATTAGTATCCTTAGATTGATCCATGATCAGGTATGCGGGGAACAATAGTTATAATCCAAATTGGTTTATTCCTAGTCCCAAAGTGTGTTCAACTCAGTACTCGGGTTTTAAGGACCAAAGCTTCCAAAAGGGAAAAAATGCAGTTTGTAAGCTAAACTTCATTTATCATATGCCTTTTCCAGATTGTGTGAGCAAGGTTTTATTCTTATTTCATGGCAAAGATCAACTCCTTATGCTTATTATGTTATTGGTCCCTTGTCCTTTCTTTTTGTACACAATGGCCATGGCTGCTCTAAACTAGTTGTATTGTTGAAACTGACAAGCACTCGAAAGTCGAAAGTAGTAATATATGGAAACAAGAACACCAAAGTACACATGTATATTAAAAGTTGAAACTGATCTTCTAAAGTTATCATCTCCATTACAATGACAACTTTAGCAGAAACAGCCAAACATCAGAAAACTGGAACAGAAAGAAATAATCTCCTAATCTTTGTTTAATCAAAAACCACCTAGGAACAATCCATGTTGTGTTTCTCCAATGAGCAATCACCAACTCTCAAGGTCTTATTACCCTCTAAACTTCCCTTTATTCTTCTCAGCATATCAGTGGAATTAGTTAAACAAAAAATAATTGTTCTTTGCAGTTACAAGTGGTCTATTTTCACTACTTAAGCCAAAATAAATAAAAAATATATCTCAATCTGTCACACTGGAGTCAATCAGACTTGTGCCAGTACCATTTCACCTCAGCATTTATAACAATTCGCCTAATACGTACTACCAATGAACTGGAACTATAAAAGCTTCAAGGATGAGAGCAGCAGACATTTATGTACTTATACAATCTATCCAAACATTGTATTCATCAATATAATACAGTACAATGCTGATGAGATAAATCATGAAATGATATGTAACAACCATCCAAACAAGCTGTAACTCAATCTAACAAACCCTAACATGGGAGACATTGGCTTTATAGTTGAAGTGCATGATGTTTACATAAGAAAAATATTAGTACAACAAAACAAACTGATATTCTGTCTACAAATCATGAACTAGAAGCACAAGATATATGATTATGTACGCTAGTAGAATTGCACATATCTCCATGGTAATAATGTCAGTAAGTTGGGCTTGAAACTACGGTTATCAAAAAAAAAAAATGTTAGGCATATTTTAGCCTAACCACGAAACCCTTTTAAATAAAGGTTGGAAAATGCATCACGAAAAGAAAGTACGAGATAAAGCATCTAGCTTCGGCATGATTTTTTTTCTATTTTGATAGGTAAACAAAAATTATTATTGATGAAAACTAGCACTAAGCTTCCGAACGAACTTGTTTTTGAAAAATTAATTTCTTCTTCCTCAATTTTTTTGCTAATGAGGTAAGTAGGGGTGTCAAACGAGCTGGTTGAGCTAGATTTGGGTAACAAATGACCAGCTCAAAAGTTACTTTGGCTGAAATGGATTGGGACTAAGAAAGGGGTCATAACTCAACCGCTTAATTCTTATCAAGTTTTAACTTTACTATTTGATGAGTACCTAATAAAATTATTTTTTGTTCTTTATTGTGGTTATATATAACATATAAAATAAAATAAAATCTTTTGAAAATATTTTGACAAGATTTTATGAGTCAATTTGGGTTACATATCAGCTCAATTTTGATGGGCTAAAACGAGTTGGGCTTAAATAGGCAGAGCTAATAAATGGGTGGGTCAATGAGCAACCCAAATTTAAACGGGTTGAATAGATCATATTTTTGAGGACTAATTTTACTACCCTAATAGTAATTGTATGTTATACCCCACACCTTCAGAGCATGAGCATGACACGTACATCACCGTAGTAATGGAGTGTCGGAGACGTCCCATGATGCTTTGGAAGGTACAAGCCATGAGAAGTATGTAACAACGAAGTAAAAGGACGAATTACGACCTCGTAAGTCGTAATCGGGAAAGACTATTTTGAAACACAAGAACATGGCCATTATCATGCATAATAAATGATAAATATCATGTATGGAGAGTTTCGGAAGATTTCGAGATCGAGCAAATTGAAGAAAATAAGTTCAACGAAAATTTGAGAAATGCTGGGCAGATTTTTAGTCAACTTTGGAGGGGCATATCTCCTAGTATATTAGGAGTTTTAAGGAGTTTCAAAAGCCTAAAATTAAGTTCGTCGAGTCTAGTTTCTAATGAAACAAACCGCTCATCGATAGGACATCGTAGTAGAGAATTATAGACGTTACAAACTGAACTGTCGACGCAGAAACAATACTGCCACAGTACTGCTACAGTGATGCCGACCTAACTATTATAAAAGGGCTAAAAATCCCATTTTTCTTCATCAAAAATGGACCAGATGTTCCAGAATTTTCAGCCAACAAAAGGGGTCCTAAATCCCACTTAAAATTGAGGATTTTGAGCAAAAATTTAAGCTACGAAATACCAATCGAAGTCCGGGCAACGGTAGACGCGATTATAATTTCGTTTGGTGTTGGAGTTGGCTTGGGAACAAGTAAATGTTGAAGATTTTGCTACCTTCATAAAAATAAGGTATGAATTGTTGAATCTCTTTCTCTATCAATATGAATTAAGGAATAATTTCAAGAATAGAGGTTATGGTGTGTTGTGTTGATGTTGTTGATTTATGGATTGAGGGTTGAAGAGAAATTTGAATGAAAATACATATATTTATCTTGTAGGATGTTGTTATTGATGTGCTGGTATTAATTTCGGCTTCTTTACGGAAATAAAGTATTCAAATAGTCGTATCACAAGTTGGTTAGTTGAGAAATTTAGAAGACATCGTGTGGGATGTTTTAGGAAGTATATTGGTATGAATAATGGTATTGATGATGTTGGTATTGTTGTTGTTGATATTATGATTTCGGGCTAGGCATATAAACAGGGGAGATGCTGCCCGAATTTCGACAGAACCTAAACGGATTTTAATTAAAGTTTCGAGACGAGCGTATGATGATGATTCTAATAATAGTATGAATGGTTGTATATGTAGATTACGAGGCTACGAATAATCTTCAGTGAATTGCAAGACAGGAAGTAAGTTGGAAGTCGAGAAACTATCTTCCAGGTATGTTAAGGCTCGTCCCTTTCTTTCAAAGGCATGATCCCTAGGTTATGATTTCATAAATGTTTTCATATTTCCCTTGTTATCAAAAGTTAAAAAGTCTAAGATTCCAAGGCATGATTTTTCTTCCTGATAATCCATAAATGTTTTCCAAAATATTCGTATTTTCCAAATCAAAGTTTGTGATTATGTGAGCTCTCATGATAAAAACGATGGATATGTTTTTCCATGACAATGATGATGTCAAAAACAATAATATTATTATGATGACTATGATGAGAACGATTTTATGTTTAAGGGTTCCAAGTTTACGATTTCAATAACGATATGAGAATGTCGAGCTATTTATTGATTTCTCAATTTATTCATGGATGGTGACTTTATTTCTAAATCTTCCAAAGTATATGAATTGATGCCTTACGAGATTTATGATCTTACTCTATGTTTTCTCTTAATGCTATCCTTCATTGATAGTCTCACCTTATAATAATTGTTCCTTCAAGGTGAGACAAAGCGACGATGATTATTCCATAATATAATCGGAGGGTACCGACCTTACGTCACTCTGATGCACTTATAGCTTTTACTTGACTCTTATGCATGCTTTATATATATGTATGTATTTTCTCACACCGTGCCGCGCTATAGTCGGCCGGGCTGGCACGTAGATGTGCACACCACTGCAGTGGGCATGTTATGATATTGCCCCGGACGCGGAGGCCCGGACGTGGGCTAATGATGATAACACCGAGCCTTAATGGCCGTGCATGATATTTTATATATGACACCGCGCCTTAATGGTCGGGCATGTTACTATGTATATGTATTGAAATGTTTTTTTAAAAGCTAAGCATGCATGACATCCGACTTATGTGGCATTCAGATGTACAGGTTATCTCTCTTACTCCTTGTTACTTTTCATATCTATATTATGTTGTTATTCATGCCTTACATACTCAATACATTATTCGTACTGACGTCCCTTCTTGTGGACGCTGCGTTTCATGCCACGCAGGTGTATACAGATGAGTAGAGGACATGGATAGAAGATGTTCCAGCTGGATTGGCGAGCTCCATTTCTTTCCGGAGTGTTGCCGAGTCGGAGTATCTAAGTTATGGTATATGGATTCATGTTAGAGACTTTGCAGACAGAGTCACGTATATAGCATGTCAGTCTTGTAAGCCGCTATTTAAGCCGATGTATCATTATATATTCTTTATAGATTTTACTTGATCTGAGGAGGACGAGAAGAATATTTTTTTGAAAAGATTCCATTATGCATCTCATTTCATGACTTAAGAGTCCAGTGTGATTAGGAGTATAACGAGATCCAGCGGGTTCGCTCGGCTCTAAGTAAGGGTCGGGTGCCCATCATGCCCTATCAGGATTGGGGTGTGACATTGTAAGCACTAAAATAATAGTTTCAAATTCACAAAAAAAAAAAAAAAAAAAAAAAAAAAAAAAAAAACGGTTGTGCTATGAAGTGCATCTGGGATTTGGGAAGAGAAGGTAAAATCAAAGCTGTTTTAATGTCACACATTCGAAGCTTACTATGAGGAAATTTAATTTGAAGGTGACTTGCGTACATTTCTTTGTTGGAGATGTATTAATTGACATCTTCTACAAGTAAGTATTAATGCATTCTCCCATTAAACATACATTACCATTTATTAGCCACCATATCGCTATCCTTATCTTAAAAATTTCTTTGCACAATTAATACTCCCTCCACTTCAATATAAATGAATTTTTAGCACTTTTTTTTTATCCAAAATAAATGAATTTTCAAAGTCGAAAGATGCATTAATTTTTTTTTTCAAGATTACCCTTCTCGTTAATGATGTTTTCAACTATACTACATTTTCTAGGAGTATATAGTACCCCCTCCGTCCATTTTACTTGTCCCTATGCTAAAAATAGTTGTCCAATTTGAAAAATCAAGAGATTATTTACTATTTTGTACTTATTTTTACCCTTAGTATTAATTATTTGATTAAAATTTATATTGAATTGTTTGTGGCTGCACAACTTTTAAAGTATGTTTGATTGATTTCAATTATTAGATGATTTAGTAATAATTATGGATGATAATGTCAAATTCTCATTGTACTTATGACTCTTTAAGAGGTGTGCCAAATTAATATAGGACAAGTAAAAATGGACGAATGGGGTATTAAAGAGAAAAATGGACGAATGAGGTATTAAAGAGGGAATAACTTTTCAAAGAAAAGTTTGTGAAGAAGCAAAAGTGTAACATTGACAAATCACCTTTTAATTAACACCTTTATTTAACTTTCTTAAGGGATGTGTCATACCCCAAAAATTTCATTCATTTTGGAGTGGAGTGAGTACTAGAATTAATTGGACACCAATGAACCAGAGGCTACCATTACTTGAACTCATACATGATGGTTTGTGTGGTGACCCTCTAGTCGCTTAGTATTCGAATTTATACATGATAATTATAGCCTAAGTTGTAGTATCATTCTAGTCACTAAAGTACTTTTGCCCCTTGGGGAATATAATTAAATTTAAGCGAAATAAACTTTTATCTGATAATAAAATAATCTTCGCGCAAACGGTTAATATCTTCATATTTTCAGTTGCATGATTATTTGTCACTGCAAAATTCCTCAGTGATAATGATACGAAACGACAATGGTACTACGCTTATGTTCCTTTTTTTTTTTTTTTTTTTTCTTTTTTTATACTACGCTTATGTAAATAAGCTTTTATAATTATTTTGTTCACTTCTACTTGATCATTCCCTTAAAATATACTCCCTCCTATTTAAAAAGAGTGTCCACTTAACAATTTGCACACCTCTTAAGAAAATACCAACTTATAGGCAAAAATGGGTAATTTGACTAAACCACCCCTAATTAAATAGGTATTAGGATTTAGTCACTTAACAGTTAATAATGACAAATCTAGAAAAAAAAAATAAGGTCAATTCTTTCTTGATTTGGTAAGTAATTACTATTTTTTAACCAAAAACATAAAGGCTAAGTGGACACTTTTTAAAGCAGAGGAGTAATAAATAAAATGCATATTTTATCATAATACTCATTTTAATTGATGTTAGTGTCAAGTCTCAAGAAATGAGTTGTATTTTTCTCTTAATGTGATGAAGTTGACACGTAAAAGGTGAACAACAGGAAGAACCTACTATTTGAGATTGAGATATGAAAATTTAATACTCCCTTCGTTTCAATTTATGTGACCTCATTTGACTGGGCATGACATTTAAGAAAGAGTGAAGACTTTTGAAATTTGTGGTTCAAAATAAGTCTTGAATATTTGTGTGGCTGTAAATCATTTCATAAAGTGAATTTATTTCCAAATTAGGAAAGAGGTCACTCATTTTAGCACGGACTAAAAAAGAAATAGGTTCACATAAATTGTGGAAACAGAGGGAGTATTTCGAAAGCTTGGAGTACCACAAATTAAAATCGTGTTTTTTCTTCCATTCAAAGCAACCATTATTGAGACGCATTAATATCTAAGCCATGCATATTGCAGCAGAAAGAAAAACGCATTGGTAGCATGGGACAACTTCAATTATGATGATATATTCGTGAATTAATGCATTGAGGCACTGCTTCAAAGTCTTATTTGTTCAATAGTCGTAAACTTATTAAATCTGACCTAAGTTCTTAATTTTGGTACACGTCAAAGTATTTCATACCGCGGATTCAAACAAGTCTTTATTTGGTAAAAGCATGAGAAATCTCTCTCATAGCTCTTCTTGCAATTAGCCACTCAAGGATGAGATATATATCTATTTGAAAACCAAAAATTAATTGCATAATGGCATCACTACAAGAAAGTATAGAAATGACAATAACTCTTTTGGTAAAAAAATAATATAGTTGGTAAAATTCAATATTTGGCAACAAAACTTAGTTTTGTTATTGGCATAAATGATGAATCTTTTAAAAATGAACTTTTTTTTTGTCACCAAACAATTTAATTTTGTTGTCATAGTATTGACTGTTGTTGCAAAAAGTACTTTTGGCAACAACAAAAAAGTTGTTGCACATCGTTGCAATAACAGCCGATGGGAAAATTTTATGCAACAACAAAAAAAATATTGTTGCTAAAAGTATTTTTTGCAACAATAGTCTATCTATGGCAACAAAAATATTTTTATTGGCAAATGTCTTCTTTCTTGTAGTGCATGCAATCGTGCATGTCGACTATAGGACCATTTCTAATTTATAACTCTAAGCTTACTTAAGTTCCTTCTTAAATAGCTATGCATGTCAAATTGCAGATGATTATGGAGTTCAAATTACTTGAGAGGTGATCAATAAAATACTTTCTAAGAATAATGCAGTGAATCAAAAAAATAAAAGTTGAATCAAATCAATGAAACCTAAAGATTTAATGTTTAATTTTGAAGAAAAATGAACACAAAATTACTTCCATGTTGTAGTCATATTTTTTTATTTTTTTTTAAGAATGTTATCAGTATTTTGAAATAAAACTTTTCCAGCTTATTTCCATAATTTGAAGTTATCAACATTTTAATCATTACTCATTTTACACTAAAACTTTAAATGGAGGGAGGAAAATTCTCGAGTTACCTTATCCTTATAGCCAATATTAGCTAGGTGAAATCATAACGTAACATTTTGTGATGTGTATATATGTGTGTGTATAGCCGCACAAATGAGACTCTAGGTTACTTTGCTAATCAGCATTTTCTACCTGTGATTATTGTATACACAACAATAAATATGATATTTAGCTACGAAATTATTAGCGACAACACAAAATTCGTCACTAATTATTTACTTTTCGTGACAAAAGTTACATTTCGTATTTAAATACATGGATCACAGGCTTTTAGTGACGAAACACAAAATTTCATAGCAAACGTTTTGTCCACTAAACTTTCCCACCAAAAACTGAATTGGCGCCATTTATTGAGTAACATTAACCACGAATTTCAAGTTATTGGTGAATCATGATTTTGTCACTAATAGTTCGCTCAATTAGTGACAAATCATTATTTGTCTTAAAATTAGTTACGTTTTGGACACGAAATAATTTCGTCACGAAAAATATGTTGTTACAATAGCGACAAATTGTATTTTGTAGTTAAAAAATTGTAAGCTTTAGCCATAAAATTTTGTATTTAATGGTGACCTTTAATTTTTGTCACTAATAGTAAACAATTAGTGACACTCATTTTATTGTCTCTAATTAATATGCGATTTAGTGACATCAAAATTTTGTCACAAAATATGCAATGTCTTAAATAGCGACGAGTTCAAATTTGTAGTTGAATAATTCAACTATTTGCTACGAAATAATATTTGTAGCTAAATATAATATGATCTTTGGCTACGATTATTTATGGTTATAGGTAACAACTGACAAATATTTTTCAACCGCTCTTCATAGGAAATGGCAAGATGGAATTATAGAATGGTGTGGTAACGCCCAACTACACCTTATGAAAATGCAAATGTCAATATAACATAATGTGAGCCGGGTTCGTGAATCCACAAACAGAATCTATACAAGGATAAGGTCGACTTGCGAGCCTAGACATTGCAAAGATGTTGAATGTTATGTGGATCTTAATTAACTATTTATTATTAACATGAAAATTGGAAGGAAAAAAAAAACTAAAATTGAAAGCACCAATGAAAGAAATTAAGCAACTAAGTTGCAGTTTGACCATGAATATTTTTTACCATTTTTCGGAGTCAAATTTTCGAAAATTTCATAAGTAGAATTTGAAAAACATCAAAAATTTGTTTTCACTCTTTTCACACCAAATCACTCACAAAAATTCAAAAACAACTCCAATTTGTCTTCAATAGCCAAACACAACTCCAATTTTCAAATACCATTTTTCAATTTGAAAACAAAAATTATGTTTTTAAATACTCACAAATTTCATGGCAAACGGGTCCTATGATTTGAAATACATATATTATGATAAGACACTATAATTATATATATAAAAAAAAGTATACCCCCATAAATGTGCATGGACACAGCCTAAATACAAACCACCCACACTAGACGACAGTGTTTTAAAAGGTGTGCGGCATGAAGTGAGGCGTTTTACTTAGCACGGGGCGAACGTAAGTCCCGAGGCATGCGGCGTAAGCCCCATGAATCTTTAATTTTAATGAATAATGTAGTAAAATAATATAATAACAAAAAATTATAAAAAATACATTAATAATTTTAAAAAATTAAAAACATGATTAAAGAAACTCATAGAAAACAAAACTTCTAACATGATTTTACAAGTATAAATAATGCGATGATATAAAATCTTGAGATGAAAATTAACTCTAACATCTTAACTTTCAAACAATAAAATAATCACAATTTCTTAAATTGTATTACTATCATACTATGCAATTTACCTTCCTAAAAGAAATAATCAATAAACTTTATAGTATTATAATTAAAATACCACTCCTTCATGAATAAAAATAAAATTACCAACAAGGGTTGTGGTACAGTGGCTTGTACTACTCTATTCTTAACCAAGAGGTCTCGAGTTCGAGCCCCCTTGGGTACGGAGTCGTCATTGTTAGGGAGTGTTTTGCCCCCCAAAGTGGGATTATCCGGCACGAATTCAGATTTAGTTGGGCCTCAATGCAGGTACCGGACACCGGATGAGAAACCAAAAAGAAAAAAAATACTTTCAAATAGTGAAAATAATAAAAATATGATAATTTGAGACATAGGACAAAAACATGAAGACCAATGATAATTGAAGATGTAAAATTCTGTTATGTATTTGTAAAAGAAATGCTAAGTGATATTCACCCTCACGATAGTCTCAAATAGTAAATATACAATATTAGGCTTGTTATTTGAGTTACTCCTAATCTTGATGAAAAAACTAATTACGCATCATTCATTTATTAGATAATTATGAGGGTCAATAGTCTTAACTAAAGAATTTGACACATAATTTATATAAGAACTGTTAGGCGAGCCCTGAGCGTTGGGTGTTAGGTGCGTTTAGGGCGTATAGTCGGGCACTTAAGTCGTAAGTCTCACAAATACCCTCCATCCACCTTTGGGGCCTAAAATACCCTTGACGTTAACCTTTGGGGCCTAAAATACCCCTGACGTTAACCTTTGGGGCCTAAAATACCCTTATTTTTAACGGACTCATTTCATTTATTATGTGGCACCCTTTGATTGGTTGACAATTTAATTAACTTAAACTAATTAATCTCCCCATCTAACCCGATCCAACAAATAAAACCCGACCCGCCCTAATTAAATCCTCGTTCCACCATATCAAAAAAAAACATACAATCCCAGGTCATTACAAACCATATAAAAAAAACCCACGAACTAATTCCATTACAAATCGTGAACTCAAAGAGAACAAACCATAATTTCTACTCAAATTTTGACATGTTAAGCTCAATAATGTCCACATTCATAACGTTTACTAAAACCTTACTTCATATGGTACACGGGTATGGTAATTGGCTTCAAATAATTTAGATAAAAAATGAACCATCATAATTGAAGCACCACAATTCATGATTTGTAAAATGAACCATCATAATTACCATATCCATGTACCATATGAAGTAAGGTTTTAGTAAACGTTACGAATGTGGACATTACTGAGCTTAACATGCCAAAATTTGAGTAGAAATTATGGTTTGTTCTCTTTGAGTTCACGATTTGTAATGAAATGGGTTCGTGGATTTTTTTTATATGATTTGTAATGACCTGAGTTCGTATGTTTTTTTTGTTTGATAAGGTGTAATGGGGATTTAATTGGGGCAGGTCCGGTTTTATTTGTTGGATCAAGTTAAATGGGGGGATTAATTAGTTTAAGTTAATTAAATTGTCAACCAATCAAAGGGCACCACGTAATAAATGAAATGTGTCCGTTAAAAATAAAGGTATTTTAGGCCCCAAAGGTTAACGTCAGGGGTATTTTAGGTGTCATACCCCATTTTACCCGGGTTAAATTAGAGTACAACATATTGGAGATTCCTGTTTTTTTGTTGTTTTTAAGGAGTCGCCACCTAATTATTTATGGTGAATTAGGACACCTAAAGGTTAATTAAAGTGATTATCCTAAGTTGATTTTATTTTTAAAGTCTACGAAACCAAAAGATTCTAGGTAAGGGTTCAATTAGTCTAAAGGGAAGGTATTAAGCACCCTTTAAGACCCATTAACAAATGGTTAACCGACCGAACTTATAATTAATTAGACTAAGTGTAATGTTTAAGTTTTGAGAAAGTAGCTTGCAAAATATAGTAATGCTATCTAAACTAGTTTGTAGGAAAATATAATAACTTGCATAAAAGAAAGGCTTTTAAAATGAGACTTATAAAGGCCGTTTAAAACTTTGGATGAAAATAATGCTGCTAGTATAAAACAAGACTCAGGAATAATAAATAATTTGCCTATGAATAATAACTCCTTAAGAGGAAACTTAACAAAATTATATGAATATGGTGATATAGAAAAGCCTAGGCTTGTATTTTAATGTGATGCGAAGGGCGTGAGTTTCTTTCTCTTTTGTCTAACTATATTTGGCTAAGACGTATGCATAATCAGATTAATCTAAAGAATGTTTATGAGAAATGCTTCGATTAATATTTATATATTAGTGATGCTTGAGATTTTAAGGTAGCAAAATAAAGCATGATTTAATTCAAACTATGTAGTCATACTATCTTTAAAAAAAATCACTTATTCTAAAAATAAATATTATAAGTATTAAAATAGTTTTGACGCAAAGAAGAATAAAATAAAGGAAACAAGCGCAAAACCTACAGAGTTAATAGTTAATTTTCCTAAAAAATGACTACCCGTTATATTGAGCTAATCCGCTAAAGTCCATCTAAACGAGAAGATAGAACAAAATAAAAGGTTAGTTGCACAATACACATCAAATATATAAAAATAAAGAGAGTAAATCAATATTAAATGGGCCCAGCCCATTTTTTGAGGCTGTTGTGGGTGTAGCTGTTGGGCTTCGGCCCAACAATCTCTTTTTTTTTGATCTGGGCCTCTGTTGGGCTTCGGAGAAGAATAGTTCACGTTGGGCCTTAGCCCAAACCGAATGTGGAGGAAGAACGAGTCTCTCGGACTCGTATGCGATCGGTCATGCACAAAACGAAAAGAAAGGAGTTAGTATACGATCAATGAATAACGGTTGAACGTGTAAAATATATATGCAGAAAGATCGAAGGTTATGTATATGCTTTGTGTAATCAATGTATATCATACATACACATTCATAAGGATGTGTAGAAGGCAAATATTGGAAAGTTTTAACCCCGCCTTCCTATCAAAATATTAATTAAGATATAAGGGTCCTATACAATATAGAACATCCCACAATACACTTGCAATGGACAACCACATAAGCAAATAAAAGGAAGAATAGGGCAGCAATCAACTCTCTAAAAAAAATCAACATTTAGTGTGCACAGGTTCGAACAAAGGGCAAACGTTGTTTATTCAATCCAAACAGTGGGCATACTAGACCCTAAATGAAAGGTAATATGCGAGATGAATGATATTCAGGCGGCAGGAAACTGGAAACGAAACTAGCGAGGGCAAACTCAAATTCATATCCTTTAGACTAAATAAGCGCACGGTGGCCCTCTAACATGATGACAATATAAGTTCAAGCAGAAAACAGAGAAGCCTTTTAGTGGACTTGTTACCCATTTACTTGAAACATTTGCCCCAAGCTAACCATGTATAAATCAACTAATGCAATAGCATACAAGAAACTGCCATATATCTGGATACAATAGGTTCTTAAAGCATAAATCTAAGCTCAACAGAGCAGTCCTAACCAAACAGAGAGGAAGTCAGATAGGGTCATTCAACAGGAAACAAATACTGATTTTTACAGGTTTCAAATGCTAAGAGGATTGAACAAGTAGTTTAAGCGAACAAAGATCTATACATCAAACAGGATTCTCATCTCAATCCTGAACCAACCTCCTATAAAACCTTACAAATAACAAAGGGGAAACAGTGGGGTATAGAGACATCAGACTATCAAGTAGAATACAACATTCTGGGTTTACAAAAAAAAAAGAAACTCAGTCATGCTAATCTGTTACTAGACTATCAACAGACCAACCAGAATTATAATTCGAACAAAATATGAAACGGTGAGAGAATGCTCATGCGCCCTGCCAAAGACAGGTCCTAGAACAGAGAAGCAGGGGTTTTTATAAGGTTTTGTCCTATAATATTATAAGTTCAAATGAATACTGCCTTGATCCCTTAAATAAACTACAGTAAGCTAAACAAACAAGTTATCATCCAACACTATAGCTCAATTACTTTGTAGAGGGAGCGACAGACAATATTTTAACCAACAGTCATGAACAATTTCAAGCATAAAACAGCCAGCATTCGATCGAACAAGATAGGACTGTGACATCTCTTTTTGGACATAGTAGTAAGCTGCAGATGTGGAGCTAAAACACTAAATACTTCTAAAAGACACTAACTAGTCAATAGGTTAGGTTCAGGCTGTAATGTGCACATATGGTCAAGCATGAGTCAAGGTAGAATAAACACGCATGATCTGTGACAGGTAAACTGGGGCATGGTTCCAGATGAATAGTTCAAGGATATTTTAGGCCCTTTTCCGTTTAATCAATTACAACCAAATGAGGTCTTATAATGGTCTAAATAGATCTGAATGATTAAAACTTATAACAAAGTCTTATATCATTAAAATGCAATCCATTAAAAAAATTTTATAAAGATGAACATTTAACTACTACTCAATTCAATTTATACGCTAACCACTACTACCCACAACTCATCAACCTTAACCGTTATCACTATCACTAATCACCACAAATAGTTGTCACCATCACTAGTCATCATTTATAACCGAAGTAATCACTAGGTTTGCCCTTCAAATGGAGTGGTCTTTAATTTTTTTCCCCTTCAAATGGGTTGGTCTTTAATTTTTGCCCTTCAAAATCAAACTTATGCCTAGCAGGGCATAAGTTCTTTAAGAGAGCTAACATAACTTGTGGATATTATGATGCATAACTTACGCTCCTCTAGGCATAAGTCGATTTTGAAGTGCAAGAATTAAAGACCACCTATTTGAAGGGCAATATTTAAAGACCAACACAAAAGCAACATTTAAAGACCAACACGAAATAGGGACAAAGTGTAAATGACCCTTTATAACCATCATCATCAACTCAACAATCACTACATGCATCACACCATCAATCTCATCACTATATATCATCAACCACATCTATTAGTCGTCACAACCACAATTAGCTATCACTATCATCTACCACGATTATCAGTTGTCATCAGTAACTGACACCATCAACCAACATTGTTAATTACTATTGTCATCCACCATTACTAGCTAACTACATACCCACCACCACCCCAATTGGCACCTACAGTCACTACCACTATTTTCCATTGCCACTACCAATCACCATATAATTTTTTAAAAGATATCTTATTAATATAACATTAGATTTATTAGTGGAGTATTTTATATGAATTTTATATTTGTTAATTTTAAAATAAAGATAAGTTTCGTATATTCTGATATTATGAAAATTAAACAATCTTAATAAAACATTTTAGTACAAATCTCTAGAGACTAGTTATTTTCAAATGTGATGAAAAATTCGAATCTGATCGATCAATAAAGATAAAAAATATATATATATCCAGTGAAATCCTTGATGATAGAAATTATGAGTGTAGCTCGGTCACATAGTTTGATTTTTTTTAAAAGTTTTGTGCCAAAAAAGTTTGGTCATATTCTATCACTATATTTGATAATAATAATTGCTTATTTATTTGTATATATATATTCGCGAGAAACAATCCTGTCATGAAATTTATCAATTAATTTCTATTTCATTTATTTGAGATTTTTATCTACTAATATTACGATTATCATCATATAAGCCTGATGCGAATACACAAAATCCATCACATGAAATTTGTTCTCATTGCATCACATTTTGTCCAAAAAATTTCCTGAGTTAAAAAGTGTTGAAATAATTGATAACACAAAATAATGAGGTAGAAATATGATCTTAATACTAAATGGGAAATCATTAGTCATAAGAGAATTTTTACCCGAAATTATTGGAGGGAAAGTGAAATAACAAAACTTGACTTTCAATTTTATTTACCTTCCCTCCAATATTTTAGTGTAAACTTTTCTCTCCTCCCCCATTTTCTCCCTATAACCCACCAACTCCCACCCACTAAATACACTTGAATATAGTTCAATAACAAAAAAACGGAAATCATTACAGTAGCAGAAGCATTTAATAAGATAGAACTATCATTCTACAACATTCTTTTTCTTGTAAATGTTGCAACTCAAATTCTTTTTTAATCTCGATTAATTAGGTGAATTGTTGATGGCTCTCTTTTTGTCTTCTTCCAGGTTCAAAGTTCAATCTTGTCGTCAAACTTTGCCATCGCCAGCATGGTTAAATCTAACGAGCCCTAGGTTTGGTTTTATCTTTCGTCTATTTTTATTAATTATATTTTCATTTTTTTTTTTGTATTTATTTTGTGCATCTAGTCTTTTGCCCTATATCATGTTCAATTCTATGTTAATTCTTATAGTACATATATCAGTCTATTACGATTGATGTTGTAAATTTTGATGGATTAATTTAACGGAGTGACTGTTGAAATAGTATCTATTTATATTTACCCAGAAGAAGGCCGCTATGCTTTATAATTCTAACGGAATCTTCTATTTTTATTAGTACTTGTTAAAGATTACAGGAATATGCATAATAGAATAACCAATACTTATGAGTATGATGACTATTACAATCACTAATTATTACTTATCAGATTTACTATTGAAATTTTAAGATATATTTTGTTTAAATCATGATATCAAAAGGTATACAGCAAATTAAGTGTTTTCTTCTGTTTACGCAGATACGTGAAAGTGAAATTGATTCAGGAATAAAGTTATTAGATAAGTGAAGCTACGTCGGCGCATGAGAAAGTAACACATTTTTTGTCTGTTTTATTGTATCAACATTCATGTATTTCAATTAGATTTTTTATGTTAATTGTAGTTCCTTTTTTGTAAATTACACTATATATGGTTTTGTATGATATTTTAGTATTACGTTTATTTTTCAATTTTCATTGTTGTGATGTTTGATTTATAAGCTAACTTTAAAAACCGAAATTGACGTGTAATTACTAAGAAACTATATTTAACTATAGATTTTAGTTAGTATGATTACAAATTGTTAAGTATACACAATTTCTCAAACAATTTTATCAGTAAAATCTTTAATCTTTTGGTGATGATTATTTAGACATTTGAAGACAGTCACATTTTTGTCGCAAAAAAAGCTTCTTTATCTACAGTAAATCATATTGCTACATCATAATTTGCCACAAATTGATTGCATTTAGTGACAAGAAAATATTTTGTCCCAAAATGGCCTTATTAATATCATAATTATATTTTTAACAACAAATTAACATAATATTTGCTGACAATCGAAATTGTCCCTAATTGATACAATGTCTAGTGACGAATTAGTCTTATCACTAATAGCAACATTTTTAACGTCGCAAAAATAATTTTCAACTACGATTTTTGTCTTTTAAGACAAACAAATCTGTCACTAATATAAGGATTTAGAGATGAAATTTCCGTCTGTACATAAAGCATATACCTTTTAGTGATGTAATTGCATTCCTTTAACTACAAATTTTGCATAGTTTTAAGGACAATTGACATCGTCATTAATTAAAATTGTAATTAGTGACAAATTATATTTGTCTGTATTAAGACATTTTTAGCGACGACATGATGCTTTTAACTACAAAATTAATCACAGATACTATGCTGATAATCAAATTTGTTGTAGTGATAATTCATCATACGATTAGGAATTGAAGTGGCAATTTTATAAATGAAAAATGATCCTGCTGTATTGATCTGATGGTTGCTTCAATAACACCTAGTGGACACTTTGAATTTGACATTAAACCGCCTACACGACTTGTAAACCAGGCCAAGCATAATTTCTTCTGTGCTATCTCTGCAAATTTAGATTTGAAACAGTAAAAAAGATATAATAACGTGACCCTGCTACGTCTCTGGTGAACAAGTCATGAATGTATATATATAGTCAGCTCTTGGGACATGATGAGCTAAAAGAAAGATTGCAACTCTTAAATTATATTGGTTTTGTTCGTCGATCTGCACACCAAAAATAATTAATATATTTTGCTTACGGAATGGAGTATATGTTTTGTCTCTTGTTTTATTGCGTTTCATTCACATATGATCGTAATTTGTGTGAGAGAATATTTGAATCTCCTCAATGGACGCCTGAATTTTGAGGGAAACAGACTAGGCTCAACTTAAGCATGGGACAGTGTTAATTAGTCTCCCCAATGGGCTAAATTTGAGGGAGAGAAGAAAGGGTCATTTGCACTTTTATCCCTATTTTGTGCTTTGTCTTTAATTTTTGCCTCTCAAGGCAAACAATTTTTTTGCTAGTCATAAATTTATATTTTTGCATCATAATCACACAAGTTATGCCCTGCGTGATTTTTACCCGTAAAGAACTTATGCCTCGCTAGGCATAAATTTAATTTTGAAGGAAAAAATTAAAGACCTGCCTGGCAAACCGTGCAATTTCTTCGAGAAGAAAAGCTCATAACAGCTTTATGGGCTGAACTAAGAGGAAAAAACTTAGAGCGGTAAAACACGAAGAGAGAAACTAGTCGTAAAAAAATAAGCTCAGCAAAGTTTGGCTCTAATATTATTAACATATGAAACAGTTTTAGCAATATCAATCCAAGACAGAAAAGTTTGAAACTCTTATAAATTCCTTTTGGAAACCTTGTACAAATTCATAAATAAGGATAGCGGTCTAAGCTGAATTTAGGCGGATCAAAGATGAATTAAATTTGACTCCTGCTTGCCTCCATGAGCACTCTTCAAGCTCAAAAGTCAAACATTTTTCCGATGAGGCAAAAGTTTTTAAACTTCAAGTTTTGTCGATTGGGCAAGCGGAGTCAACTTCAAAATCGCACCCACCTCCAAGACCATTCTTGTAATTGTAAATGACCTTGAATGATCTTGAACTCTTGACACCCGCTTGCTCCATCATCCACCTTCTAAATCAAAAGTCAAAACTTGTTAATCTTGAAGTTTTATCCATGAAATAAGCAGGGTCAAAAATTCAAAAATACCCACCTTTAAATTATTCTCGTAAATCATTCTATGTATCAATTACCTCAAGGGAAAAAGAAAAAAGAAAAAAAAAAAGAGAAAATACCTTAGTTAAGATTAGACCCACTCAATATCTCAGTATTTAAATATTCTTTTTTTTTTTTGAAGGAGAGAAAGCGAGATACCAACGAAGAAGAAGCAACAATTTTTTTTTATTTTGTGAGTCACATAACTAACACTACTTGTGTGAGGTTACTTTACTACTTGAAAAATGGACACTTGCTATTTTAAGCATAAAAAAGAAAGACAATGTTAAAGTCCACATTAAATTGCCTAGCAAGGAAAAAATTGAAAATATCTTCAAAATCTGCTAATCGAGAAAATTTTAGTTTCAATGTTCTAAAACCTTTGTTTTCGTAATACTTATAATTTTTGTTATTGAAGATCTAAAATAAATTGTTTCTCTAAATATTATTTTTATCAAATATTGAATTGTAAATATTAAAAATCATTGTATAGTTAAATCAACTTATATGCGTATACACAAGTGCACCTGGTTGATCATGTGTCTCTATTCAATTATTATTTGAGCGGAAAAAAAAAGACTAATAGCATTTAAGACCAAGTTTTGGAATTTTAACATTAATTATTTAGAAAAGTTCATTCCTTCATTAGTATAAGAGAAATTGATTATTACATATTATAAAATATGAAAAATAATATAAAATGATCAATTTATATTGTTACCATCCTCTAATCGTGGATTTTGAAGATATTTTAAGTTTTCTCTTTCTTTTTTCTAGCTAAGCATTTTAATTAAGAGAAAAATTAACATTGTCTTGCAGAAATAGTGTTAGTTATGTGACTCATAAAATAATATTTCTCTAGTGCAAGAAAAATGGGTAATATATCATTAGTTTTCAAAATTTAATGTTGATATCGTGTGAAGAAAAATAAATGCGGTACGTTGTCCTAACTGAACGGTAGTTAAAAGTTAGCCAATAATTAGATGAAGATTATTCAAGACAATATCAGGAGATAACAACTTATTAGTCCAATCAATGTGGAGTGTTCTAACGCACCTCGGCTCGTTTAGAGCTTCACATCTAAAAGTTAACAATTATAATATGAGAATCCAATAGTAGGCAGACCAAAAAATCTCTAATACAATAGGAAGAAAATAGACTTTGGGTAGGTAACTTAACTTCAAAATTAATTTATACTAAGGTGAAAATTACCCATAATCATATAGAAAATAATTCAGTTTTTCAACCAGACATTCTAGCATTATCATATTTTAACATTAATATCTCATTAAGGAGTGAGATTTTATGTTATGGTTTATCAGGAGCTGATTCAGATGCCGCATTGATTTTGTTACTTAAATTTAGGAATGCAAGTAATCAAAAAAATCATCATTATTGTCACGGCCCAAATCGCTTAGTCGTGCGGGCACCTACTATTTTCCACCTTGGTAGGCGAACTCTTTTCCCAAATCATTAATTCAACAACAACGAAGTAAATAAGACAATAGAAATATATAAGTCTCAACGTAAATATAAATAAGTGTGGAATACAATACTAATACAATCCCAAAGAATCTGATCTTAAGGCAGTACAAAAGGCACTACTACATCAATTAGTCTGGAATAAGTTCAAGTCTAAAAATATGAAATACTGTCTCGGAATAACAAGATAATACAAGTAATAAAGATGAGTCTCTGGGCTGCGGATCCATCAATGCGCTCACCCTGGACACTCGACAACAAAGGCCTCGAGAATCAGTCGCGAGGAGTAGATGTGGAACCTGTCAAGTACTCTACACTCATAAAAGAATACAGCAAGGTAGTATCAGTACAAACACTATATACTGGTAGGTATCATGGGCCGACACAGTTAGCTAACATATATAAAGTAAGAGACTGAAGAACAAACATGCTCACATTCAAGTACAAACACGACACAATCTGAGAATAACAACTCAAGTACAGAAATATCAGGTAGCCGAATCATAGGCTATGGTGAAGCACCTAAACACAAGTCTGTCAAGTTCCCACAATTCCTCAGAATATCCACAAACATAAGTACAATCAACAAATCCAATCAATAGATGTAAAATGAGATGATAATGAATGCATATGCAATGCAATCATATGCAATGGCCAATGTAATCTCCGTACACACATGTTCCGGGCAGAATACCTCCACGCCTTGAGAGTCATAACCCATGAGGGACCCGCGAAGTCCCACTCTCGCGATCCCAGCAAAGACCTCGGGCATCGTACACTCTCTCAATCCCAGTAAAGACCTCGGGCATCGGCCTCTCAACTCTCGCATCATCATCAATACGAAGTCTCAGCTCAAATCAGGGTATCATGAAAGATGAGAATGAGTGTTATGCATCATATCAATTATCAATGATAACATATCAAAATCAATTGTGCACCACATGGATACATATCTCAATATCAATAATAAGTCAAGTTCTTTCCTCTATCCAAGATAATACCAAATAAGTGAATGATAGCAATTTCACAATCACAATAAAGCAACTGAGTATCAAGTCTAGTATCAAACACGTGGCAACAAGCCAATAGGTCACAGCAAGGCAACAAGCCCACAATCAAACAACAGTACCAGCCTAGGCAATCCATCCCAACTTCATACCTGAAGGTGTAACATGCTTTCTCCGACAATCACTAACTCTACATATGCTTCGCTAACCGAAGTCTAACCATAAGGTAAACCGTAACCTACCTGGCTGCTAAGCGGGAGCCACGAATAATCAAACCTTCGCCTTGCCTTTCTGGAGAGCCTCCAAGTACTCAAGGTTTATTCATTATCAAATTCTAAGTTAGAAATAAGAAGCAACGATACCCATATTGCTATACTATCTTTCGAATCAAAATCAACTATGAAAAAAGGGGAAAACTAGCCCACAAGGGCAAAACGGGTATTTCAAAGGTGAAATCGGTAACCCAACATTCTATAAGTTCAATTCTACGCTTCAATTGCTAAATTAACTCAATGATAGGCCAATTTCATCATTCAAGTCAAAACTCCAATTTGGGTATAAACCCTAACTTTCAATCTCACAAATCATCAACATAAATGAAAGATTCAAGCCTATTAGTCACTAATTCATCAAATTCCATGCTTAGATTAGTCAAATCCACCAACAAACCTCATTTAGAAAGACTACAACTCAAATAATGAAGTAAACATCAAAACCCATCTTCCTTCTTAAGTTCTGTGGAATTTATAGCATGGATTCAAGCTTAAGAAAGATAAAGGAATGAAATCTAGGTTAGAGAAATTATCCTTAAGAGAAATCAGCCAAGAATCTCCTCAAATCGCCTCAAAGATGCTTAGGAACAATAAATGTAAGGATAGGAAATGAAGGGTTTTAACTAGGCATTAAATAGGATTCTGGTCTCGTCATTCGCTGCAGCGGTTGACTATCCGCTCCAACGGACTCGCCACAACGACCCTCTCTTCGCTACCACGAGTCTGCCACATCGGATCCCCGTCTGCTGTGGCGACTCACCACAAATCCTCACATACTCATTATAGCGGACCAGGCCTCACTGAGGCGGTTCCGCTACAGCGCAACTGGTGCCGCTACGACGGACACCAGACACCAGAATAATCCTGATTTTTCACTAACTCAATCCCAAAATCCGACAATCACCCGAGACCCCCTAGATACAAACCAAACATGCAATCATATATAAAAATATGCTACGGATTCATTCGTGATCTCGGAATTCCCAACGGAGGTATATTTGACCGGGTTAACACCCAATGACCAAAGACCAACATTCCAACCACTAACCCAAAACACTCCAGAGTGCCTCGGGAACCGAACTGAACATCCCACTAAGTCATAATTGATCATCCGGACCTCTCAGAATCAACGAATTTCCGAAAAAGGTCAGTTTACCCAAAAGCCAACTATTGGTCAAACGTTTTTCACCTTAAGGCTGTATTTCACATAAGTCATCATAAAACTCGCCCGACTACCTCGGGAACCGTACCACCCATCCCCATGGGTCAAAAATAGTACTAATAGGGCTCGGGGAAGGGTCAACGAGAGTAAATGGGTCAAAAGCACTATAACGACCAAACGGGTCATTACAATTATATTGTGCAGAATATGATTTTGAGAAAATTTGAGGCTAGGAAGCACCCCTTCCGAATGTTTTTACTTATTGACGGTAAATATTGCTGTACTGGTAGGTCAGCCAAACACTAGTAGCTCTTAAAGAGAGGATAGTAAATAAAATAGTAGTAAAAAATTTCTAAATTAACTTTGTACTTGTTAAAGTTAAAGAAGAGTGATTTTTCTCTTTTTATATTGTGTTTATTTGCTTTGGATAGTAAAAAGAGAAAATGAAATGGAAGATAATTCTTCATTTTTTTTTTTCATTTTAATATTGGTGATCATATAATCGAGATAACAGTAAAGGAGTTTATAAAGCTGAATACATCCGGGTAGTATTAAGAAAAATCATTAAAATGTCCTACGCTGTGATTTCATTATTCATACGTCGATGTAATTAAAACTTCAAGAAGTTCCTAATTCTGTAAGCAGGTCAAAATTAGAAATTCCATTAGAATGTCAAAAAAGAACTTACACCATGTTAACTGCACTGGTATATCGATAGCCTAACTATTTATCAAACATCCTTACAGTTTCTTATATTTAATTCAGTGCAAGTAGACAAAATTAATACTGATGTCAGTAGACTTGGACCATGCAAATTCTGATATTCTCAATAAGATAAAAACTAATTTTAATATTCATCAAAGCTTCTAATACGCATGATGTATTAAGTTCCGATCATAATTCTTGTGGAATATATTGTATATATATCTGGTGCCCCGGCCTCTATGAAGATTGGACTTGGCATAAATCTAGGGTTCAACTTTCTATACACCGACCATGTAAAAGAATTTCTATATTATCAACTCATCTAATTAAAAAGTAATTACAGATAATTGTTTACAATAAGTGAGATTAATAGCTTAAAAATAATTAAGCCAAGTAATTAATTACTTGCTATAACAAACTAAAACACAGTAATAATAAGAAAATTAGATTGTCATAACCTTATATCTATTTTCCCTCCTTTTAATTTGTTACCATCAAATAATTCTAATAATGAATTTATGATGATCCTTCTCAAAGTCTCATCAGTCATAACAAATGATATTGTCATAAGTTAATCACTTACTCCCCTTATATCTATTTTCCTCCTTTTAATTTTTTACCATCCAATAATTCGTTATGAATTTATGACGATCCTTCTCAAACTCTCATAATTAACCAATAATATTGTCCTAAGTTAATCACTTACTCTCCTTATATCTATTTTCCTACTTTTAATTTGTTACCAACAAATAATTCTAATTATGAATTGATGATAATCCTTCTAAAACTCTCATAATCAATAAAGAGATTCATAGGTCATAAAAAAAAACCAAGATATTAAACTCAAAAACAATATACTCCTTCCCTCCGTTTTAATTTGTTTGTTTTACTTTTCTTTATAATCTGTTTCAAAAAAAATGTTTTTTTCCTTTTTAGACAACTCTTTAGTTTCAACTTTTCATATGACATATTTAAGACCACAAGATTAAATAGTGTTTTGATACATTTTACTTTTCTTTAGTTAACAACCACAAAATTCAAAAGTCTTACTTATTTACTTTCTTAAATTTCGTGTTAAATCAAAAACAGACAAACAAGTTGAAACGGAAGGAATAGCATATACTCCCTCCATTTCAATTTACAATGTCTTAATTTCCTTTTTGGTCTGTCCCAATTAAAAGAGTGTCTTTTTTTATATTTAATAAGTTGGACAATTCAAACATTTTAAATGACAAGTTTAAAATCACAAGATTCAAAAAATATATTATACATTACATGTACACATTTTTAATTTTGGACAACAAAATTCAAAAATCTGTTCTTTTTTTTTAAAACTTTGTGTCGGTCAAATTAAGACACTTAAATTGGGACGGAGAGAGTGTAATAAGAAGAGAAAAATAAGTGAAAATATACTAAGCCATAAGTCGTTTCACCATACTCCTATAGTGGAAAATTTAAACATCAGGATGAGCTGCCAACTTCTCATTTTCTCTCTCACGCAACAATAACATTAACACCTCCACTCCTGACTCCCCTCGCCATTAATGCTATTTCATCCTCTCAACACGCTCTGCTATCATATTAACTCCTTTCATCTTCTCCACCTGTTCCCTATTTCCCCTTTCTTCTTCTTTTTTCTTTCTCCAAAGCCCTTTTAATTCTTCTTGAATTCCCTTCACAAAAAAAGTTCATCTTCTTTTACATGACAAAAAAAAAAAAAAAATCACACAAGTTTTCACTTTCCTAAAAGTGGTTTTCCAGTGACCCTTTTGCCTGAAAACTAGATCTAAACTAAACCCTTGTGTGGATTAATTTTCTTCAGTTGTTGCTTTTGTTCCAAGGCTTCACAGGCAGTAAGTTTACTGTTCCATGCATCATTCTCTTCTCCTTTTTCTCTTATATTTTTTGAAGCTTTAGAAAACCACTGCTTTGTATAAGTGGTTAGGTTTTACTTGTTGTTGTTACTTTGATTTCTATCCTTTTCTGTTGGCGGAACACACGAACATCCTTATTCAGAAAATTATATTACGTATATAATCAAAAATTATTTTTTCATACAAAAAATGAAGTTTTGGAGTTGCTATTGTTATACCATTGTTGAGAGACTGGTAAATGAGTGAAGTTGGACTCTACCAGATATTAGTTGACGCTATATAAGTTTTACCTAAGTATGAAATGAGCCAAAAAAAAAAAAAAACGAGGCAGTGTCCGTGTTCACACCTAGTGTCAACTCTGTCTTTTGTTCTTATTGTACTAAAATTTTCTCTCGTTTTATTTTTCGGCACTGTCAAAAAAGTGTTTTTTTGCTTTGTCACATCAAGACAGAGTAAAGAATTGAATAAAAAGGAATTAGTCGTCGTTTGACATCCTAAGACCGAAGTCATTTCTTCCCCTTAATTTATTTGTACCCAGTCAAAACAAAACAAAACAAAAAAAAATCTTAAGTTATCTATACATAGAGACAAAGACAGTCAGGAGGGTTGGTGGCGCGGGGGGGGGGGGGGGGGGGTTGTGTTTCATTTTAGGGTTTGAAGGCTTTATATTTATATATTGACTGGCAAATTCTTCCATCATATGGCTTTTGGATTTTCTTGAGAAGCTCAATTCTTAGAAAAGTAAGTCTTTTTAACTACCTCTTTTGGTTATCTAAGTACTCCTATTTTTTTTACTTTTATGTGTATGCGTTTCTGTTGAGATCTGTCTTGGATCTTGAGCTAACAAAAGCTAAATTCTTAACAACAAACACAATAATTTTATTTTAAACCATGGTGGAACTACAAATAAAGAAAAACTAGAACAAAAATGGAAGTTTAAGTCTTCAAATCCAAAACTAAAAAATATTAATTGGAGAATTGTTTTTACAGGATAAGAATGGAACAAGTAGAATGAAAAAAGCTTACTAAATTATACGTACATGTGTTTGTGAAAAAAAAAAATTAAATTATTTTTTCATCTTGAACTTATCTTGAGCTTTTGCTTTTGTCCACACTTCCGTATAATCTAGCATGTGTGTGGTTTGTTCACAAAGATGGGCTTCTTCTCTTCTTTTTTTTGGCAGATGAAAAATACCTAGGTATAAGAGAAAGGAGAGAAGTGAAGATGTTTAAACCAAACATGTTTGATAGCCACCATCATTTGCTTGATATGTCCTCCTCAGCCCATAAAACACCAGAAAATGAGATGGAGTTTATTCGAGATGAAGAATTCGAGAGCAAGTCAGGTACTGATATCATGGAAGCCCCTAATTCAGGTGATGATCAAGATCCAAATCAACGTCCTAATAAGAAGAAGCGTTACCACCGCCATACTCAGCATCAAATTCAAGAAATGGAATCGTAAGTAAAACAATGTAACTTATTATATACACTGATAGTGTAACAGTACAACTATTAGTGTCTCAATTTATAGAAGGTAATTCAATTCCACATATAAAAGTTGTCCCATGTTTTATCATTTGACAGGTTTTTCAAAGAATGCCCTCACCCTGATGATAAACAAAGAAAAGAGTTGGGAAAAAGACTAGGGTTGGAGCCTTTGCAAGTGAAATTTTGGTTTCAAAACAAGCGTACTCAAATGAAGGTGAGCCTCTTTTATCTTTCTTTTTCTGTTTTGGAGTTAATTCGTCCATCCGGATTTACACCTCCCACACCGATATATAATAGAGGTTTTGATGTTGACCACTACCTCGTCTATTATCTAAACCAGAAGGTAAATAGGAGGAGGGCATAAAACCTGACCTCCTGAGAAAAGATAATCAACACTAAGCTTAGTGGAGCTTCGTGAGTAGATATCACTCACTAAGCTTTGAATGCTTGCATTGAATGTAATATACGTGAGGAATATCTAAATGTTTTGGGAAATTTGGGAATCCATTTAAAAATAAACGGAGAAGATTTGTATAATCGACTCAAATTTGCTTGTGTTGACGTCAGTGGCGGTGCCAGAATTTTTACTAAAGGGGTTCAAAATATAAAAAAGTAAACAAATAAAGAAGCCAAAAGGGTTCAACATATACTATATATACTTACAAACTAATTTTAATCATATATAAACAGTGTTATTTTACACATAAGAGGTTTCGGCCCCCTCGTCCCTATGTGGCTCCGCCCTGGTTGACGCGTAGTTATTATTATGATTGAGAATCCGTTTTGTTATTGCAGGCTCAACATGAACGTTCTGAGAACACACAATTGAGGAATGAAAACGACAAGCTTCGCGCTGATAACATAAGGTACAAGGAAGCCCTCAGCAACGCGACATGCCCAAACTGCGGAGGGCCTGCAGCCATAGGAGAGATGTCATTTGATGAGCAGCACTTGAGGATCGAAAATGCTCGTCTTAGAGAAGAGGTATTACTTATTGAAAACTACTCATTAGAAAATACTAATAGTAAGACATTGTCAGTGTAACACCTGTTACCTGCGTTATATTTCAAGCTGTTTAGTCTCACTTGTTTTGATCAGTTAAATATGGTTACTTGAGATTATTTTCTATTTAATTTATGTGTCGTATTGACTGTGCGCATAATTTAGAAAGAAAGATTTATCGGAACTTATAGTTTTAAATGTGTCATGAGATTTATGTGGTGATAAAAGTTTGTTACGTACTCTTAAGAGTAAAATGAGAAATTTAACAATTGTTATCAAATATAGAAAGATGTTACGTGGACACGTTTTCATTTTTAATGTGTTACAAAAAGAATGTCATCTTTCTATATCTAAAAATAATTTAACTTTAAAAATCTTATTTTACCCTTAAAGATAATTTATATCTCCATATATCTAAGTCTTGTTTTACTTACAAGTTTTCAAAGTCATCTTCTTCTTTTTTTCAATTCTATGCCTAATCAAATAGTGTCACGTTATTTGGGGCGAAGAGAATATTCTTTTTAAGGCGGATTAATAAGAAAAATAATGTCATATAAATTAAACTTAATTAATGAGAATCTTTTGAGTGACATGACAAACTTAGAATTATTTTACACTGTCAATTTATATAAGGTAAACACTAATTATTTTTATGAACTTTTCCTTTTTTATCCTACAGATTGACAGGATATCTGGAATAGCTGCAAAATATGTTGGTGGGAAACCAATACTCAATTTTCCTCAACTTCCTTCATCAGAAGCCCCTCGTTCTCTAGATCTTGGTTTTGGGCCTCAATCAAGCCTGCTTGGAGAAATGTACAGTGCTGGTGACCTTCTTAGAACTGCAATTTCAGGCCTTACAGATGTCGAAAAGCCCATGGTTATTGAACTTGCTGTTGCCGCAATGGAGGAACTTATTAGAATGGCCCAAACTGGCGAACCTTTGTGGATTCCAAACTCAGATATCTATTGTACTGAGACTTTAAGTGAGGAGGAATATGTTAGGAGTTTCCCTCGAGGCATTGGGCCAAAGCCATTGGCATTAAATTCTGAAGCCTCACGAGAATCGGCTGTTGTTATAATGAATCACATCAATTTAGTTGAAATTTTGATGGATGTGGTAAAGAATCTTTTTATTTCTTTTTCGGTAGAGTTGTGGGTCATTTGCAATTTTATCCCTATTTTTTGCTGGTCTTTAAGTTTTGCCCCTAATAACAAATCACTTTTTCGTGTGCCATAAGTTTATATTTTTGCAACTTAAAGTATTATAACTTCGATTTTAAAGGGTAAAAACTAAATACCAACTATTTGAAGGACAAACCGTGCAATTTCTTCTATTTACTGTTATTTTAAGTTACCATATTATGATTACTCTAAACAGTTATCATATAAACAGCTTAACATGATGATATAAAAAAAAAGTTTATAATGTCAGGGCGTAGAAGTTAAACTTTTTGTTTAATTGTGGTTTAGCTTTTCTTGTTGTTTTAATTTTTGTTGTTTTTTCCATTACTTAAATTTTCTACTTCTTTAATTGTTCTTGTAATGAATTTCAGGACCAATGGACAAGTGTTTTTGCTGGCCTAGTAACAAAAGCAATGACCCTTGAAGTCTTATCAACTGGCGTAGCAGGAAATTACAATGGAGCATTGCAAGTGGTATTGTTCAATTTCTACTTGTGGCCCTCTTTTAATTTTTTTTTTCTTCAGCCACAAATTCCTTATTCAGGATCAGCATGTTTTTTCAGCATATAAAGAATGTTTAGACATATATGCGTACTAGTCTATGACCCTTTGTTACATATATATGTCACTAGTTAAAAATTTGATTCTCGTACTCTGAATTCTTTCATTCTTCTTTAAACTGACGAAGTATATTCTAATGGATTTTTTTGTTACGTTTTATTTTAGATGACAGCTGAGTTCCAGGTTCCTTCTCCACTCGTTCCAACTCGTGAGAACTATTTTGTAAGATATTGTAAGCAACATGCTGACGGGACATGGGCAGTGGTTGATGTATCCCTGGACAATTTGCGCCCTACTTCAGTGTCGCGCTGCAGAAGAAGGCCGTCTGGTTGTTTAATTCAGGAATTGCCAAATGGTTACTCCAAGGTAACGACACTTCTCAACATTTCAACTATAGAAAATTTTTACGTTGTCAAATCATAGGAGTTAATTTAACTCTTTATTAAAATAACACATTGATATATGTTCACTAGGTTACGTGGGTTGAACACGTTGAGGTAGACGAAAAAGCTGTCCACAGCATCTACAAACCTCTAGTCAATTCAGGCCTTGCATTTGGAGCAAAACGATGGGTAGCAACATTAGATAGACAATGTGAAAGGCTTGCAAGTGCAATGGCGAATAACATCCCAGCAGGAGATGTTGGAAGTAAACAGCGATTAATCTCTTCATTTAATTAGTTGGTAAATTCAATGTTTCACAATCGCGAATCACTAATGTTCATTTAAAAAAAAATGCAGTCATCACAAGTCCAGCTGGTCGAAAGAGTATGTTAAAACTTGCTGAGAGAATGGTGATGAGCTTTTGTGCTGGTGTTGGTGCATCGACAACTCACACATGGACAACGTTGTCCGGAAGTGGTGCTGATGATGTTAGAGTCATGACTAGAAAGAGCATTGATGATCCAGGGAGGCCTCCTGGCATTGTGCTGAGTGCTGCAACATCTTTTTGGCTGCCAGTTTCTCCTAAGAGAGTTTTTGATTTTCTTCGGGATGAAAACTCAAGAAGTGAGGTAAAATCATGAAGCAATTGGCTTTAATTTAGTTCACTTCCATCAATTTCTTGCCCTTATTGGAATTTATATCATCTAAGTGGTTATAGAATTGGAAAGTTGAAACGTTTGTGTGATATAAGGAATTTAAATCAATAAGTAATTGCTCAAATGTTATCATGTTGATGATATCATGTTAAAGATAATTCATCACATCATTACAGAAGGATTTTCTTTTTTTTTTGTTGACTTAGAATGAACTTTCATCTGTTTTTGTTATTCAGTAAAATCCACCATTCGGTTGGGGATTAAATTTGCTCCTAACTTGTAGTTTCATATTAACATAAGCTTTCAATATCCAAATATTTCAAATCAACTTCACGTCATCTGACCATCTGCTGCTAATTAAATGTGTATAGTGGGATATTCTTTCAAATGGTGGGCTTGTTCAAGAAATGGCACATATTGCAAATGGTCGCGATCCAGGAAACTGCGTATCTCTACTCCGTGTCAATGTATGGTCATCTAATTCTATCCAGTTCATTCCTTTGTCTTAGTATAGGAAAAAAATTATAGTATCTCTTTTAATTTCTGCAGAGTGGAAACTCGAACCAAAGCAATATGTTGATACTCCAAGAGAGCTCCACTGATTCAACAGGATCTTATGTTATTTATGCACCAGTTGATATTGTTGCAATGAATGTTGTATTAAGTGGTGGTGACCCTGACTATGTTGCTTTATTACCTTCTGGTTTTGCTATACTTCCGGATGGGTCGACGAATCATCACGGTGGAGGTAATTCAGAAGCTGGCTCTGCTGGCGGATCGCTACTCACTGTAGCATTTCAGATATTGGTTGATTCTGTCCCAACAGCAAAACTTTCCCTTGGCTCTGTTGCAACTGTTAACAGTCTCATCAAGTGCACCGTTGAGAGGATTAAAACCGCCGTAACCTGTGAAAATGCATGATAAAAATCTAAGGTAAGACATGTCTACGCATGTTTATGAATTGGATTTGACTTAATACACACTGATAGCGTAAAGAATCGCATGGTTTACTCTTTCTTTCCCAACTTATGTGATACATTTTTTCGAGTTAGTCTGTCCAAGAAAGAATGATACATTCATATATCTGGAAATAACATAACTTTAAACTTCATATTTTACTCACGGTTTATAGCCACACAAATATCTGTGACTCGTTTTAGGCCACAGGTCTCAAAAGTGTTTCTATGCGCATCACATAAAACTGGATGAAAGGGGTAACATATTATACTAGCAAGTTAAATTTTATGTTACCGAATTAAGATTACTGGGACAGTTATCTGTCATGAATTTATAGTTTGAATTTTTAAACTTATCATAGTGTATTTTTTCTGATCAGTGGCAGGTGAAATTGAAGGGGGAAGATATAACAGAAAGTAACAAAATATACATGCACTGTGAGACAAAGGGAAGGAGTCGAGAACGCACCTCAAATGAAATCCTTGCACTGTGGTGATTTTTATTTAATTTGGAAAAAAGTATTTCACCATGGTGCAAGGGTTATAGGTTCGGGTATTGACTTCACCAAGGCCTTATTAGTAAATGTCAAGATATATAAACTAAACTAGCCTCAGAGCTTTTGTTTTGGAGTTTTTTGCTTTAAGGTTTAATTAGGACAATTTCTATATGTTCTTTGAAAGAAGTTTAGTGTGACTTCTGAAAGCTTATGTTTGCTAACAAGTTCATGGATTCGGTTTTAAGTTTTTGCATTAATTTGAAATTTTTAGTTCTGATATCATATATGGAATATCGTTCCAGCAGCTCAGAGATTGATTTTTATCATTGTCCTATATATATGTTGAATGAAAACTGTAAAATAATTCATATAGGTTCTAAATTCTGCGAAAAGACAGCTTATTGGTTCGGATATATTATTTATATATACTAAGTAAATTTTTTAATACAAATATAAGGTTTGAGTCAAAGTAACTGCTCCGGTTTTTTTGTTTATCAGATTAGGTTTGATTAAAAAAAAAATGTTGTTATAGTAGTTGTATTTATACCATATCTGAAAAGAGGACGCCACTGCATGCATGTTTATGGCAAGTTTACTATCTAATTATATTCCATAAAAATCATCTATTAATTATTCAAAATATTACTTGGTATATGATTTCGACTTTACCTTTATCGATAACATTTCCAACTGAAATGGACACCTACTGAGAAAGGAAATAGAAGAATATGAGAATATAGCTATAACCCAAATTATGTGAAATATTATCACCATTAGCGGGATGTATTAATGGCTGCACTAATTTAATGGCAACGACTATTGAAGTTGTTGCATCACATAAATGAGCTGTGCGAGACTTCGGTAACAGTTCAGTAGCTAGTAATTTTTCTGGTGATGCCCATTTCTGTCTTACGATCAGTGTGCACTGTGCACTAAATGCAATTACGTTGGTTTGCTGTAAATATCAAACACCTCGTCGTTCACTTTTATTTGTCCATTATATCAAACAAATATATTCACTTCTATTTATCACTTTTAACATATCAAGAGTCACATTTTTTTTTATGTTTTACACTTAGAGCCCGTTTGGCTTAGCTTATAAGCTGTTTTCAACTTTTTTGAGTATTTGGCTGGCCAGCTTATAAGTCATTTTGTGCTTAAAATAAGCCCAAAAAAATAAGTTGCCCGTTTGGCTCCAAAAAAAATAAGTTGGCCTACCCCAACTTATTTTTTTTTTTGCTTATAAGCTGCTTTTTTTAAGCCCATCCAAACGGGCTCTTAGTATTAATTACTTATTCCCTATGTTACTCAAACTCTCCAAAAATATTGTCATACACTATTTCTGGAGGATCTGACACGCACCCATCGACATTTTTAAAGAGTCTGAACAACATAGTTGATTCCTCGAATTATTTTCCAAGACCTAAGACTGATAAAATACCTTAATCAATTATTGTTTCTTAAAGAACGTGCAAAATTGAAATTGAACAAATAAAAATAAACACAAACAGTATTTGATAAAATACTTATATAATTTCCCATGCACCTTCGCTTAATGCATCTTAAAAGGAAAAGGAAAAGGAAAAGCACTTGAATATCATGCAACTGAAGGTTAGAATGCGTAAACCTCTATTATGTCCGAGAAAAGAAAAAAAATCAATCTCATGCTTAGCCATCATATACATTCTCCGTTTACTTTTACTTATCCACTATATCAAAAATATATTTTCACTTTTACTTGTTACTTTTATCATTCAAGATAAAAAAAAATCATGTTTTATTTACCCTTGTTAGCATTAATTACTTATTTTCTAAATCATTTTCCAAGACCTAAGAATAAACATCAATCAAAATGGGTACTGTGGTAAAATATCCATGTTAATCATTATTTTTTAAAGGATGCGTAAGTCCAAACTGGATAAGTAAAAGTGAACGGGAGAGTACCAATATAGATTTTGCCCTAGCCTCATCCTTTTTTTTTTTTAAACGTGAACTTAATCATAACAAACTAACACGTGATTTTCACCGACCATAAGGAAAAATGCTCTTATGCTTGCAGAAACATGATAGGTGGATTTTTCTGTTAAAATCGTTTCTCTTTGGTAGTTTACAAACTATTTGAACAACTTTAAATTATATATTTCGATATATAGTATAATGATATTTTACACATAGTAATATTTAACAAGTTATAGCATGTATCGATCTATTTTCTAAGTTACACTATCAGTGTATAACTTAAATTCATAAAGTATCACGTGGCATAATACCATTACCGTAGGAAGAAACTTTTGTAACTGCACAACCATAACGTTAATTAATTTAATGCTATAACTCAGACATGATTTTCCTCTAACATTGATTTAACTGCAAAGCAATTAGCTCAGAGAACAGATCAGCTCCAAATCTTTTGCCTTTTATTCCTGTCCTTTCCAACCAGGCACAATATTAAGTACTCCAAACCTAACTAAAATGTAGTACTAATAAACATTGTACTATTCGTACATACATGACGAAAGGTAGAAAGCAACATAGTTTTGATGCCAAAACATGGACCATTTCAACTTTGATCGTAAAAGTGCAGTACGCCGATCCATAAACATTGTACTATTCGTACTTATAGTTAGATTTTCACATTACATAAGTAGCTAGCAAAGCTTTTGATGCTAAAACATGGACCATTTCTACTTGGTACATAGTATAATAGAGTATTAATTACAATCGTTTTAAATGCACAATATGTTCACATTTGTATGACACTCTTTTTGTTGTTATTAAAAGAATGACATTATTTTATATTTGAAAAATATTTAACTTTGAACTTTCCGTTTCACCTTTAAAAATATAGCCATAGAAATGTCAAAACATATTAAAGACGCCACGGAATTAGAATATTTTGGTATGTATCAAAAGCTATTCTTTCAAACTACGTGACCAGTCAAGCACTACTATATATAACTCTTTAGCATGAAACTTTCCGTTTTGCCTTTAATGGCATGTTTTTATATCAATAGAAATAGCATACTCCATATTAAAGGCAACAAGTTTTAAGAATAGTTTTGGTATACACTGTGTCAAAAGTACTTTTTTTTTCTTAATTAAACTCTGTGACCAGCCAAAACTACACCTCTGTATAGAATACGGAAAAGACTCATAAATATCCTTAACCTATTGAAAAAGGCTCATAAATACCCTCCTTCCACCTTTTGGTCTAAAAATACCCTTAAAGTTTGTTTTTGGCTCAAATATACCCCTCAAACTAACAAAGTTAAAATTAACTCTTTTAAAAAGCCAAATGGCATTTTGTGATTGGACACATATATTATTTAATTTAAAAATTAAAAAATATGAACAAAACTGATTTTTTTTTTTTGCATTTCGTGAATTAATCAACGAAATATGTTTTTTTTTTTTTTTTTTTTTTTTTTTTTGCATTTCGTGAATAAAAAAACGAAATAGGAAATTATAATTTTTTTTTTGCATTTCTTGTATTAAAAAACGAAATAGGATTAAAAAAAAATTAATTTTGTTAAAAACGAAATTGGAAAATATATTTTGTCCAATTTTCCAATTTCGTTTTTATATGAACGAAAATATTTTTTTTTTATCCTATTTCATTTTTTAATACACGAAATGCAAAAAAAAAATATAATTTCCTATTTCGTTTTTTTATTCACGAAATGCAAAAAAAAAAACATATTTCGTTGATTAATTCACGAAATGCAAAAAAAAAAAAAAATAGTTTCGTTCATATTTTTAAATTTTTAATTTTTAATTCGTTAAAAAATTTTAATTTTTAAGTTTCCACACAATTTTTTTAAAAAAAAATATGTAAATTACGGAATTTTATTATTGGAATTTTTTTTTAAAATTACGGAATTTTATTATTGACCAATTACAAAATGCCATTTGGCTTTTTAAAAGAGTTAATTTTAACTTGTTAGTTTGAGGGGTATATTTGAGCCAAAAAACAAACCTTAAGGGTATTTTTAGACCTAAAAGGTGGATGTAAGGGTATTTTTAGACCAAAAGGTGGAAGGAGGGTATTTATGAGCCTTTTTCAATAGGTTAAGGGTATTTATGAGCCTTTTCCGGTATAGAATATAATGAAGCGAGCAGCACATTTGAAAATGGATGGTTGTTAATCATCAGCTATTAAATTTGAGGAAGAAATGATGTAACCAGAACATCTAAAAAGTTGCCGGAAGAAATTAAAGGTAAACAGTACTGTGACCCTGTATTGTCTTTTTGTGCTAATCAGTAGCCAGAGAAAGGGAACAGTTCACCAGAATGCCTTAAGACACATTGCGTACAAATGCATTAATCGACGCTACGCAGAGTACTTAATCACCAGAAGAAGTAAAAGCTAGCAGCTGGTCTTTTGCTGATACAATTAAATTACTTCCCACTTTTTATAGTACCATTAGTTTCACTTGTTTTGGTTCATCTCCTCCTCTTAAGAGTTATCTCCGTATTTTCTGTGGTCCTGAGGAGGCACAGGAAAAATTTAACATGGTGGAAGGAAGGTGGCTCAGGCCACTGTGCTTCAGTTATTAAGTTCAAATGAAAGTTGGGACAGATGCAGCACTACTCTCTGTGACTGCTTTGCTTTACCAGTAGATATATTTAAAGAATTTAACTTATTTACGCATAGATAACTACATTCAATTTCATGATTGCGTGTGTTTATTTCACATGTTAGGTGTAGCTGGTGTATTCGGCGGCTCCCTATTTAGTGTTGTGCATGGTTCCTTAGTAATTTTTAGTTTGATTAGGGAAATTACAAATATGAATCTGCTATGAAGGTTACAAATTCGGTCAAGAGGAAGAAAATTATAACATCCTAACTAGTTTCAATAACTCTCGTCCATGACATTTCTTCCTAGCTGCTTAGCCTGTAGTAGGTATCTGATTTACTGCTTTAGGTACCAGCACTATAGCTTTTAACCTATATTGTTTCAATTTCAACCATTATGTAGTTGATATACAAGGCGGTATAATTAATACTTCAGCTGATATCCTTAACCGTGCTAACCTAACACTATTAATGTATTTTAACATGTGGTAGCGTGTAACCCGTCAAGTGAGGACGTAAAGGCCTTTAATCTCCAGATCTAATCCTGAACTGAGAAATTTAACTTCCTCAAGAGGTTGAATCTTGTCGGAGAACTGTTTTTAATCTGGACAGCTTTGGAAAACCAATAATAGTGACATCTTACGAAGGAAACACCTTTTTTGGCAGGAAGAAGCCACTCATTTCCAAATTAACAATCTCATTATAAGTTAGTGATTGGAAATGTATATGCCATAAGTTGCTAAAGAACCAAAAGAATGAAGCTCTCTTGAATTAGTGGACACGAATATAAAAAGAAAAACTAATATTGGATGTTGGATGTTGGATGTTGGATGTTGGATGCTGGTAAATATAGGAATATGCGGATAGCAACATAATCAGATTGAGGGGCTTCAGTCCCCCACATCTCTAATATATTATCCCTAATATGTTATCTTAATTATGGATGAATTAACCAATATTATACAAGATTATGTTCCATTATACATGTCATTTATTATTATTATGTTAAATTAATGAACTAATAGCAAGGAAGTCAATCACCAAAAGTTAAAACAGTATGTTGAAAACACTCTAGAGAGTAATAGTTTGATAAGTAAGACGGAACAAATGCATTTCAAGTTTTGTCCCCAAAATAAGAATGAATGCGACGTGAGATTGGACGAGATTGTGGCGCCTAAATGAAGATAATATATAAATGTAGCCTCAATCTGCCATGAGATGACATGATAGTTGGTTGGAGATGTAACGTATAAAATTAAAATAGGATGTCTAAATCGAGAGTGCAATGAACCTAAAAAAGTAAATCAAAGACGAGAACTGCCATAAAATTAAATCAGCATTGTTATATGTGACTGAATGTTGGGTCTCTGAGACCAAATACACCCAAAAGATGACCTTAGAAGTATGGTCTAAGATGGATATGATTGAAAACTTGGAACAACCACATCCAACAGAAAGAGTAAGTATAGAGAATTACGTGAAAAATATCATCTAAAGAGGCTTGCCATGTCCTACATAGCCTCCACCTGCAATAATATTGCATAGGTGCGACACTAGTTGAATGTGTTAAATCACATGGAGGAAAGTTATCTCAAAAGACATACTTAGATTCTTTTGAAGTCAATGCAAACTTAACTAAGAATAGAAGGCAAACGAAACAAAGAATTCATATAGGCATGCAATATCAACTACTAGTTGGTACAGAGACTTAGTAGTTGTTACATTTAAATTAGGTCCACTGCTTCCTAGAAGTCTTTTAGCCTAGTTAGAGAGTATTTCTATGGCCGTGCAGGGGAAATTTAGAAAAGGACTGAAGCTGCTAACTGATGTAGAATCAATCTACAAAGAAGCTTTGCAAGTGCTCTTATCGCATAGCTGATTTACGGGCATGGATCACTCAAAATTTGACCAGCCTTTAAAGGGCTGCAGAGACGGGCCTATCTTTGGACGCTAAAACAAGTATTTCAGTTCCTATAGTTTCATGGGCTAGAGTCTGTATGGACGGCCATAAGATGGATAGGCCAACCCACCAGTGTGATTTTATTACTAATGCTAAGGTAAGGACGTAAGGTTGATAACATCCAAACAAATCAATGAATAGAGATCGGAGTGGATAGGTGATGTTGACAAGGAACTGGATCCCCAGTGAAACTTCATGGTGGCGGGTGATTTGCACAAATTGGATCATATGAGGCCGTCGTTTAAATTTTGTCCTTATTTAAGAAATTTGTGCAAAAATAACCTCAATGCTACACACCCGAAAGAATGAAAACTTATGCTTTCACAAGTTAGGTCTGGCGGGGCGTAACTTTAATACAATCTTCATTCTACAATCATGTTAAATTATTCATAACTTTGGTATAATGGTGTTGTTGGACTAACAAAACTTGCATTGTTCACAAGTTATGCTGAGCGGGGCATAACTTTGACACAAATTGTTCATAAGTTCTGTCCAATGAGTAAAACTTGCTGCAAAACTAACTTGTGTCGTTCAAATTGTTCACAAGTCTTGTCGAATTGACAAAACTTATCTATGTTGTTTAATTGTTCGCAAGTTTTATAAGACTATCTTGTAAAATTGGATTGGCAAAACTTGGGTCGTTCAGCAGTTCAAATATCTAGTTAAATTCTTTTATATTCAAGTCAGAATTTATGAAACATAGAAATTAAACTGATACACAAAGCAAAATGTCTCGATTTCAAATGCTTTTACAATCGCATTTGCATGTTTTCTAGATACATAAGATACAACTATGCAGCCACAACAGAGACATAAAGAACCAAAAGAAAATGGAGCGACGAGTAAGAAACGAGAACCAAGCAGATATACAGCAAACTCTCACTTAAAATAGAGTAAAGTTTTAGCTAAATCACATCAGGAAGGAGCAGGAGGAAGGAAGAAGGAGAAGTTCTGCTGCAGGGCATATATTTGAAAAGCTTTTTAAAACGGGGGCAAAAGTTAAATATCGTCCCACAAATGATCCTATTTGTGCAAATACTCCAACCATACTCTAGAAGTAGATAAAAGGAACAAAGGGAAACCCAGGGATGTACTATCCACATACTAACGCTGATAAATGAAATTTCCAGGTTCTCATGTCAAAATACTTCAAACTTAAAAGTTCTAGGCAGCTGAACCACATAACACATAGCAAGTTTTCGCATCACAAAAGATGCTTAATCAGCCGTGAGTTAAAACGCTGCACAAAAGATGACTCAACCTGAAGCACCAGATCTTTCAGTTTAGCCATTTCCCAGGACGCTGTTTTTAAGAATATTAGCAAAAACAATGACACCATCATCATGAATCCTGACACTCCCTTAAACAAAGCATATAGGGAAGTCAAAGATACCACATAATAAATGCAATATTACTTGATAAGTTAATTCCAAGGAGCTTAGTTTTACATCAAAACTCCCACTTTATTTACAAAAGCTCAATTTTTTAATGTAACAAAAGAGAAGTACGCAAACCGAATAAAAATGTTGTTGGGGATGAGTTCATGTTGAATAAAATGGAACAACCAGACAACAGTCCCACAAATTACACGACTCTTTTCCGAATCTTCATCAACCAGCACTTCAACCAAATAAAGCATCATATGTAGTATAAACTTGGTAGAGAAAACAAGAATGCAGCCACATATGTACAAACATATCACCTGAAATAAGCAATTACGTTCCAGCAGTGGGCAGTGCAGCCACGAAAGAATTGTATGATGATTCAAGATCAAAGTGTAGTTGACGGGCCTGCTGCTCTGTCAACTCATCTGCAGCTCCCATTTTTGATAGCCTTGAGAGCCACTCTCTCACCTTTGTCTTCCCCTCAAAATCAGCTGGCAGAATTAAAAGTTTATTAAGGGAAGATGATAGGTCTGACAACAGGGGATGGACCTGGTCAACAGCGAACATGTTCAGCTTCAAAGAGTCCATGGCAGTGATGAAGTTCTGCACACACTCAGCCACAACAGAAGCTGATGATGCAGCTGATGTGGCAGCGGCAGCACGGTGCTCCACAGTGGCAGGCACCCCAGAGGTCACGAGCCGGTTTAGGGCAGCAGGGCAATCCATTTTGTAGGTATCATGGAATCGCTCAATGCTAGGTACGGTATCTTTCAAAGTGGAAGATAAGGTCTTGAAATGAGCAATCAACTTCTGGCATTCAGTTTCATATTCAGTAGCTGAAATGATGTCGCGAACATAAGCCTTCTCGAGCTTTTCGGTTGCCTTTATTATAGCAAAGAGCTCCGCAAAGTTCTCATACATTTCCCTTTCCCGCTTATCATTCCATAGCTTAACCTCCATGAGAGTTGGGAATAATATCTTTGACCTTTGTCAAAAAGGTTGGAGAAGAGGATGGGACACGCGCAAAGATGCTAAGTCTTTGTCACTGCAAAAAAATATGCCCTAATGTTACAATATGTCAATCTATAACTAACAAATCTTTTAATTACGCTGACCAGACTTATAGGCTCTACCTTCATACGGATATTTGGTAATAGAAATTACCAATTGAAAAGTGCACAAAAGTTCAAACTTCAGAGAACAGCACCCATAGAATTTCCCTTAACTATGATAGCAAAAAATAAATGTATCAGTTTTTAAAAGCGAAATGAACAGATCACCATTGTGAGGTGAAAAGAACCAGTTAAACAGACATTCTTGACAATTTATCTGGGATCTCAGTATTCGGATGATGACAGAAATGGGTGGCAGACCATCTCCCCAGCAATAGATATTACATGTTTCTCCTATAGTTTCTAGTTCCAAAGTTCCCTCAAGTAGTCAAGTTTGATTAAAAATGCAGAAAGCATCTCAAGTGAAAATACATGAGTTAAAACCACATGAAATTGTCTCTATTTATGAGAAGGGGAAGAAAGAGACAAGGATGAGAAGTAGACAGAGAAAGAAGAATAGGACAGAAAAATAAGAGAGAAATGCGAGATGGAGAAGGGAGCTAAAGAGGGGATAAGTAGAGAAAAATGGAACTGTATATCTGATTGAAGACAAGACCTTTTACCAACTAGTAATATTCATCATTTATGACATTACGCTTAGCTATTTTTAGATTAGTTATTACTACCCCTTTATCATTCTGTTCTTTGAATTGGTTTGATTTAAGTCTTGTCTTGTGATGAAATTGACGTGATAACTATCTTTCTTATCAGACTTCAGAGATAAGTTTTAAGTGTATTGGGAATTCTAACTATCCAAAGTTCCTTTCACAATAAATTCAACCTTTTCATACTATGTTTGATGTGAATTGGATCTATCTTCTCTCCCTATATTTCACTCATATTCTTCTCTTCTTTCTCTCACTGTAATATCTCTTTCTTTCTGTCCTCATTTCATCCCCTTTACTTTCTCCCCTCTCCCTTTTGGTACACCAACCTAGCTTTGGCCCCGTTAGACCAGAATATAACTTCTAAAGGCACAAATGTTTTCTATAAATCAGTGCCAGAGAGAAGGAAAACAGATGGAAAAAATTGAAGACAAAAAAACAAGTAATGTATAAACGGTGTGAAAGGAATGGAAAACCTAACCACATAGGCAATACATCTCATGTCAAGAACCAAATACAAGTAAAGAGATACAGATAAGTGCTAGGCATTATACAAGAGATCAACTTAATGCACACCTTACTACACTAATTGGGGCCAGCTATGTGAGTCTACTTCTCTTTCCAGCTTTATATTCTCCTCTTTTTCCTCCATTCTTTCCATGAGTATGATAAAACACGCCTAAAGATGCGGATCTAGTCCTTAGCTACGGATCCACTGTTCTTTGTATGTAAAAAAATATTGAATTTCATAAAAAGGGAATGAAAAATTACCCAACCCAAAACAAAATTTCAACACCCAATTCAAGAACAAACAAAAAAAAAAAAAAAAAAAAAGTAGATGGAAAGAAATACATGGGTTAGATCATGAGTTAAAACGATGTGAAGTACCTCAAGAATGGATAGAAATTGAGCAAACAAATTACTATTAACTTTGGTAATATATATATAGAGAGAGAGCGCAATAATTATTACTATTACTAATAATAATAATAATAATAAAAAGGAGGAGAAAGGACTTACGGTAAAGAGGGAAAGGTGAAAGACGCGACTTTGAATAATGGGAAGAGTGTTGCAGGTAATCAAGAGAGAAAAGAGGTGTTGTGTGTCTCTGTACTCTTTGCTTGCGACATACATAGGTTGCGTGTTCTGTTGTACCCCCATTACTTTCTTCCTTTTCCTTTCTTTTTGTGTGGGGGTATTACTAGCCCATATCCATATAGGATTAAAAAAAATATTAAAAGTTGTAAATTGTAATTAGATTTTTTTTTTTTTGAAAAAAAAACAGCAAAACAGTTTCACTTCTCAAATATTCCATCCTATCTTAAATTATTTGTCGTGTTCACGTCGTCTAAGAAAAACATTCATTAGGGGATGGATTTTAACTAGTATTTTACTATTTATTGTATTTTAACAATCATAATATCACCTCACCTCATAGACTGACTTGATATATGGGGTGGAGTGTTAGACAATCAAGAATTCTCACGTTCAAAAGATGAAAGTTGCAGAAGTAAGTGTTGCGATGGATGTGTAGAACACTAGGATACTTAGGATTAGGAATGAAGATATCTTAGATAAGGTGGGAGTGGCCTCAATAGAGGACAAGATGCGTGAAGTGAGACTGAGATGATTTACGCATCTGAAGAGGAGAGACACTGATGCCTCAGTGCGAAGCTGTGAGAGGTTGGCTATAGACAGTTTCAGGAGAGGTAGAGGTAGGCTGAATAAATATTGCGGAGAGGAAATTAGACAGGATATGGCGCAGTTTCAGCTTACCGAGGACTTGACCTTAGATAGGAAGTTATGGATGATTCAAATTAGGGTAGAAGGTCATAGTATGTGATCCCGCTTATCCTTTCATACTAGTAGTCGCAGTTTTGCTCTATGGTTTTTTGTCCTTTGATTTCAGCAACTATCTATTATTTCTTGTACTTCGATTATTTTATTTATTTGTGGTAGCTACTGCTCCTTTTTCAGATTGCTTTATCATGGCTTTTTCGCTTTTGTTATTTTCATTTTTATACTGCTTAAAATTGTTTGTCCTTATCTAATCTTTTTTGCCATGCTTTCTCTTGAGCCGAGGGTCTTTCGGAAACAATCTCGCTACCTTCCTGTCACAGCCCAACCGGAGGGCTATGACGGACACCCAGAAGCTGACCTCCTAAATGCCACAATACATACATAACATACCTGCTCATGCTCATTCTGGGCCACCTGAGGGCACTCACAACACAATCTGCTAACTTATAGGTATTATAAACTGGAGGGTAACCGCCCTCGAAAGGTATATACACACATGCATCAGTAAACTGAACTGGGGTACAAGCCGACAAGGCTACCCAATAAAACTATACAACCAAACAAGTGTTGAGCGTGCCATACTGTCTGACTGAATATAAGTGTCTATGAGCCTCTACTGACATACTGGACATGCTGCGGACGGGACAGGGCCCCTGCCCTACCCACAAACAACCAAAACATATACCAGGTCTAGACGGCAACTCCGGCAAGAGAGGAGTGCTCCACTGTCAAGCTGAAGAAGCAGCCTAAGGATGCAATCTGTCTTCCTGGCTATCTGAACCTGCGGGCATAAACGCAGGCCCCCCTCCCCCCGCGAACAATAGGGGAGTCAGTACGGAAAATGTACCGAGTATGTAAGGCAGAAGAGTAACATACACATAGGAGTCATGAATAAAATCTGAAAATCATAAGCTAAACTGGCTGACTGAATGCATCTATATGTCTGACTATCTGAATATATCTGTATGAATGCATCTATATGCCTTACTATCTGAACATATTTGTATATCTCTTCTTACTGAAAATGCCTCTGAGGGCTTATGATATGCATAGGTCATAGTGCCGAGGAACGTACGACTCGATCCATATCCCATATAATAGTGCGGAAGAATGTACGACCCGATCCATATATCATATAGGCCCCTTCGGACAGCCCTTTCGGGCATCATAATCATCATCACTGTGTACCAGCTGATCAGTTGGTAATGCGTATATAACGCCTCTCCCTTTCCCCATACCTCATATACATATAATATACGCGTATATAACGCCTTCTGGTCATGGGTCAATATGCATATATGTAAATGAATGCAATGCATAAATATGAACTAACATTATCATAATACAAAACTCAGGACCCATGAACAGAAGGGACAATCATAACAAGGGGTATAGGATCATCAAGAACTGAGATACTCCAAGTACTTCTAAGAGTAGAATGATATGGAGACTCGATTACTCGTTATTCGCTCATGTCATAAGATCATGCCAAAATGAAATAAAGGGAAAGCCTTAACATACCTTGGAGCTTATCTATTCGCCCAACTTCTACTTCTCGAACTCGCAAGTCTACAATCAAGAGAAGTTATACTATTGCTAGGCTCATCTTCATGTGCTTACCTTAATCCTTCAAATTAAATCTTTCTAGAATTTGCCGAAATTCGAGCAACATCTCCTTTGTTTATATCCCTAGCCCGAAATCACAATCTCAATAAAACAACAACAATAGCAACCCTAATATCAATAACGTCATTATCAACACCAAAATATTCCATAAAACATCCCACACGATATTTTTCAACATACAACAACAATATACACTTCTTTTCTTCCCAATCAAAGAGCATAATCTCATCAACACACCAACAACATTAGATACCATCCATATACATATAAATCAGCCCAACTACACGGCCACAACATGCTCAAAACAATCCATAACACAACAACTACAACACAACACTTCCTCCATAACTATTTTCACTTTTAAGACTTGCTAAACCTTCAAAATCAACTCAACATAAGAGATAGGATGAAGAACATACCTTATACGTGAAGAAATTCAGCCACACCAACTTTTTTCAAGACCAAACTTACCACAACATCAAGTAGAAATAAGAACAATCACCTTTCATGGACTAGTTTGGTGTAATCTTGTTAAATTCTTGATTTAATGGGCTATAAATATTTGGGGGATGTGTTAGGAAGTTTCTAGGACTCATGAGAATGTAAAATGCTAAAAAAAATGGGGTTGATAGGGTTTTTTATACCCCTCATAAATCGGTCCCGCCAACTTTCCCAAGTGGGACCCACGGAAGCCATTTGGCAGCTTGGAGTCTTTATCTTAAAATGGTCATAACTCCCTACTCCGATGTTGTTTTGACCAGCAGTTTGTTGTGTTGCAAAACTAGACTCGACGAACTTCATTTTAGGATTTGGAAAAACCTTAAAACTCCTACTATACCTGGAGATATACCCCTCCAAATTCTGTCCAAAATTCGATCCAAAATTCTGCGAAACTTTTTTTCAAATTTTCGACAAACTTATTTTCATCGATTTTCTTGATCCCGGAATTTTCCGAGACTCTCCATACATGATATTTATAATTAGTCATACTTGATAATGGCAATGTCCTTTGGTTCCAAGGTTGTCCTTCCCGGTTACGACTTACGAGATCGTAATTCATCCTTTACTTCATTGTTACGTACTTCCCATGGCTAGTACCTTCCAGAACTTCATGAGACATCTCTGATACTCCATTAATACGGTGAAATATGTGGCATGCTCATGCTCTGAAAGTGTGAGATGTAACACTTCCGAGGTAAGGGTAAGGTTTGTGTACACTTTACCCTCTCCAGACCCCACATTGTGGGATTTCACTCGTATGTTGTTATTGTTGTTGTATAATATCATCTCATAATTGAGATGTTTGTAGTCTAGAAGAACAATAACTACTAAGAATGAAACGGGGAGCAAATAATTAATTTTATCTTGATCTTTTCAAAATGATAAATAATTTGAGACAACTAATTTTAGAAATCACGATAGATAATTTTAAACAGAGGAAGTAGTTTAATACTTCCTTAATTCTAATTTATGTGGAAACTGTCTAACTTTAGAAATAGTTTAATTTAAACTTCATATTGAGAAGTTTTTATAGCTACATCAATATTATATAACGTTCAAGACCACAAATTTAAAAGTGTTATACCTTGACAAATATTATGACATGTTTACGATCATAAATTTTTAAAATCTTCATTTTTTGTTAAACTTTGTATTTATTCTTGATTTTGCTGCATAAATTGAAATAAAAGGGTACCATTCTTTTGAGAACGGGGGAGGAGTACTATTTAGAGTTGAAATTTAAGAAAATAAATAAAATTTGAAATTTGTATATCAAGATATCATCCATTTTCATTTTGTTTTATGTGTCTTAATTTAACTAAACACAACTTTAAATAAGGAAGACTCTTAAATTTGTGGTCTTTAACTAAATAAATAGTATGTACTTCTCGTAATTTTAAATATGTCATATGAAATGTTGGAATTAAAGAGTTAATAAGTATAAAAATTAATTTTTTTCAAACAAATTTTAAAAAAATTCAGATACATATATTAAGGACCCGTTCAACCATGAGAATTTTTCACTTTTTTCTGGAAAATTATTTCACTTTATTTGAAAATTAATGTTTGACCATGAAAATTTCAAATACAACTTCATTTGAAAAACACCAAAAATGTTGTTTTCACTTTTTTCACTTTCAATACATTCAAACAATCAAATATGTTTTGCAAAAACTATAACCAAACACAACTCTATATTCAACTCCAACTTCAAAATTTCAAATAAAGTGAATAATATTTTATTTTCATGGCCAAACGCCTACTAAAATAGAGGGAATAACAAGAGTCTAGAGCCAAAATGGCCCAAAAAAAGTGCTTTTGAACCAAAATACCCCAACAAAAAAAAGGTGACAAAACTACCTTTAACGCAGTATAATGGCGACGTTAACTCCTTTAGCGTACTAATTTGCTGCGCTAAAGCCCCCCCCCCCCCCCCCCCTTTTCTTCTTTTGGTTAACTCCTCTTTCTTTACACTTTTTCACGTAATTTGACTATAGATTAATCATGCTTCGGGACCCCGAAACTATAATATTTTATATAGAACGCTACTTATTTTTGTGCGATTAATAAGGTAAGTTCAATACATCAAGGATAAGCTAAACTTCGGATTGCCATTTTAGTGGTTGAAAAGTGCTCGAACTCCATTTTTATTTGAAGACTTGGTGTCATTTGCTTTAAGTTCTTTATGAAAATGGTTAAACTTGTTCATTAATAATAAACCAAAAGTAGTAAAAATAGAATCATCAAAAAAAGAAAAAACATAAAATACATTCATCAATTCATGCCCTTGAGTTGATGAAAAACTAAACATACTAATATTCTTCAAAATAACAACATCATCATAAATTAAGCATAAAACTAAAATCACAATATTCTTAATCATCATCAGAATAGAAGTCCTCAATATCGTCCTCAGAACAATATTTTGGGTTTCTTAAGACATCTTTTTTTTGTAGATATTAATTCCCTACCGGTTGATGATGCTTGTTCTTCGGCCAACTTTAGCATGTAAAATCTACAACGTCTTGCTAGCATTCTGTTGGTCTCTTTTCTAATCGTTTGTACGGCAGCCTCGCAAATTTTTGGACCTACTCGAGGCATGGTTATTGAGTACCTTGTTGGGATTTGAGCGTTGAGATTTTGCAAGTCACGAACAAGACGTTGTGATTCGGCGTACCGATATGCCCATTCGCGACGTAAGCCACAATAATATTCACGTGAATTTGTATATTTCAGCTCTCGAAAATTGTCATTACGCTTTATTAAAAGGTGAGGCTTGAAATCGTCTAGCACGAATTCACTGTTGTCGGTTGAGGAATCACCGGAATAGTTGCTATGATTTGAGTGTCATCACCACTGCTATTCGAATCCTCTGAAAAAAAATACCGACTAATCTATATTTCTACTATTCGACATTAAATTTTAAGTAGATACTAAGTAGTAAAAGGTATTGAATTTTAAGTAGATGATAAGTAGCTAAAGGCTTTTTATATAGGAATCAAACTCAATTGGTCGTGGGATCATGACTATGACCCCCACCAACTTTATTTAATACAGTAGAACTATTAATAATATCATGGGGAATCATCTTCATCAGACATCTCACAGTCCAATCCCACTTGGATCTAAATCTGGCGTAACTATGTTGACCATATTCTACCCTGAGGCAATGTATTTTCATCCGATTATTCTCTTCGCGAAAGTGGTTAAGAGCAAAATTCAAATCTTGTGGAGTGTCACGAGGCATTGACATAGCACATCTTTTTGGGCGTTTAAGCCCTAGTGACCTCAAGTTTTGTTCCAGTGCTGCAGCCTTCCTAACACGCCAGTTCCACTCGTTTGTCATCATATTGTTGTAACGTTGGTTGTATCTCTCGTTCGGGTTGTTCGAATATTCAAAATCTTCACCCAATTCCCATATCCTACTCATTGCGTCGAATATGTCTCCTGGAGAGAATGATGTAAAACGACTAATATCTCCAAATAGGTTAAAAATGACATAGTAACTCAATTTTGTGTGGAATTTTGTGTGGTTGATAGTTATTGGTCAAATTACGTTATATAACACTTGCTGCATGAAATTTTGGATTCGAATTATGACATTTTTCTGTATGACAATTGAGGGTGACAACAAAACGCAGTCATATAGCGCAGTAAATTACTGTGTTATGTTAGAATAACGCACTAATTTACTGCGTTATACATGTATAGCACAGTAAATTACTGCATTATTCTGACATAACGCAGTAATTCACTACGCTATTCTAGCACCACACTGACATAACGCGGTTAATTCATGTGTTATGCAACACTCTGTACTTAATTTGATTTGATGTAACACTGCAAGACACACTAATTGCATGCATGTGTTTGTTGAATATTCAAACCTCAAACCTTATTAATACAGATTTTGTATGAAAGAAAAAATTCTAAGTTTCATCCAACTTTTACATTTTGTACTGCTCCTCAATTAGTCAAAAAATGGAAGATGTTCCAAAAATTAGAGTTTCTTTATTCTGAGACGGAGAAATTATATTCAAGAAAAATAATTTGCGTTATAATTTTTCCCCAAAATATCGTGTTAAGTTTCCACTTAACTTAAAATTCTCAAAACTGTTCCAAGCCTTGTATAATAGATTACAAGTTAGTAGGAGTGATTTTGATTTAAATATAATTGAAAGATATCCAATGTCATTTACGCCGCAAGGTGTAACTAGTTATGGACAGTGGTACATTCAAGACGATGGTTCTTTGTCGGATTATTTGAAGGCGTCTTATGATTATATGGAATGCATAACTTTAAACGTCCTTGAAATGTACGTAGAGAAGGTCCCCAAGCCCCGTCTAGAATTCATGGCTGCGGCTCCTCGGGAAGCCCGAAATAGACCTCATCGAGAAGTCCCGTCTAGAATTCAGGCTGAAGTTACTCAAACGGAACCTACTTATGAACACAATTATCCTGACGTGAATACTTATAAAGGCATTTTGACGAGTCAAATGCCTCTGTAAAGTTTAAGTCAGCAATTTGATGGGCAGTGGTAAATATTCATTATTATTATTATTATTATTATTATTATTATTATTATTATTATTATTATTATTATTAAGTGTAGTGGCATATATTTATGACTTGAATGCTATTAATGATGTTGATTATATTTTTTAAGGGTTATACACCTGATATGGATCGCATCGGACAGTCCTCTCAATCGGGATGGATGAATCAGGTTGGAACATCCTCAGCCTATCCAATTACTCAAAACGATGGTCCTTCCTCAAGTTTCGGTGCAGTTGATTCCTATTGGTACGTCTATTTTTTTAACGTCAATAGAATTATTTGATGTGTAGTAGTTAAAATACTACTTTCTTATGTAGGGAGAATATCGTGGTTGCACCAAATTATAGGCAAAGACCTGCTATGGATAGTCCGAATTATCCGAATTATATAGTGACATCATCGAGTGATAGTGAGGAAATACCTAATGCGGAGGAAAGTGAAGATGAAGAAAGTGACGATGAGGTTCAGGCTGGAACTAATCCTCAATATCAACTAGAACTGTTGCAAGACATGATGAACAGTTCGGCACAGCAGGAAGAACTGAATTCACAGCACCTATTTGAACAGCAAGAGTCGACCCCGGTTCAGCCGCAAAGCCAATTTCGACAGCAAGAGTCGACCCCAGTTCAGCCGCAAAGTCAATTTTAATAGCAAGAGTCGACCCCGGTTCAGTGGCATTCTGATGAGATCCCTATCTTGATCATCTTCAAGATCGCCCAGATGCCTTTGTCTTTACTAGGGATGATGATCATATTCGGCAAAGTTTGTGAAAATAGCCAGTGGATCTTGTAAAACAAAAGGCTCGTATTGAAAAAGGCATGATTTTCAACTCGAAAAAATCATTGCGAAGGGTTGTTAATACTTATTGCATACAGGCGATGAGGGAGTTCAAAGTTAACGATTCCACACAAAAACTTTGGTGATTGGTCTGCAAGCCAAAATATCAAGGTTGCGAATGGATGCTTCGCGGTAAGGAGACTGCTGAAAAGATGTGGACTATTTCAATGTTCTACACAAAACACACTTGTGATATAGGTGACCTCAAAGATGATCATTGCAATCTAGATACTAATATGTTTGTTCGTGTGTTAGTTGGCGACATTGGAAAAAGCCCAAGGTATCCCCTTCGCCTAAGTTTATTTTAATTTTGATGTTAATACGATGTTCCTCGTTGCTATATATTGATTTCAACTTATTCAGGTTCCCTATTAAAGATTGCATTATAGTTGTCCTGTAAGTATATCGCAAAACCGTTAGTAGGCGGAAGGAGTATCTTAGGCATAGGCATGCACATAAGATAGTCTACGGTAATTGGGAGGGCTCTTTTAAGAAGTTGCCAAAATACATGGCGGCTCTACAATACTTCAATCCTGGTACTGTTGAATGGAAGCTCAAATCGAAGCCTGGTGTGCCCGGTAATATTTTTGAGTTTGTGTTTTGGGCATTCAAACCACACATTGATGGTTTTGCTCATTGTTGGCCTGTAATATCAATAGATGGAACACATGTGTACGGAGTATACGACAGAATGCTGCTAATTGCAGTTGGAATGGATGCAAATGGAGCTATATGCCTTCTAGCTTTTGCAATTGCAGCTAATGAGAGCATTAGTACATGGGGTATGTTTTTGGACTACTTGAGGCAACACGTTATTAAGGATCGCATGGAAATATGTGTTATATCAGACAGAAATGCTGGCATATTGCACAATATGTTTAATTTGCAGGGGTGGCAGCTGCCCTTTACCTACCATCGTTATTGTTTAAGGCATTTGAAGGCAAACTTCCAAAAGGCATATCGAAGCCCAACACTTTGCAATTAGATGTGGGCAGCTGCAACAGAGCATCAGGAGAAGAAGTTTCACCTGCAGATGGAGATTATTAGGCGGGTGGATGAGGAAGCCTTCCACTGGTTGAATGTAATTAATAAATATAAATGGACAAAACCAGGATGAAGGTAGGCGATGGGGTATGCAGACAACAAACAGCTCTGAGTCATTCAATGACTTGTTGAAATCTGCACGGGGACTACCCGTCAGCGCAATGGTGAGAATGACTTTTAAGCAGGTTTTGGAGTGGTTCATCATTAGATCAAAAGAGGCCAAAGCACTTGCGGCAGACGGTCTAAGATGGATGCCAAAACCGTCAAAAGTGTTCGAGTATCACAAATTTAAGGCTTAGTAACACGACCGGATGGAGTACAACTATGCAGAGCGAATATTTAAACTCACAACAAGTGTGCACCAAGGTAAAGGAGGTAACGTCCACACAATTTATGAGATTCCAAGAACATGCACATGTGGCAATCATATCATATGTCATGTTCTCATGCCTTCAAGTGTTGTATCTATTGACACCCAATTTTGTCCCTCCTTTATTCTAATTTATTTTCTTGGGCTTCTAAATTTATTAACGAGCTAAATTCTTTATTTTCACTACTATTTTTTATTGCTACTACTATTAATATCGTTATCCCTCTTATTACTTACATCTTCACTATTTTACTATCAACATTACTAGCATTACTTTATCATAAATTTTAATGGTACGTCATCATTTCATTTTAGGATTTATACTCGCTAAATTAATTATAAGTCAATACTTTAGTAAGTCCTTTACTTTCTACATATTAATTACTAATTGTCTTCACATAGTATATATTGTACTAGTTAATAGTTAGAAGCCCAAGAATAATTAAAATGAAGGAGGAAAGACCAATACTTCAGCCAATTAATGGCCCAAACAACAAGCATAATATGCTCCAACATTTATGGCCCAAACAGTCAAGCCCACTATCCGTTAAATAGATCAGCCCACACCCGCCTAAACTACCTGACCCGGCCTACTTATCTTTAAAAATTATTCACCATCTAAACCCTACACAAAATGAGCCGCTCGTCCTTTTCCCTTTCTCCTCCTCTCTCTCTCTCTCTCTCTTCATCCCTTTCTCTCTCCGACGACAACAATAAAATCGCAGACGCCTTTCGCTTCTCCATTTCGTGCATGGCCATTTCGGGGAAAGGAAATTAATGTTCATCCTTTCCCCGTCAGTTTTTCAACCGTTGAAGGTTTTCTTTTTGTTTGCTTCCCATCCCCTCTGCTCTCAACCTGAAATCATCTTAATAGGTTTCGTCCATTTGTGAAGTTGAAATCTGTTCCTTATCAGTTCCTTTTCATTTTTTCGGGTACAAGTTTAATGGATTTTTGTCCGTTTCTCTTTTTCTGATCGGGTGGGTGAAATACCCACAAAAATCCGAGCGTTTGAACCTTAAAATCCCGCCCAATCTTTGAACACCAAAAAACCCTAGACGTTTTCTATAAATAATCGCTTATTAATTCATTTTGGGGATAAGTTCTGGATAGCGGCCTTAACCCCTCTTAAAATATTTACATTCTTCAATCACTATACCTCTAGATCCTCATTTGAAGTATTAAGTCGTTTATTCTTCTCACTTCTGTTGTTACTTCGAATTCGAGTGTAGATTGGAGAATTAAAACCCAGTTCGCTGCACTCGAAAAAGGTAAACAACTCTCCTTTAGTTAGTTTAATTCCAGTCCTTAGTAGTTTAATAAGTGTTTATGTGTTCAATATGTTTGTTGTTTCAGTTGGCTTAATTTCAGTTTAATAGCTTAGTAGCATTATGCATGTTCCTTTTTTAGTTAGTTTAGTTTCGGTTTAGTGGTTAATAATATTTATATGTTCATGTCTTATTTTGGTTTAGTTTTTTTTTTTAGTTTAGTAGTTGACAGTATCTATATGTTTATGTCTTAATTTAGTTTAGTTTAATTTCAGTTTTTTTTCAGTTCCCCTGTGGCTGATTGTCTTGTTGTTTGATTATACTAAATCTTCACTCATGTTTAGTTAATATATGTGATCAGTCTATATTTCAGTAACTTACTAATCATGTTTAGCTTTAATTAACCATGTTTGTTTAGTGTGAATGTTTGGTCTGCTAATCAGTAACTGCCTAGCTGTGTACATGTTATCTTCAATCTGAACTAGGGTTGTTTGTCCTAAGTTTCTTTCTGTAAATGATTAGTTACATGTTTTAGGCAACCTGCTTACAAACTTTAGTTTCATCTATGGTTGGTTAAGCCTAAACTAGCTTAGGAGGGTCTGTATGGACTAAATACATGTCTATGGTTGTTTAAAGGTGATTTTTATGCTTGAATGATTACTAATGTATGTTTAAAGGCTTACATCTTGCTTGACTATAATGTGCACCTTTCATTTGAATGAAATCATGTATCATGTGTTTAGCTAAGAGTATCATTTAATAGAATTGAGTGTGTCTCATGAGGGTAGCATATGCATATGATTCATGTCCATTCTACTTGCATCAAAATCATGTATCCATGTATGTACCACTAGTTTGTCCATTCTTAGCTTAGCATGATATCATTAAAATTCTGTTTGGCTTATTAGGGGATGTCATGTGACTGTTGACATCAGCATAAACTCATATGGTCTTATTTAGTTAAAAATAGTTGACAAATGTTTTTTAACAAGTTTAAAGGGGACTGTAAGTTCAAGTCCAACATTCTGCATACATGTAGCATCTCTCAAGTGAACTTCATGTGTGTCTTAAGGTGCATTAGCGACCGATTAATGCTGAAATGTTAGTTGCGTGTCAAGATGTTCATTCTCTGCTGAATTTGACCCTGTTTTATCCACTTCTGCATATAGTGTTTGTCTCTTGAAAGTGTCACATGAATCTGCTAAATGCATATTCTCCAGAAGTACTTAGCCTAAAAAATGTTGGTATTTGCTACTCTTATGAAGTCATGACTGCTCAGTTCTTTTTGTAACTATACGAGAGTAAATCATTTAGTATGTATGCTTCTGTGTTAGAAAAAAGATTAAAGAACTTGTCTCATACTTGATTACTCATATTCAACTGGTTCTGCCTAATATTTATGACTGTAGCTGTTTTACTTACATCATGTTGCACCTCTCCCCTTTCCTCTTGGTGTGTTCTTCTATTTCCAGGCATCTGGTATATGCCATGTTAAACGTGAATCCGGTGTGCACATCTGGTTGACTGTTTGCTGAATGTTGTGTCCCTTTTTGTGGAGTGTCTTTTGTATATTTTAGAACAATGTCATTAAATATGTCAAACAAGTTAGAGATCTGCATGCTGCTTGAGTATTCTATGTCACCACAGATAGGGTACTACTAAATAATTTTCTTAAGTCTAAATATAGGTTTGGTTGGGATCACTATATTTAGTTGTAATGGTAATCTCTTTGCTTCGTTTTTACTCAGCTTACTGTATTGCCTGATCCTGCTGTCCCCTGTTTGGTTGCTTCACGTCTGGTTGTTATATTCAAGTCTTTTTTTTTCTTTGTTAATTTAGTTCAGCGTGTCTGGTATGAATGCTTAGTGTCACTGTTTTCCCTGTTAAAATTACTCATGATTAGGCAGTATTTAATCTCCTCATTTCGGGTATGCCATCAGATGTATAGCAATTAGTTGGTTTGCTTAATTTGTGTTAACTGATTCGGTCAGCTCTGCAAAGCATGTTATGTTTCTGCATCTATTTAAATTTTATATGCTCTTACATTATAAGTATACCTGTATTGATTATGTATATGTAATGTATATGACCAGTATACTTTAGCCAATACATTTATGGGGAGATTAGTTGGTTATTATGGATTAAGCTTGAACCCTCCCCGGCGTTAGCCATGCCTGGGATTCATGAAATCCCTTGGAACTTGTGCAACATCGGGAAGACGGGGGCAAAAGCTTTCCGTTATTATTGCCACAAGAAATCTCATTTTTTTAGATTCAACCCGCAGCTCAATTTCGCATCCATGTCTACTTTGCTCCCAATTCCTTTCCCGCGAAAATTTTCTAACGGAAACAAGAGAGGGGCTATTGTCATTTTTAACCTATCTCGTGACTAACCGATGCTTGTCTTTACATATATATTTATTTGCTTGCCTTAAGAGTATTGACCCTAGGACACTTAGAGTTAGATGGGATAGTTGACTTAAGGGAGGAACTAGTTAATTCTATCGATTTCTTTCTCTTCTTCTTATTTTAAAATCGTTTACAGTACCTATAATATTTACTTTTACTAGAATAATTGATTTTCAAGGGCGCACACATATTTTGAATTAAGGGGATTACGTTTTGTTCTTTTTACTGTCTTAGAAATTTTAAAACGTAACTGATATGCAAACATGAACTCAAGTATATTTTTTATAAACAATTCCTCAAGTTTGATTCAACTATGTATATTTTTATAGCTGAGCATAGTTAATAAAATAATAAAAAAGGAAAGCTCACGTCCTTAAGGAAAAAGAAAAGCTCACGTCCCTTTTGCATCACATTTGTAGAATAAATCTAGATTTTTCACATCGTCATATTCACATAATATAATTTTTATTCAAAACATCACAAATTTTACACACTAACGTTAGCTTGTTTTGAGGAATAAAAAAGGCAAACTAGTTTAGTGGATAACTTTTTCACTTTAGCTCTTTTCCAACATTTGAAACATATATTTGTTAAAACAACATTTGCATAGTTTATATTGAACTAATAGTCTTTTCATAAGTCTTTCATGTTAAACTAATCCCAACTTTTGAAATACACAAACGTTTTACCTAAACTTTATTTAGTTCACTACTTTTCATATGATATTTGTATTTTTAAAATGCTTCCACATTTGTATACAACAATCAGCCTCAATTTTTCTCAACTTAAGTCCGGTCGGTTAACCATTTTTAATGGATCTTAAAGGGTGTTTAATACCTTCCCTTTAGATTAATTGAACCCTTACCTAGAATCTTAAGTTAGTAGACCTTAAAACGGAGTTAACTTTAGACATGTACTTTATATAACTTTAGGTGTCATAATTCACCATAAAAATTAGGTGGCGACTCCTTGACTTTAATCAACCCCAGAATTACCAGAATGTTGTAAACCATTTTGACTCCAGTTAAAATGGGGTATAACATTATCGCAATGAGAAATAACACCTCCCCGTATATGGCTGAGGAATATACAGTTCAAAATTATGCAAAAACATATGCTGAAAGGTTCTACCCACTTGGTAGTGAGAGTTATTGGCCACTGAATCCATTTTCCATGGTTGCAAATAAAGCATTTATCCGTAAATTAAAAAAGAAAGCATACTTCTGTATTCCTAATGAAATGGATGTTCCACCAGGGAGATACACTCGAAAATATTCATTTTTTAATTATGTTGGTCATGATAAGCGCAAGTGTCCCTTACGGCATGGTGGTCAAACTACATCTCGCAGTGGAAGTACCTCTCGTGGTGGAGGAAACTTTCGTGGTGGTGGTGGCACATCTTACGGTGGTGACGGAAGATCAACTCAAGGGCATTAATTGATGAATGTTTTTTAAGTTTTTTTGCTTTCTTTGAATATTGTATTTTTAAAAGTTTGGATTTGTTATTAATGAACAGTTTAAGTATTTACATATTGTTATGAATGATGCAATTTAATTATTTTGAGATTGGTATGAATGCTGCAATTTTGACTAAAACATAGTACACTTAAATCTAAACCCTAAATCATGAAGAACTTAAAGCTAATGACACCAAGTCTTCAACAAAAATGAAGTTCGAGCACTTTTCAACCACTAAAACGGCAATCCGAAGTTTAGCTTATCCTTGATGTATTGAGCCTACCTTATTAATCACACAAAAATAAGTAGGGTTCTATATAAAATATTAAAGTTTTGGGGTCTCAAAGCATGATTAATCTATGGTCAAAGTACGATAAACAGTGTAAATAAAGAGGAGTTAACCAAAAGAAAGAAAAAAAAGGGGCGCTTTAGTGCAGTAAATTACTGCGCTAAAGATAATTTTATCACTTTTTTTTTTGTTGGGATATTTTAGTTTAAAAGCATTTTTTTTTGGGTCATTTTGAATCCGGACTCGAATAATAAGAAGTTGCTCAAGAAAATCTTAATCGAAGTTTGGTACTCCACAATTTCATGGTTTGAAAATGTAAAAAAAGACAAACAATTTGGCACAAGGAAGTCTCATGAATGTGTTGCAAAGTCTAGACCTCGGAGATGTGGAATAAAGTTGTCCACTAGCTAGTTTTTTTTTTCTTTTTTTTTTCTTTTTCTTTTTACACATACTAACTAGTTAATGTATTGGAGTAATCATATTTCCAAATTATCAAATCAATTGATGGGACAGAGAATAGTACGTTCTTACTTTTTACCTAACCAACCTAAAAGTCACTAATTAGTTGTTCGCTCCACCTAATTGGGGGAACTCACAACTTCACCTATCAATTTTGAGCACTTATTATTTAACTAATGATTTACCTTCTTGGGCATTTGTACATGTATATTCTTAGCATATGACTTGTTGATACAGATCCCGGTGGTTATAAGCTAGTTTACATGTGATGATCATTTAATGATTAAAGTCTTCTACTCACAAATTTCAACATTGTCTTTAAGCAAAACAAAAAAATCAATTTTATCATTAAATGACTGTGGTAGAATGGTAAGTAGTTTCTACTTTTTTTTTCTCTATACATAAGAGGTTCACGATTGAATTTTGAAAATGATATTGACTTTATCGAGAATTTTTATTGAGGGGATTCGAAAAATAAAATGTAGTAATTGGCATTTAAACTTGAAACCTCAAGGTGAATTTTAATCACTTTAAACCACTAAACCAATCACTTTTCTTGTCTTTTAGGGTGTTCTAAATCCATATATCTACATAAAAAACACCCTCGGTGGGCTCTAGATCCGCCCCTGCCTATAATATGAAATTGTTTCGATACAAATTCAAATTAATTGAGTTCAAAATAGGTACTAAAAATCAAGTGGAAACAAAAAGAAAAAGAAGGTGTCATTTTCTTCCTTAATTATCATACTTCTTCAGAAAATGATTTTCAAAAGTGTTTTTCTTATATATGATTTATTTTGGTAATATTTTTCCCTAATGCAGAGAAAGTCGTGGCTTTTTCAATTTTGGTCGTCACTCATCAATATTTTTTATCTTAACTCTTTTATTAATATTACGACTCCGATTATCAATTTATAATACTCAAAGATATCATTAGAAAACTATTTGATTTGCTAAAAATATTATCAATTTGTCTTATAAGGATAGACTTTTAGTTATGCTTAACCAAAGTCTGCCGTATAAGACAAACTTTTTGCAAAACTTTGTCTTGCGATTTATTTATTTTTTATTGAGCGGCGGTTCGAACCCAGAACTTCAGAGTGTTTTTGGCCACCTTTTTAAGCGAAGGATAAAAATTAAAGACCAGCGACTTTTGGGACATAAGTTAAAGACAACCCAAAAAGAAGGCCAATCCGCGCAAAAAAAATGATTTGTAAAGTATGGATCTTATGCTAGGCCACGGCCCACAAACCACAATATTGTGTTTTAGGGCCCAAAATGGAAGTGTTGCCCGCAGGCTTTGTTAATATCTTTCTGTTCTTTTTCTTTTGGAAAATAATGTATTAAGAAGTATATCAATTATCAAATAAAGTGGATAAAGGAGGAGAATAGACCCTTGACTTTAATAATATATACCTGCCAAAGAGTGGACTGCGTTGATATAATATCATAAAACTTACACAAATAACTATCTTTTAACAGATTCTAACAAGCTATAGCTATAAGTTGAAGATTTACAATTCGTAGCTGCTTTTAGCTGTATGTCATTTGTATCTCGCGTTTTTAAAATATAGTGAAATATAGCGAAATACAGTGAAATACAGCGTGGTTGTTGAATAAAAAAAGGCTATATTTATGGCAATAAAAATCTTTTTCAAATTATATGGTAATTTGTATTAATGGTTCCATGATTCATGCAAACCTCATAAGGTTCCATTACAGCTAACGTCTCTCTATCAAAATCACTCCATTCAAAATGTTTTTGCTGGTTTTTGTTGTATTCGATTGTATTTCGTGTTTTTGAAATACATGAAAATACAAAATTTGACAGAGTAAAAATAGGCTGTATTTATGGAACATATTATCTTCTTTTATTTTAAATGGTAAGTCAAATTAAATCAATCATGTATCACGCAACGGCTGAAGTTTCATAACAACCCACGTTTCTCTCTCCAAATTGCTCCATTCCAAACTTTTAGAAATACTTCCAAATACAGAAAAATATACACTCGAATATAATGAAATATGGTTGATTGTTTAAGAAATATAAAATTGTAGTATGCGTATATACAATGAAATGTATCAGAAACTGTGTCGTAAATTAGAAATACATTGAAATATAGTGAAATATACTGAAACAGTACACTGAAATATACTGAAATAGTATATTAAAATATAGCGAAATATACTGAAACACCACAACCATAAACTCTACTGAACCACCACAACAACTAGAAAAACCCTTCTCCTTCCTCCGCCGCCTTTCTTCCGATCCACCATCCTGCTTCACTCCAAAAACCTTACCGAACCACCACAACAAACGGGAAAAAACCTCCTTCTTCCTCCGCCGCCTTTCTTCCGATCCACCATCCTGCAAAATTCTACCGGACCACCACAACAAACTGGAAAAAATCTCCTCTTTCCTCCGCCGCCTTTCTTCGATCCACCACTGTCCTCCTCCACTCCAAAAACAATACCGAACCACCACAAAAAACCATTAATACATGAAGCATATGGAGTTCAGATATGAAGAGCTAGAACCTTAAGGTTTTTTTCGAGTTTGGAGATGGAGATGGTAGTAATAGTGATGGTGGTGGTGGCGGCTCCGGTGAAACCCACTGCTTCCTCTTTTTCCACAATTAAAACACTTCTAAGATTCACCAATTTTGTTGTATAAATCTGATATACTATCTTATGAAGACAGAGACAGTAGTAATATTGGTGGTGGTGGTTGTGTTGACAGCGGCGTGGGTGGTGTAGATAGAGAAAGGAGGGAGGGGTACGTGAGGGGAAAGAGAAGAGAGGCTGGAGATAGAGAAAGGGAAGGAGAGAGGCGGCAGTGAAGGGAAGGTGAGAGAGGAGAGAGAATTTTTTTTAGGGTTTGAAGAAGATGATAAATCTTAAATGTGTAGTGAGGGAGAATAGAGAGGTACATGTATTTCAAAAGTTATGAAATGTAATTTTGAAAAAATAAAGTTACAAAAATTAAATAAAAAATAAGGTAGTTATTATTCATAAATAAGTCTTAGAGAAAGCTATGACAGGTAAATTTTCCTATAATATTTTATCATATTGGAAACCAATAAACAGGAACGTGGCATGGAGAAATTATACAACAGAAATTACCTAGATAATGACACAATTTGAGAGCAACTTTAATTTCAACACTGTTTTTTTAATTTATTTAGACACATCAATTGAGCTGATATCAATAAACACGAACGCGTCATGAAAAAATAATATGACAGAAATTACCTAGATAATGACATAACTTGAGAGAAACTTTGATTTCAACACTGTTTTTATTTATTTATTTAGACACATCAATTGAGATGATATCAATAAACACGAACTTGTCATGGAAAAATAATATGACAGAAATTACCTAGATAATAACATAACTTGAGAGAAACTTTATTTCAACACTGTTTTATTTATTACTACTATATAGAAAGGTGGGTTGGGCACGTTGTCCGTTTGTGGGCCCAAAAAAAAATTATGGGCCCACATATTTTAAATAATTACTAATATTTAAAAAAAAATTGTGACCCACATATTTTAAACAACTACTAATATTTTTTTTTTAAATTGTGGGCCCCATATTAAACACCAATCAGTAATCAAAAATAAAAATAAAAGTAGACCCCACCACATCCAAACTCACGGGGAAAAAAAAAGTGGATCACATATCAATAAAATCAAGCAATATTAAAAAAAAAATGAATCCCATATTAAAAAAACAACAATGTTAAAAAAAAAAAGTGCTTAGAAAATCAAATAATTAAATCAATAATGATGGATTCATTGCCACATGCGTATCAACCCATTAGAGGGAGCAAATGAAATTAACAAAATCAAGCAATATAAAAAAAAAAGTGAATCCCATATTAAAAAAACAAACAATGTCAAAAAAAAGAGTGCAAACTTTGTATTCGTAGCAAACACTAATATAATAAAGTTTTAGATACGGAGCACAAACTACAATATTATTAATTGTGTTTTGAACGTAGTATCCATATTGACAAAATCAAGCAATATAAAAAAAAAAGTGAATCCCATATTAAAAAAACAAACAATGTCAAAAAAAAAAGTGCAGACTTTGTATTCATAGCAAACACTAATATAATAAAGTTTTAGATACGGAGCACGAACTATATATATATATATATATAAAGTATATATTATATTCAAAACACGATTAATATAACATTGTAGTTTGTGCTTCGTATCTAAAATTTTATTATATTAATGTTTGCTATGAACACAAAATCGGCAAATTTATTAATATTTTTTAAAAAAGAAGACTTGTTTAAAAGGAAACTATTTTCTTTTCTTTGAGATAAAACAATAGCAATATTTAAGTATCAGTTGATACTTTCAATTTTAATTCGATTAATTTAAAGGTGTAAAATACTTATATATATATATATATATATATATATATATATATATATATATATATATATATATATATATTATCACTATTAAAAAACAACTACATACACATAAATGTTTTAGGAAAATTTCTTCATCTTTTTTGAAAATCAGCGTTTGGCCATAAAAATTTCAAATATAACTTCAATTTAGAAATTAAATATCTAAAACTATAACTATACACAACCAAATATTTTTTGCAAAAATTATAACCATACACAACTCCAACTTCAAAATTCCAAATAAAGTGAAAAAATATTAAGTTTTCACGGCCAAACGCCTACTTAGCTTTTGTGTAACGAATGAAAATGTCTTGTTTCGCCACTGCCATATTAAATATATAATGAGGCCTGATTATGATTGAAACTTGACATAAGATTCTCTTCTTGTTCCCCAATAATGATCTTCTTGTTATAAAATAAAGCTATGAAGTAAATACACAGAAGAAATATGTAGAGAGAATATGTAGAGAGATATCAGTTTATATTCCTTCTTCTCTTTCAACATTGCATTTGTGCATCCTATTTATAGAGAAACAGGACATGAGATATTTTGAGATATTTTGGGATATTTTGGATATCCACTATTTGGGATATTTTTGACACTCCCCCTTGGATATCCATTAATAGATGATGTGTCTCGTTAAAACCTTATTAGAAAAAACCCTGTGGGAAAAAGTCCTAATGAAGGAAAAAGAGTGCGCATATCTAATAATACGCTTTGAGAGTTGCCTCATTAAAAACCTTACCAAGAAAACCCAATGGGACAAAACTTGGTTAAGGGAAAAAGAGTACAACACGTATTTCACTCCCCCTGACGAAGACCAAGATTCAGATGTCGGAGTCTTCGCATTCCAATCTTGAATATCATCTTCTCAAGAGTTGAAGTTGGCAAAGATTTAGTGAACAAATCTGCAGGATTGTCACTTGAACGGATTTGTTGCACATCAATATCACCATTCTTCTGGAGATCATGTGTGAAAAATAACTTTGGTGAAATGTGCTTTGTTCTATCTCCTTTTATGAAACCTCCTTTTAATTGAGCTATGCATGCAGCATTATCTTCATATAATACTGTGGGTATTTTTGTATCACACTTCAAGCCACATCTTTCTCTGATGAAATGTATTACTGATCTCAACCACACACATTCTCTACTTGCTTCATGAATAGCGATTATCTCAGCATGATTTGAAGAAGTAGCAACAATGGACTGCTTGGTCGATCGCCATGATATAGCAGTACCTCCGCATGTAAACAGATAGCCCGTTTGAGATCGAGCTTTATGTGGATCAGATAAATAACCTGCATCTGCATAACCAACAAGATCTGTACTACCTTTGTTAGTATAAAACAGACCCATATCGCTAGTTCCCTTCAGATATCGCAATATATGCTTAATCCCGTTCCAATGCCTCCGTGTAGGAGAAGAGCTATATCTTGCTAGCAAATTAACAGAAAATGCTATGTCAGGTCTTGTAGCATTAGCAAGATACATAAGTGCACCTATTGCACTAAGATATGGTACTTCAGGACCAAGTAGCTCTTCGTTTTCTTCCTGAGGTCGGAACGGATCTTTGCTCACTTCAAGTGAGCGAACAACCATAGGAGTACTTAAAGGATGCGAATTGTCCATGTAAAACCGATTTAAAACTTTCTCAGTATAGGCAGATTGATGGATAAAGATCCCTTTTGCGAAATGTTCAATTTGCAGACCAAGACAGAGTTTTGTCTTTCCGAGATCTTTCATCTCAAATTCTTTCTTCAAATATTCAATCGCCTTTTGGAGCTCTTCTGGAGTTCCAATGAGGTTTATGTCATCAACATAAACAGCAAGTATAATGAACCCTGATTTTGTTTTCTTAATAAAAACACATGGACAAATGGCATCATTTATATATCCTTCATTTATCAAGTATTCACTTAGGCGATTATACCACATACGCCCTGATTGTTTTAAACCATATAATGATCTTTGTAATCTGATTGAATACATTTCCCGAGACTTTAAACCAAATGCTTCAGGCATTTTATATCCTTCAGGAATTTTCATATAAATTTCATTATCAAGTGAACCATAAAGATAAGCTGTAACCACATCCATAAGATGTATTTCAAGGGTTTCATAGACAGCTAAACCCATGAGGTATCGAAATGTTATAGCATCCATAACTGGTGAATATGTTTCTTCATAGTCGACGCCGGGTCTTTGAGAGAATCCTTGTGCAACAAGGCGTGCTTTGTATCGCACAATTTCATTTCTCTCATTTCTTTTCCGTACAAAGACCCATTTGTGACCAACTGGTTTTACACCATTAGGCGTTTGGACTACAGGTCCAAAAACCTCACGTTTAGCAAGTGAATTCAATTCTGATTGAATTGCTTCTTGCCATTTTGGCCAATCATATCTTCGTCGACATTCTCCGACAGATTGAGGTTCCTGATCCTCACTGCCCTTTATAATATTTAGTGCAACATTATATGCAAAAACACTATTCACCACAATTTTCGAACGATATAGTTCTTCACTCACTGAAGTCTCGGGTTTGCTGATTTCTTCAGGAATATCAGAATTAATCAGATCTTGAATCTCTTCATGAGATCCTTTCATAGTGTCATTCTGATCATTGTTTGTATTTCTTTTTCTTGGATTTTTATCCTTGGAGCCCAATGGCCTACCACGCTTCAGGCGTGGATGAGATTCAGAGGCTATGACACTAGTAGATTGTCCCTTTGGAACATCAATTCGAATAGGCACATTCTCTGCAGGGATATGCGACTTAGTTATTCTTTTCAAATCAGTAAATCCGTCTGGCATTTGATTTGCTATTTTCTGTAAGTGGATGATCTTCTGGATCTCCTGCTCACATATAGGGGTACGTGGATCAAAATGAGATAGTGATGGAACTCTCCACGCAATTTCTCTTTTGATTTCTTTTCTCTCTCCCCCTAATTGTGGAAAATTTGTTTCATCAAATCGACAATCTGCAAATCGGGCAGTGAATAAATCTCCCGTCAATGGCTCAAGATAGCGAATAATGGAGGGTGATTCAAACCCAACATATATTCCTAACCTTCTTTGGGGGCCCATCTTAGTGCGTTGTGGTGGTGCTACAGGCACATATACAGCACAGCCAAAGATTCGGAGATGAGCAATATTTGGTTCATGACCAAACACTAATTGTGACGGGGAGTATTTATTATAATGAGTCGGTCTAAGACGAACAAGAGATGCTGCATGTAAAATAGCATGACCCCAGACGGTTGTAGGCAACCGTGTTTTCATAAGTAATGGTCTTGCTATCAATTGCACACGCTTAATAAATGACTCAGCAAGGCCATTTTGGGTATGAACATGTGCTACAGGATGTTCAACCTTTATCCCAACTGATAAACAATAATCATCAAAAGCTTGGGATGTAAATTCTCCAGCATTATCAAGACGTATAGCCTTTATAGGATAATCTGGGAAGTGTGCCCTTAAGCGTATTATTTGTGCCAATAATTTCGCAAACGCCAGGTTGCGAGACGATATGAGGCACACATGAGACCATCTCGAAGACGCATCTATTATAACCATAAAATATCTGAATGACCCACAAGATGGGTGAATAGGCCCACATATATCCCCATGTATACGATCTAGAAAAGCAGGGGATTCAATGTCAACTTTCATTGGTGATGGCCTGGTTATCAATTTGCCCTGATGACAAGCGACACATGAAAACTCACTACTTTCAAGAATCTTCAGGTTCTTAAGTGGATGCCCTTTTGAATTTTCAATAATTCGTCTCATCATTATTGATCCAGGATGACCCATTCGGTCATGCCAAAGCACAAAAGTTCCTGAATCGTTAAACTTCTGGTTTACGATTGAGTGTGCTTCCATTGTACTAATTTCTGCATAGTACAGGCCAGAAGACAAAGTTGGTAATTTCTCCAAAACACATTTCTGGCCGGAGACATTCTTTGTAATGATAAGATATTCATCATTTGTTTCATTTAATGTCTCAACGTGATACCCATTACGGCGGATATCTTTGAAACTCAACAAGTTTCTTGGGGATCTAGAAGAGAATAGTGCATCTTCTATAACAAGTTTCGTCCCCTTAGGTAGAAATATAGTAGCTCTTCCGGAGCCTTCAATTAATTTCGAATTGCCAGAAATTGTATTAATATTTCCCCTTTTTCTACGCAATTGAGAAAAGTATTTCTCATCTTTGAATATAGCATGCGTTGTTCCACTATCAATCACACAAATATCTTCATGATTTGTCATTGATCCAAATAATATTTGAGGATTTTCCATATATTCTTCAAAACGAAAAAATAGGCAAAGTAAACATCGAAGTAGATATTTTGATTAGACAAAGTATTACACACACTTTATTACTTATATATGGAAACATAACCACATTAGCTAATACAAATGACATGTATGAAATATCTAAGTTAATACAGATCCATCACCGATCAGATGATCTATTTTTCCTTCAGGGATTTCAAAGAAATCTGCCACATCTAAATGCATAGGCTCAACATTATCTTCAGAAATAAAATTTGCTTCGGCATCATTTTCTGCCCTTTTGAGGGAGGCTTGATATAGATCAACAAGGTGCTTTGGCGTACGACAGGTACGTGCCCAGTGCCCTTTTCCTCCACATCGAAAGCAATTATTTTCTGAATTTTTCTTTTGCACAACATCATGTTTTTCATCCTTCCTTTTACACTGCTGGTGGTGAAGGGTATTATATGGTGCATAACGAGAATCATGATTAAAATTCCTTCCTCGACCACGACCATGACCACGACTGGGGCCACGACCTCTTCCACGCCTAGAATGGCGAAAATTTGCCTCATTCACTTCAGGGAATGGGGCAGTACCAGTGGGTCGGCTTTCATGATTTTTCATCAGTAATTCATTATGTTGTTCAGCCACTAAAAGATGTGAGATTAGTTCAGCATATTTCTTGAACTTCATCTCTCGGTATTGCTGCTGCAGGAGCATACTCGAGGCAGGAAAAGTGGAGAATGTTTTCTCCAGCATATCATCATCAGTAATATTTTCACCACATAATTTCAATTGAGAAATAATTTTAAACATTGCAGAATTATATGCCTTAACAGATTTAAAGTCTTGGAACCTTAAATGGAGCCAATCAAAACGTGCTTGTGGAAGTATGACCATCTTCAGGTGATCATATCTATCTTTCAGATCATTCCACAGCGTAAGAGGATCTTTAACCGTGAGATATTCCATTTTCAAATTCTCATCAAGATGACGGCGGAGGAATATCATTGCCTTAGCACGGTTTTGGTTTGATGCCTCATTTTTATCTTTGATGGTGTCTTCCAGACCCATCGCATTAAGGTGAATCTCGGCATCAAGAATCCAAGACATATATCTATTACCGGATATATCTAAGGCTACAAATTCACATTTAGTAAGATTTGCCATTAGTAAAGGAAAACGAAGAAATCAATACCTTCGAGGTTTTGAAGTATTTGCTCGAGATAACAGAGTCTCGTGCTGATAACGTGTTATAAAATAAAGCTATGAAGTAAATACACAGAAGAAATATGTAGAGAGAATATGTAGAGAGATATCAGTTTATATTCCTTCTTCTCTTTCAACATTGCATTTGTGCATCCTATTTATAGAGAAACAGGACATGAGATATTTTGAGATATTTTGGGATATTTTGGGATATTTTGGATATCCACTATTTGGGATATTTTTGACACTTCTCGCGTTATTACTATTTTCTTATCTCATTTTTATGACAGATTATTATTTAAAATTAAATAACTTTATTTGATGATTTTTTACTATTAGTAAAAGGTAGGAGTATTTATTTAATCAACGAAAGTTATGATTTGAAGTAGTACTTGTTAGGTTTTGATATTAGTGAATGGGAAATGATGGGATGGAAAGTGAAGGGAATGTAAAAGGTCTCTTTTGCTTTGGTTAAAGCATTTGTCCCACATAGGAAAGAGAGAGGAAAAGAGAGATGTATTTATTACATTACACCTACACTAGGTGCTAAAAGGGTTGAGGGGGAAAGGACCCCCTCGCGCCGTCGTCGTCGCTCGGCTCGGCTTCGGATTTGGTCGATTGATTGATAATCTTTTTGGACCAAAATTCTTTTAGTGACCCGGATCCGCTTGTCTGACCCGCGACCCGTTTCTTTCTTTCCCGGATTAAAACATTCCTTTTCTGAAAAGTTGCAAATCGTTTCCCAAACAGGCTATATATTTCTGTTGATCCTCAGAATTGTTCCTTACGAAAAATCACTGATATTCATTGTTATACCCCTTTTTAACCGGGTTAAATTAGAAGTACAGCATATTGGTGATTCCTATTTTTTGTTTGTTTTAAGGAGTCGCCACCTAATTATTTACGGTGAATTAGGGCACCTAAAGTTTATTAAAGTTATTTTTAAAGTTAGCTCTGTTTAAAGTCTGCGAAACTTAAGATTCTAGGTAAGGGTTCAATTAGTCTAAAGGGAAGGTGTTAGGCATCCTTTAAGACCCATTAACAATGGTTAACCGACCGAACTTATAATTGATTAAGCTAAGTGTAAAAGGTGAATATTTCATGAAAGAAAGTAAGCTGGATATCTATTTATAAATATAATATATAGTGTAAATGGGTTAATGTGATGCTTTAACAGAAGGTAGATATGATTTTTGAAAGCAGAACTGGGGTTTTGGCGAAAGATTTCTACCGCAATGAACTAATGTCATTTATTTCAAGTTATGTTTCCAAGCTTAAACATTTATAAGCTCGTTGAAAATATCTTTTGGTTGAAAGTTCATTAAGGATCACAATGGTATCATAGAGGTTTGTTATTTCAAACTTGAAATCAGATCCCTTTGAAACGGTATTTCTGGAAAAGGTTACATTTGAGCTTAAAAGTTAAAATCCAAACCTTGTTTTCATTTATTATAGCCAAACCCGACGGCTCTGGCCAAACTCATTCAAAATAAAATGAAATTTCCTTTTGTTAGGAAAGCTAAGAAAGAAAAAAAAAATCAGATATGCTACTTAACTTAGGAAATAAGTTCATTAGTTAAATGCTAGCTAATCTTAAATAAATAAAAATCCTACGTGATTTCCTACATAGATAAATAACAGAAACTTACCACAAAAAAAAAAAAGCCAAATGAACACAAAAGCTTAGAATTTTAAAAGGGCTCTACCAACAATAAGCAACAAACATCCATGCCAGATAATATGTAAAGAAACAAGAAGCATATCATAAAATGATAGGGGGGTTGAAAGATAATCATAGCAGGATGCTCCCCATTTTCCCCAGCTTTTCATGTTTGTTGAGAGGTATTATTCGGGGCAGCGAGAGACAGAAAGAAATGTAGATGCACACTCCAGGGTTTGCGGTGACGTCGAGTCTCAACGTGGGGACTCTTCGGCTCTGGTGTTATCATGCGAAACAAGGTAAAATAAAGAAAGATTAGAACATGAAACAGATACTAATGTGATACTAATAAATAGACAAAGTTAGATGTATGCAAACATTAGGCAAAATAGAGATACAAACTGTTAGATATAAAGAAAGATATAACATAGTGATAGCCTTAATACAGCAGCAAAGTAATAGCGAGAAGTGGCAGTAGAAAGACCAAAATGCACAACAGTTCATGGCATCACATGGCTGCAGCTAGGTGCATCTTAAAGCATTTGAAGGTTTGCTACACTTTCCACAAAGTATTCATCACAGTCATCAATTACATCCCAAACTATTTGATTAGGCCTCAGCTATCATAAGTTTATTTGATTTAACAAATAGTATAGGACAGGCAAGGGCAAACTATACAGATTTATCAAGTTGAAAACAAGTGATCAACTAATCTTGCAAAACACCAACTGACATCCATTTCCTTCATTTTTCCTTTCAACAATACTGGGCTCCTACTTGTTCCTTTTATTTTACAAAAAAAACGAATTCCTTCATTTGAAGAATCAAAGGCATTTTACCAAAGTTTCATTCACACATAAACACAGAACTCACTCACTAAACACATAACAATGTCCTATTCCATTCTACTATCCAAAGTCCAAATTTACCTTACATTGATCATTACCAGCTTAAGACAACATGATATGGGACGCACAAAAAGAAAGATAACAGGGTAGGTTAAGAGGGAGCTGGAAAACAACAAGTTACAAGCTAGTGGCTACTAAAACAAATAATCAATCACACACACTTTGACTAGACAAAGAACCAAGATCAACTACTGTTAGCCGATAACTCAATCAGAAACTATTTTCAAGAAGCCTGTACACCAATTCGTTGGATATACAGAAACAGTGGACAACGAATTGAAATTTTCCAGGTTTAGACAGAAATTGGGCAGACACAGCCAACATTATAACAGATTTGTCACACTCGAACATGTTTTTCACGAACAATACGTCTGTTCTAAAATATGCAAAGGGAAAGCATTGATCCATATTATGACGTGGACAGCAGTAAAATGACTAAACTATACCGACAGTTTAGAACTCATCGACCATCTAAAAGAACATCTAAATATAGTCTAGACATGGAATTTAGCAAGACCGACTGAAAATGGAACAAGGTTTAATACATGACTTGTTAATGAAAATCAATACAAAATTCGGATTTAGAACCAAACAGAATTCAACAACCAATATCGACATGTTGTATGATCATTTTATCGTACTTGAATCTAAGCAGATTATATTCATGACAGGGTATATCATTTGAATAAGTAGAGTAAAAGAGAGACGGTACTGGCCTGTTCTAATCATATACGTAATATACCTAAGATATACACACCATGGTGTGTATATCAGATGTATGTCGAAGGTATATCTTCTTATTATCTTGATAACCCACTGTATATCCTATGTATATTCGGTTTTAAATATGTCCTAAGTTCTGGAAATTCAGTCTAAACATCCAAACTACATTTCAAATTGATTTTAGCAGTTATCAACCTATCCTAACAGCTCCCAAACATCAAACAAATAACATGACGACAAAGAAACCACATAACTACTAAAGAAATATAGCAGAATAAGCTAAGAATTTTAACTAAAGCAGAAACTAAAGACTATAAGCAATAAATGTATCGAGTTTACCTTTTTTGTGTGCAATGAACTGAGGCGTCGAAGTCGTCGAATCTATGTTTCGAACAGGATGAACTCAAATTCTTTTGAGTTCTAAACTCAACAAATCCGCAGAATAAAGTTTTAAAGCCAAAGAAAATCAAATTGAATTTGTTGGAAACCCCTTTGTTGCGGCTAAAGTTCACCGGAAAAGAAAAAAAATCAAGTGTAGAAGATGGTTGGGTCTCCCAAAACACTGAATATCCTCCTTTCTAAAACGAAGTTCCGTCCCCCCCAAACTCTAAAAGATCCCCCCAGATTTATAGGGTTTCGTTTGGTTTTAAGAAAAGAGAGAGATGAGCGTATGAGAGATAGGAGTGGGAGACAAAGAGAAGTGGAAGAAGCGTGAGGCGTGGGGGGACAAGGAGAAGTGGATGGAGCGGAGAACGTGGGAGAGAGAAGGGGAGGCGGCGGGTGAAGGATGGAGAAGAGAGAGAGAGAGAGATGAGGGATTAGGTTTTAGTTTGGCTGATGAAATGAAGTGGTTGGGCCGGGTCAGGTATAGAAATAGTGGGCTGGTCCGAAATTAACCTGGGGCTGAGTTGAATTTTAAGTGTGGGCTGAATTGTTTTTTGGGTAGGGTAATAATGTGGGCTGGTCCGTTTGTTGGTCCGAAAATGAGTTCTTCTTTCTTTGTTTCAATTATTTGTGGGCTTCTAATTTGACAACTAGTACAATATTTATTATGTGAAGATAAATAGTAATTAGTATATAGAAAAAATAAGGATTTAACAAAGTTGTCTTGTAATTAATTTAACGAGTCCAAACCCGAAAACGATAAAAGTAGTGATATTAATAGTAGTAGCAATAAAATATTGTAAAAAAATAAAGTATTTAGCTCGTCAGTAAATTTAGAAAACCAAGTAAATTAAATAAAAGAGGAACAAAATTGGGTGTCAACATTCATCTTCTTTTCTGCACTTCTTAAAATTCTCGTGTGACATACTGCCTTCGAGTGGTTCGCAGTCACCTTAATTTGATGTACCGCTATTTTGGTGAGTAAATCGTTCTATCCTGGGAGGAAAGATTCCAACACCTCGGGTACATTGAGGGGAATAATTTCCTTAAGGACACACTGTGCATTCAGTGGGCTCGATTTTTTGTTCTTACACAATTTTCAGACACTGTTCTTATTTTCCAGTTTCTGTTATTTCTTTCCAGAAATTATTTGTTACTAGTTCAACGTTTTTCCTTTTTAGGTAATACAGATTGCTAACAATCTTAAGGAAATTACAATTTAATATGTATAAGTATTAATCTGTATTCTGCTTTGGAGACTAAAACCTGTGTGGTTTTCTACTCCGTATGAAACTTCATATTCTGACTTGAAGACATAAAAACTTCATTGGAATATTAAAGTTCATACTTGTACAACGATTTGAAGAATATAAAACCTTCATCGTTGCTGTTATAAAAGTTTTGATATTCTGAGTATTAACACAGTCTGTCTATTTTGACAGTGAAAAGAAATGGCAAGTGAAACTGCTACTACTTCCGCGACTGTTGCGGCAACAAGCCGCACTGCTGTGCCACCGGCGGAAAAACCAGGGAAATTTTCTGGAGCCAACTTCAAAGGATGGCAGCAAAGAGTGTTCTTTTGGCTTACCACTCTTGGTATGGAAAAATTCACCAACGAAGACCCTCCTGTGCCTGCTGCCGATATGCCGCCAAATGAAAAATTTATGATTTCTGAGGCATGGAAACTAGCGGATTTTCTATGCAAGGGCTACATCCTAAGTGCATTGGATGATGATTTGTACAATGTCTACAGTGCTATGAAATCTTCTAAAGAATTGTGGGATGCACTTGAGAAGAAATATAAGACTGAAGACGCATGCTTGAAAAAATTTGTGGTTGCTAAGTTTCTAGACTATAAAATGATAGATAGCAGAACCGTTGGAACCCAAGTTCAAGAGCTTCAACTTATTTTTCATGACCTTATTGCTGAAGGCATGGTAGTTAATGAAGCATTTCAAGTGGCTGCAATGATAGAAAAGTTGCCTCCTTCGTGGAGAGATTTCAAAAATTATCTAAAGCACAAGCGCAAGGAAATGAAGTTGGAAGATCTTGTGATCCGTCTCAAGATTGAGGAAGATAACAAAACAGCTGAAAAGAAGTCGCGTGGAAATTCAACGATTATGGGAGCGAACATCGTTGAAGAAGCTGCTCCAAAGAATAAGAAAAGGAAGAAACCTTTTGGAAAAAATAAGGAGCAGAATAAGAAAAAATTCAAGGGCAATTGCTTCAATTGTGGGAAAGCTGGCCACAAAGCCCCAGATTGTCGGCTCCCGAAAAAGGACACGGGAAAGGGACAAGCCAATATGGTGGAGAAGAATGATGGCATGGATGATCTGTGTGCTATGCTATCGGAGTGCAATTTGGTTGGAAATCCAAAGGAGTGGTGGCTTGATTCTGGTGCCACTCGACATGTTTGCGCTGTAAAAGAAGCATTTACAACCTATGCTCCCGCTGGACCCGAAGAGGAACTGTTTATGGGAAATACTGCAACAACCAAGGTTGAAGGATATGGAAATATACTTCTGAAGATGACTTCCGGCAAGGTGCTGACTCTCAACAATGTTCTGCACGTTCCAACTATTAGGAAGAATTTAGTTTCAGCCGGACTACTCGTAAAAAACGGGTTTAAGTGCGTGCTGGTTAGTGAGAAAATTGTAATAAGTAAGAATGATATGTTCATAGGAAAGGGCTACCTCACCGAGGGCCTTTTCAAACTCAATGTAATGGTTGTTGACAGTATTAATAAGAATTCAGCTCCGTCTTACTTATTGGAGTCAAATGATTTATGGCATGTTCGTTTAGGACATGTCAACTACAAAACCTTGCGAAAATTGATTAATTTAGAAGTATTGCCTAAATTCGAGTGTAATAAATCCAAATGTGAAATTTGTGTTGAATCTAAGTTTGCTAAACATCCATATAAGTCTATTTATAGGAGTTCAAATCCTTTAGACTTAATCCACACAGATTTATGTGATATGAAGTCAATACCATCTCGCGGTGCGAAAAAGTATTTTATAACTTTTATTGACGATTGCACTCGATATTGTTATGTGTATTTGCTTAATAGTAAGGATGAAGAAATTGATGCATTTAAGCAATACAAGAACGAAGTGGAAAATCAATTGAATAAAAAGATAAAAATGATTAGAAGTGATAGGGGTGGAGAATATGAATCTCCTTTTGCAGAGATATGTTTAGAATATGGAATTATTTATCAAACTACTGCCCCCTACACACCTCAATCAAATGGAATTGCGGAAAGGAAAAACCGAACATTAAAAGAAATGATGAATGCTTTATTAATAAGTTCCAGTTTACCGCAGAACTTGTGGGGGGAAGCTATCCTTACAGCTAATCGAATACTCAACAGGGTGCCCCACAGCAAAACACAATCTATTCCATATGAGCTATGGAAAGGAAGAAAACCCAACTTGAAATATTTCAAAGTGTGGGGGTGTTTAGCAAAGGTCCAAGTTCCTTTGCCCAAAAGGGTAAAAATCGGACCAAAAACTGTGGATTGTGTTTTTATTGGCTATGCTACAAACAGCAAAGCTTGTCGGTTTTGGGTTCACAAATCGGACAATCCCGAAATTTATGTTAATACTGTAATTGAATCAGATAATGCTGAATTCTTTGAAAACATTTATCCGTATAAAACTGAATGTGAGTCGTCAAGTGAAAGATCTAAACGATCGCGAGAAGAACCAAAGGAAAGTAAACCAATCGAAGAGGATCCAAGGCATAGCAAACGTCAAAGGATATCTACTTCCTTTGGACCAGATTTTGTGACATTCCTGCTTGAAAATGAGCCTCAAACATTTAAAGCAGCAATGTCTTCTTCTGATTCAGTATTTTGGAAAGAGGCAGTCAATAGTGAGATTGAATCTATTTTGAACAATCATACATGGGAATTGGTTGATCTTCCTCCTGGAAATAAACCTTTAGGATCAAAATGGATTTTTAAAAGAAAAATGAAAGCTGATGGCACTATTGACAAATATAAGGCAAGACTTGTGGTCAAAGGTTATAGACAAAAAGAAGGCCTTGATTACTTTGACACATATTCGCCGGCAACAAGGATAACATCTATTCGGGTGTTAGTGGCATTGGCAGCCGTATATGGTCTTGAAATCCATCAAATGGATGTCAAGACAGCTTTCTTAAATGGAGAATTGGAGGAAGAAATTTACATGGAACAACCTGAGGGTTTTGTGGTTCCTGGTAAAGAAAGGAAAGTGTGCAAACTTGTCAAGTCACTTTATGGACTTAAACAAGCACCTAAACAATGGCATGCGAAATTTGACCAAACAATGTTGGCAAATGGATTTAAGATTAATGAGTGTGACAAGTGTGTTTACATTAAAAATACTCCAAATCATGAAGTCATTGTTTGTTTATATGTTGATGACATGTTGATAATGAGTAGAGATATTGCCGATGTAAAGGCTACGAAGCGTATGCTTGCTAGCAAATTTGATATGAAAGACTTAGGGGTTGCTGATTTGATCTTAGGAATTAGGATCCATAAAACTCCACAAGGTCTAGCTTTATCACAGTCTCATTATATTGAAAAGGTACTTGATAAGTTCAAGTATTTAAATTTCAATGTTGCAAAGACTCCAATTGATGTAAGTTTTGCACTTCAAAAGAATGAAGGTGTCACTCACAATTGGACTATGCACGAGTTTTGGGAAGTTTGATGTATATTATGAATTGTACACGACCAGACATAGCATGTGCTATTAGTAAGCTGAGTCGATTCACGAGTAATCCCAATCAAACTCATTGGATGGCAATGAAACGAGTCTTGGGGTATTTGAAACACACCCAAAACTATGCTTTGCATTACAATAAATATCCCGCAGTAATTGAGGGATACAGTGATGCAAACTGGATCACCGGATCATCTGAAGTTAAATCCACGAGTGGATATGTTTTCACCGTTGGTGGAGGAGCAGTGTCTTGGAAATCATCAAAACAGACATGCATCGCCCGCTCTACAATGGAATCTGAATTTATAGCTTTGGACAAGGCCGGTGAAGAAGCTGAATGGCTCCAAAATTTCTTGGAAGATATTCCATTTTGGCCCAAACCTTTGGCACCTATATGTATACATTGTGATAGCCAAGCGGCAATAGGTAGGGCAGGGAGCGTTATGTATAATGGAAAATCGCGTCACATTTGACGGCGACACAATACTGTTAGACAACTACTCTCTAGTGGTGTTATCACTATTGACTACGTAAAGTCAAGAGATAATGTATCGAATCCGCTAACGAAAGGCCTATCTAGAGAGGCTGTTGAAAGATCATCGAGGGGAATGGGGTTAAGGCCTAGGACAAGTCATCATGGCGGTAACTCTACCTAGTAGACTGGAGATCCCAAGAACTAGGTTCAAAGAGATCAAACAAAGTTATGAATGACGGTTCAACATTGTCAAATAACTCAATCCATTCTCGTGATGATGACAATGTTCAGAAACAAGGATAAAACTTTAAGGCTTTTTAATGAGTTAATAAAGCATTAAAGTTTTTTAATGATTATCTAAGTCTGGCAGAAAATGACTAGATAGTGTGTCTATAGGACTACACGTTTAGAAGTCACCTATGTGAGTGTGAAGTATAAGCCGCTTCAAGGGGAATGATGGTAAAGGCCCATTCTCTATGCATTCACGAAACCAGGCGGTGTTCATAGCTGAAACGAACACAACCGTGAGAACCATAGATGGTTGAGGGTTAGTTGTGTGACTTATGTTGTCTAGTTATACAACAAAGTTCGACGGTTCAAAGATATCGCATCTACCGATTGATCGAGTATATCCGATATAAGTTCACTACGGAAAGTTCAAAGGAAAACCTACTTATCCAGATGCAATTAATCTTCGCTTGTATATCACACACTTGTACGTGCATTCCTTTATCTTATAGCCATTCCCCATTCATGTGGGGGATTGTTGGGTTTTGATATTAGTGAATGAGAAATGATGGGATGGAAAGTGAAGGGAATGTAAAAGGTCTCTTTTGCTTTGGTTAAAGCATTTGTCCCACATAGGAAAGAGAGAGGAAAAGAGAGATGTATTTATTACATTACACCTACACTAGGTGCTAAAAGGGTTGAGGGGGAAAGGACCCCCTCGCGCCGTCGTCGTCGCTCGGCTCGGCTTCGGCTTTGGCTTTGGCTTTGGATTTGGATTTGGATTTGGATTTGGATTTGGATTTGGTCAAGTGATCTGATTGATTGATAATCTTTTTGGACCAAAATTCTTTTAATTTTAATTTAATTAATTATTTCCAAATCCTGACCCGACTCGCGACCCGTTTCTTTCTTTCCCGGATTAATTTAAAACATTTCCCTCCGTTTTTCCCAACGGAATTTTCTGAAAGGCTGCAACCTTTTCTGAAAAGTTGCAAACCTTTTCTGAAAAGTTGCAAATCGTTTCCCAAACAGGCTATATATTTCTGTTGATCCTCAGAATTGTTCCTTACGAAAAATCTCTGATATTCATCTTCTTTTCTGCACTTCTTAAAATTCTCGTGTGACATACTGCCTTCGAGTGGTTCGCAGTCACCTTAATTTGCTGTACCGCTATTTTGGTGAGTAAATCGTTCTATCCTGGGAGGAAAGATTCCAACACCTCGGGTACATTGAGGGGAATAATTTCCTTAAGGACACACTGTGCATTCAGTGGGCTCGGTTTTTTATTCTTACACAATTTTCAAACACTGTTCTTATTTTCCAGTTTCTGTCCAGTTTCTGTTATTTCTTTCCATAAATTATTTGTTACTAGTTCAACGTTTTTCCTTTTTAGGTAATACAGATTGCTAAAAGTACTTTCTATACAATTATTACATATATAAATTTACTTTAAGTAAATTAAAGATCCATGTGTCAATTCAAACTAAAAGTAAGTAGATTTTGATTCATGTACTTTAATCTTCTTACTGAGGCTTAGATATCATCATATTGAGTAATTTTATTCTTGTTCTTGACTCTCATGAATCATTCTCCACTTTGTCAAAAGTACCTTCAATAATGCATTCATAGAAAAGGGAAATGAAGTTAAGTGGTGCAGTTATAGAATTAACTATTAGGTTGATGGAGTTAAAAAGGATTAAGAAATTAAAATATTCAAAAAAAGATCGACACTTATATTAGACTTTTTCTGTTGTTGCAACTTAACAGATTTATCTTGAAAGACACTATTACAATCTACTACATTTGCTTGATATATGATGAAATAAATAATAGTTATTTTAATAGACCAATTAATTGTTATAAATAAAATCATCCAAAATATATTCTTCCTTGAGGAACCCATTAAAAGTTGGGAACTTACATAAATAGCTACCTTTTATTGGCTTCTAACTAGATATAACTATAAAATACAAAATTACCAAGCGTAGCTACTTTACTTTAAAAACGCGTGTATTTCTGTTTTTTTGAAATATAGAGAAATATAGTGAACAGTAAACACGCTCCAGTGAAATCAGGAGCTATTTATGGAACAGATTTTTTGAAATACAGTGAAATACACGGAAATACAAAATCGGGTTGAGTAAAAATAGTCTATATTTTTTGAACAAATTCTTCTTTTTCTTTTTAAATGGTAAGTTAAATTAAATCAACCATATTTCAAGCATTCCATAATAGCTCACGAATCTCTCTCAACTTTTATCACAATCAAAACTTTTTTAATTCAAAAACCACTAAAGATCTGAAAACTTCCAAATATAGAAAAATTATACGCTGGAATACAATGAAATATGGTTGATTGTTTAAGAAATATAAAGTTGTAGTATGCGTATATATAATGGAATACAATGAAATATATCAGAAACTATTTCATAAATTAGAAATACAAAATGCAGAATTACATTGAGATACAGTGAAATACAAAAATCGTGAAAACAAAGTGGAGCAAAAATAGACTCTACACAAAAAAAAAAGTTAAATACATTTAAATACAGTGAAATAATACACTGAATATACTGAAACATTTTATCAAACACTTGGTGGATGTGAAGCTCCACAACTCTCATCAATGGTGTTTCTACAACAACAACCTATTCTCTTACTCCTAGATGATGCTACAATATCATATTGCTATAATCAATACTATTCTTCATCACTCATAAGATAAACAACACCATATGATTAACAAATATAAGAAAGATTTTCCTCTTATTTCGGCCTATCCATGGAGATTTAGCAAATAAATTGTTATGGTTGAGCTTCGGCCATTGGCTGGAGATCCTCCACTACTTTTGGTACTATTTGGAATCAGCAAACTAATGGAAGGAAAAGCTTGGAATTTTGGTACTGCTTGAAATGAGCAAACTGTGATGGGGCAGGAGAGGGAACGGGGAGAGAGAAAGAGAAGGGTGAGGGAGAAATAGATTTGAGAGGTGAGAGAAAACCAATTTAAAAGAGAAACTTGTAAAATACAGGACACTAGTTATGATGTGTAATTTAAGAAAATATTTTAGTTATAAACAATAAATAAAATAAAAGATAGTTACTATTTATAAATAGGTCTTAGAAGTAATTATGACAAGTAAATTATCTTTAAAAGTTATCGAATATAGGTATTTCAATAACACCGTATCAAAGTAACAAGCAAGTTTTGAAAAGTCTGAGGGTCTTTTCAACTTTGAAATTGTAACACGTTAGCGAATGACCCTTTCCAGCTTATGAAAAATCTTAATTATCCTGATTGATTGATGACTAAGAGATGATGAAGCAGGAAATTATAAATTGATATACACGGACAATTAATTTTTTATTTTTTGGGTGTGATATTAAGTGATTAGTGTTATAAAATTCAAAGCAAAAGGCTGTTCACTGATTCCGACACAAGATAAACCACGGGAATTAACAAAATTTGTATATTGATTTGCATTATTTTCTAAGACGAAATATAAGTTTTTAATATTAAACTTCTTCAAATAATATGTACATATTACAAAAGATCATCACAAAATATTAATTTAAATAAAAATAAAAATGACACCCTTTTGATACACAGAACACACCTTAGATCACAAGTTCAAATCCCAAATGTGACACTTTAGTATTTTTTGAACCTCTTGTATGAATTTTTGGTTCCACCACTAGTCGTGAAGAATATGTACAATTGTGCGAGTGTTCAGATGTTAAAATCAAGCAACACCAGCTTCGCACCTACCCCAAGAATCAGAGAAAAAGGGACTCATATAAGGATGTTAAAATCAAACAACACCAGCGGTCTCGTTGTAGGTCCACATTAAGGACACTAGGGGTGGGCGTTCGATTTGGTTATTTCAGCTTCGGTTTTTTGAAGGTGGACACCGAACCAAATTAGTTTGGTTCGATTCTTTCGGTTTCGGTTTTTTGAAGTTCGGTTCGGTTCAGTTTCGATTTTTTCAATTCGGTTTTTTTATATGATATTAGAAGTGATTCCATTTACACTAATTCATATTCTTAAAAGCAACAAAACATAAAACTGATAAATTGAAATCAAAATCAAACAAACAGGATACACAAGAACAAAAAACCATAACCATGACATATGATTACTAGGTGTTATATACATACCGTAAGAATAATTAAGAAAACACATAAATGACATACATTAATCCTAAAGACACATCCTAGTCATCTTTTTTTTGTTAAGGATATTTGATTTTCTCAACTGATGTGGAAAATTAGGGATACAAAAGCAAAAGAGGGCTTATTATAATGGGGTTTTTTCCTTAAACTTAATGGCCTGGACTATTTTAATTTGTTTGGGTAATGTATTAAATTTCGGTGGGCGTTCGGTTTTTCGGTTCGGTTCTATCAAACTTCAGTTCGGTTATTTCAATTTCAATTTTTTAAAGATAGACACCGAACCAAACTACTTCGGTTCGGTCCGATTTTTCGATATTTATGCCCACCCCTATTAAGGATGGAAGCAATGGAGATGTTGCTGTTGATCACTAAAATCGTTATTTGGTAACCTAATACATCATTTGAGCGCCCCCACACTTTTTTTTTTTTTTTTTGGTGCTTCAAATATTATGAAATTTCTATCTACAAACATAGATAGAGCTATTTTCCTATTTTCCGACTCACCTATATTCGACACACGTTTACCACTCCCAGTTATGTACAAGACAGCTATAAAAATATATAAATAAGACAAAGGGGTAAAAGAGAGGAATTTGATAAAATCACTATTCATTACATTAATTAACATTTAATTTTCTTTTGATTTACTTTTTGAAATAATTTAGAGTATAATTTATGTACTCACTTATGAGGAAATATTTACAGTAAATATCTTTATTATTTTGAATAAAAGCATACGTTTGAATTTTTTTATATCAAAATAGTATTTAAAATTAATTTTCAAAACACTGTTTATTTAGAAAAGCATGAGCGAGAGAATATTTACAATAAAAGAATATCCATATTTTTAATTTCTCAAAATGTTAAAATGGTGGGTTGAATTGGGCGGGTTGGGTTATGACCCTTCATTTAGCCCATCTTAGTCCAAACAAGCTTTGGACAGGGTTAGGCTTTAACCCATCTATATATTCAGCCCATCTTGACCCGCCCAACTTTAGCCCAAATGGTCCATTTGCCACCCCTATATAGGACATATCTATTAAGTGGTGGGTACTCCTTAAGATAGCATGAACTATAACATACATCTAGAGTTAATTCTCTAAAAGGTCACCCATGTTTTGGCAATTGCCTCTTAATATCGCTTTTGTTTCTGTTAGGACAAGAATATCACCTAACTATCCTCATTTTCCTCAAAAAATAGTAAACATTACAAAACCCTTCTTCTCTCCTAGTTGGCATGCCATATCATATTAAAATTTTATTTTTTTAATAATAAATCTATGAAATAATTTCAAACACCTCTCTCCAAGTTTGTCTTTATAACACTTAGTTTTCTTTACACTAGCCTCCCTTATTTTGATTGGCTAAGATTAAGCTTGTCAAGTGGGCTGGCCAGCCCGAACACGACTCGATAAACCCGACCCACCACCGGCCCGGCCCAGACCCACTAAGATGTGTAAGGGACTGGGCTAGGCTGGACAAGGTGGACAGGCCCCTAGCTCGGCCCACCACCGGCCCGACCCAGACCCACTAAGATGTGTAAGGGGCTGGGCTAGGTGGGATTTATTAGGAGGCTGGGCCGGACAAGGTGGATAGGCCCCTAGCCCGGCCCACCAGTAGCTTGCGTGATGGCCGACCGGGGCACCGACCCACTTCAAATTAAAATGAAAAAAAAAAAAGAGATAAGTATTACATTTGTTACTAATAATAAATATTTTAAAAACATTGTATCCCAATAAATTAGGAGTCTCTTTTTACGGAGCACTTAAGTTTTCTTTAAAATTATATTTTAAAGTTAGACAATCTTGTATTCTCAACGAATATAACTTTGATACATTTTCAGTATATAATATATATTAGATTGCGATAGTTTTATATAAAAGTAAAATTCCATTAGCATGTCATATATATTGTGGATACGTAGATTATATCAAATATAATACTCCCTCCGTTTCAATTTACGTGAATCTATTTCTTTATTAGTCCGTGCTAAAAAGAATGACCCCTTTCTATATTTGGAAACAATTTACCTTTATGCAATGATTTATAGCCACATAAATATATGCGACTCATTTAACACCACAAGTTTAAAAGTCTTCTCTTCTTTCTTAAACTTCGTGTCCAGTCAAATAGACATATCAAGATCTACATAAATAATTTAAAATAAAACTTAATACTTAAGTTGATAACATTGCAAATTCAAAACATACAAACTTGAACGGCGAAATATTGCAAATGAAAAGTCCAAAACATATAAATTAAACGGCTAACATCGATGGACAAATTTAGAGAAGAAATAAACTTCAAAGTTTAATTTCATGCCTTTTCACAATTGCCTACGCAACACACCGGTACCCCCCCCCCCCCCCAATAGGCTAATACCCGGCGCTCCGAACTTGTGGAGATAAATGTCAACACAATGTTGACATTTAACACGTTCCTCATTTACTCGCTCAAAATGCATGCACACCGCATTTGAAGTTGATCTTCGAACTCGAGAAGAAGGTGAAGGTGAAGTAATGTACACTAGTTGAATAGCAAATTTAGATAAAGAGAGAATTGCGGAAGAATTGTATGAAAATGAAGAAGCATGGAGGGGTATTTATAGTTTTAAAATATGACCAAAGTGTAGTTATTCATAAATTTAGGGGTTCAAATAAAATTGGAAACGACTAGTTTTTTAAATTTACAACGGCTAGCCTTTTGAATTTGACAACGACTAAACTTTTTTTTTTAGTTTAGCAATTTTATCATTAGATGTAAATGTTAATTTTATTATTATTAATAAATGTAAATGTCTATTTTCGTATTCGAACTTATTAAAAAAAAAAAAGCCCGGCCCACTAACTAAAGTCCGGCTAGGCCCAGTTAGCCCAAGGTGTAGCCCCTACCCGGATAAGGCTAGGCTGGACACCCTTTTCCCTCCCCAAGCCCGCCCCCTTAACTACGGCCCGGCCCGACCCCCATATGACCAACGTTTACATGGCCCGACCCGGCCCACTTGACAGCGAAAGTCGTGGCATTTCAATTTTGGTCGTCAAAATTTCTTTCACAACTATCTTAACTCTTATCTTAATATTATGATTTCAATTACCAATCTATAATACTGAAAGCTATCATTAGTTAACTATTTGATTTGCAAAAAATATTATCAATCCTTCAAAATACTTCTTTATAGTGATATCCATCTTGCGTTTAGTTATTTGACAAGAATGTAAAGTAGGTGAAAGGAGCCTTTTTGTATAAGATTGAGGTTCTTGGTTCCCATGTTCTTCTTCTTCTTCTTTTGTTATATGGGAGTTGTTGGTTTTCATTTTTTTTTTGTTCTTGGTTCGCTATGATAAATTGAAGTAGTGTGGTAACTACCATGTTTATGATTTAATCTTTGGTGATGCAACGCACTCTGTGTTATAAGTTTCTTTATTGCATTTATCTTATGTTTCAATTTGTTTTTAGTTTATCACTTACATTTTGTTACTTTTTTTTTTAATCAAATTATACTCCTTTCTCCTATTTTGATTTATAGGATGGTGTTTGACTGGTACAAATTTTAAAAATGAAAGAGGAGTTTTGAAACTAAGGTCTAAAATAAGTTATAGATATTTGTGTGGTTATAAATAAGGGAAAATTTCATAAATATACAATTTGCTCACTTACATTGCAAAAAATAGCCTAATACTTACATTGCAAAGCTCTGGCCCAAAAACACTTTTATACGATGTTATACACATATGCAAAAGACCAGTACATCATGCATATCGGTGTTTGAAGGTGTATAATGTATAGGTATATAGCTAAAAAATTTAATTGTACAGTATTATACAAGAAAATACGCACCTATACATATTTATTCACAATTATATAATGTTGTATAAGTTGTTATAAACATAGATCTGGACTGGTTTTGAATAAGTCTTATACATATTTATACACCTATATACATAAGTATACAAGACAGATACATCATGTATATAGGTGTATAAAAATGTACAATAGCGTATAAGAGGGGTGTATACACCAATACACCCATATACACTATTATACACCCTCTACCCTGCACGTACCGATTTCTCCATCACCAACCTCAACCACCACTGGTTACCCCCACCATCGGTAATTTCATCTCTGCCACCTGCTCTCCACCACCGGCTACTCCACCAACACCGCGATGAGGCTTTTGATAGATCTAGATTTAGTAAGGATAGATCTAGTTCTAGGTAATTTCTGGCTAGATCTAGCTCAGGAGGTCAGTGGCGAAAGAAGTTGACTCGCTACACCGGCACGACGATGGGGAAAGACGGTGAATAACGGTGGCGAAGGTTGGGAAGTGCAACAGGGAGGGGTACGGTGCTCAGGCGATCGGTGGTGGAAGAAGTCGACTCGTCGACGACAGGGGAAGACGGTGAACACAGTGGCGGAGGTTGGGAAGTGCAACAGGGAGGAGTATGACGCTCAGGCAGTCAGAGAAAAAGTTTGGTTCATTTTTTGTAAGATTTAAAAATACGGGTCAATTTTGATAGCATTGTTACCCTAATTAACATAGGGTGTAATTATCTCTATAAATAATGTAACTAAGATAAAGTAAGAAGTTTAAAGTTAAATTGTTACTAAGAACCTGTTTGGATGGGCTTTTGCCTATAAGCTGCAAACACCTTATAAGCTAAAAAAAATAAGTTGGGTAGTCTAACTTATTTTTTTTGGCTTATAAGCTGAAAACAGCTTATAAGCTGCTTTAGATAAACTAAGTCAAATTGACCCAATTATTTTTTTGAGCTTATTTTAAGCATAAAATGACTTTAAGCTGGTGAGCCAAACACTCAAAAAAGCTGAAAACAGCTTATAAGCAACTTATAAGCCAATCCAAACGGGCTCTAAGATCCCGTTTGGACGGGCTTACCGCTTATGGCATCTGACTTATAAGCTAAATAGTCTAAAGTGTACGTGTGTTGCACGTGTGTATCACGTCAATATAAAAGATCGTATACAAAAAGAATGATATGTATAACATAGCAATTGAATATGCAACATTATATTCATTTAAATGGCAAAAATGTGTGTCATTTCAAGTGTAACATATAGTTGTCCATATATAAAAACCACGTTTGCGGCAAAAATATCTCAATGATTAAAATTCTTTGCCACCATAAATTAGGAATTCTTACTTATGACTTTTGACTTATTTTTACAAGTGCTTAAAAACACTTTTTTTATTTTACAAAACACTACAACAGTCCTTAAAAGTTATTTTGGCTTAAAAGCACCTAATATAGGTCAATTCAAACAGTCTCTAAATATAGAAATGTATCATTCTTTTTAAATGTCACATAAATTGGGACAGATGAGTAATTTGTAACATCATTTTATTAAATTTATGGAAACTAGTAACTCAACTTTAGACATTTACAGTTGAAGTTAGGCTCGCCCATCATCAACTTCATTTTGTAGTTTGAAGTGTTCTCGACTTCAATCTCACAAATTTGAAGTTAATTTTAAAGTGACTTTAAAAACTTTGACTGTTTTTCTTTAAATATGAGTCCTGAATATGGCTATTTGTGCACTTTTCTGAATCTAATCACCCTCTTGGCCTAGACTTATCAAGAGCAAAGTTTACGCAAATTGCACCGCGACCAACCCAGTTAATGAAATAAACCCAAAGAGAAAGCATTTGTATGTTATAAAGGAAACTCTACTACTAGTGATATCCTAATTATAAATCAAAGGTTCATTCGATTCAGAACATGCTTATTGTCACGTTTTATTAATTGTTGTACTCTCAAATAACATATTCATCAATGTGACAAAATGAAAACATATGTGCACAGGTGTAGTTGTGTTATTCTTCAAAATGGTGCTTGTAATTTTTCATTTTTTGCGTGGATTGCCCTTCTTTTGGGGTGGTCTTTAAATTTTGCCCCTCATATTTATGGTCTTTAGGTTTTGCCCTTTGCTTGAAAAGGTGGGTCAATATCTGAGGTTCTGGGTTCGAATCCCCGCTTAGGCATAAAATAAAAAAATATATGCTGGATCCGGCATAACTAAAAGTTTGCCCCATAAGGCAGAACTTTTCCTTAAGACATAATTTATTATGCTTTATGGGCAGACTTTTAGTTAAGGCATAACCAAAAGTATGCCCCATACGGCAAGAACTTTTCCTTAAGGCATAAACTTTGACTTATTTAGTTGTGCCTTAAGGAAAAGTTCCGCCTTATGGGACATACTTTTAGTTATGTCTTATAGGGCACACTTTTAATTAAGGCATAACTAAAAGTTAACCTTGAAAAGTAAAAAAATAAAATAAAAATTATATGCCTTAAGGCAAAGCTTGCCCCCTCAGGCAGACTTTTAGTTAAACATAACTAAAAATCTGCCGGAGGGAGCATAGCGAAATTCAAACTCTGCCTTATGAATTTTTAAAAAAATTTGACTGAGCGGGGGTTCGAACCCGGAATCCATGAATTTTAGCCAAAGGGCAAAATTTAAAGACCACAAATATGAGGGATAAAATTTAAAGACCACCCCAAAAGAAGGGCAATTCGCATTGTAAAGTGTGGATCTTATGCTAGGCCACGGCCCACAATGGAAGTGTTCTAAGGCCCAAAATGGAAGTGTTGCCCGCAGGCTTTGTTATATCTTTCTGTTCTTTTTCTTTTGGAAAATAATAATTAAGGGAAAATCACACAAAGACAACTTTTTAAAATGGTTATTAAAAAGATTATAACTACTTTATAAAAATTACATAAATAAAACTTATTCAAAATTTTAACTTCTTAATTACAAAAATACAATTTTTTACATTCCTAAAATATCAATAATACTTAATTTTATGAGTTACTACCATTAATGCATATCCATTTTTTACTTTCTCTTTCTTTCAAATTCACATCCCCCACCCCACCCACCCACCCCCAAACAAAAAGAAATTATGTAAAGGGCATGACAGAGTATAATTTTCCAAATAAACAAAACAAAATCAACTTCAAATCCCATATTCCATCTATTGTTTTTATAAGATATTTTTTATTTCATTTCCTCCTCTTTATTCTTCTTTTTTTTTATTATCAATTAATGATAGAGGCAATAACTTTTTTGTGACTAAAAAAAATTATTTGAATATATTAATATTAAGAAAAGTACATGAAAAGATATGTTATATGGAAATATGATATATGGTCTAAGAAACGTACATGAAAATATGTCTAAAAAAGTATATGGTATATTCAAATTGGTAATTTAACTGAAAAGATGATAACAAAATATTTGTGTGTATAATAGTAGAAATTAGTATATTATGTATAATATATAATATAATAATCCCTTTTGTTGTATATAGTATATAATATTACAATATATCTAACATATGAATATATTACTCTACGTGCCAACCACTTGTACTCTACAGTAACATATATAGTATACAATACACACACTTATTAATATAATCATGAATTAATTATTATTTTTGGTTAAAATTTATGACTTAGCTTGCTTGTAGATTATTTTGTTTTTACATGCATTTAATTATGTTATCAACAATCTAGGAAATCTCCTTATTTTTAGCTTTTTATTCATAGTAATAATCTCCTTGTTTTTAATTTTAAGTTGCATAATTTGCAATATCTAAATTAGTTGTAGATTATATAATTAACTCTTATATATCTTGTATTTATGAAAATTCCCCAAATAATTATCAATTAAAGTGGATAAAGGAGGAGAATAGACCCTTGACTTTAATAATATATGCTTGCCAAAGTAGATTGCGTTGATATAATAATCTATCAATTTGGAAACCAATAAACACGAATTTATCATGGAGAAATAATATGACAAAAAGTACCCAGATAATGACACAACGTGAGAGAAACTTTGATTTCAACACTGTTTATTTATTTATTTAGACACATCAATTGAGATGATAATTTATTGACCACCAAACGTGGCCATAAGAATTTTTCATTTTTTTTCAAAACATTTCTTAATCTTATTTGAAAATTATCATCTGACCATAAAATTGAAATTTAGAAAATATCTAAAACCTTATTTTCACTTTTTTCATTTTCGATACATTCAAACAACCAAATATTCTTTGCAAAAATAATAATATATACTTGCCAAAGAGTGGATTGCGTTGATATAATAATCTATCAATTTGGAAACCAATAAACACGAATGTGCCATGGAGAAATAATATGAAAAAAATTACCTAGATAATGACACAACGTGAGAGAAACTTTGATTTCAACACTGTTTTTTAATTTATTTAGACACATCAATTGAAAGGATAATTTATTGACCACCGAACGTGGACATGAGAATTTTTCACTTTTTTTCAGAAAATTTCTTAATCTTATTTGAAAATCATCATCTGATCATAAAATTGAAATTTAGAAAATATCTAAAACTTTTTTTTTTTCACTTTTTTTCATTTTCGGTACATTCAAACAACCAAATATTCTTTGCAAAAATATAACCAAACACAACTCCATCTTCAACTTCAAAGTTCCGAATAAAGTGAAAAATATTAAGTTTTCATGGCAAACGTCTACTTAGCTTTTATGTAACAGGTGAAAATGTCTTATTTCGTCACTGCCATATATATTAGGGGCATGTTCGGTATGGAGGAAACATTTTTTGAAAAATATTTTCTAATTTTCTCATGTTCATTTGGTTAAAATTATGATTTTTTTTTTTAAGAAAATGACTTTTATAATAAAAATAGATTAATGCGTCAGTTCAGTAAGTAGATTTTGATTAAACGACTTCCCTGATGAAAATTATAGAATCAGTGTGTTAGTTCAAACTAAAAGTAGATTCTGATTCATGTACTTTAATCTTCTTACTTTTTGAAAACATAAGGACTTTTTTCTCCGCCGTTGAGGCTTAGATATCATCATATTGAATAATTTATTCTTGATCTTGGCTCTCAAGAATCATTTTCCACTTTGTCAAAAGTACCTTCAATAATGCAATCATAGAAAAGGGAAATGAAGTTAAGTGGTGCAGTTCTAGAATTAAATTATGAGGTTGATGGAGTTAACAGGGATTAAAAAACTAAAATATTTCAAAAAAGATTGACAGTTATATTATAACTTGTTTGGTCAAACATCTAAAATCAGCTTATTTTTTTATTTTTTTTTAAAAAGTACTTTTCAAAAAAATACTTTTGAACAAAACAATTTGTGTTTGGCCAATTAACACTTTTTAGTAGCAATTAGTATTTGACCAAACTTTTAAAAAGTGTTTCTGTTTGTATTTTTCTCCAAAGTACTTTTCAAAAAAATGCTTTTGGGCAAAAGCTGTTTTTTTTAGCTTCTGAAACATTGCTTCTGCTACTCCCCAGAAACACTTATTTTCTCTCAAAAGCTTGGCCAAACACCTCATTTTTTTTCTTCAAATAAGCACTTATTAAAAAAATAAGTACTTTTGGTGGAAAAATAAGCTTGGCCAAACAGACTATTAGACTTTTTCTATTGTTGCAACTTAACAGATTTCTCTTGAAAGACATTATTACAACCTATTACACTTGCTTGATATATGATGAAATAATTACTAGTAAATTTAATAGACAAAATAATAATTATAAATAAAATCATCCAAAATGTATTCTTCCTTGAGGAACCCAGTAAAAAGTTATCGAGTATAGGTATTTCAATAACACCATATCAGAGTAACAAGCAGGTTTTGAAAAGTCTAAAGGAGTCTTTTCATCTTTGAAATTGTACACATTAACAAATGACCCTTTCCAGCTTATGAAAAATCTTAATTATCCAGATTGATTGATGACTAAGAGGTGACGAAGCAGGAAACTATAAATTGATATACATGGACAATTAATTTTTTTTTTTTTGGGTCCAATTGATATTTAGACATTAGTGTTATAAAATTCAAAGCAAAAGGTTGTTCACTGATTCCAACACAAGCTTGATAAACCACGCGAATCAACAAAATTTGTATATTGATTTGAATTCTTTTCTAAGACAAATTATAGGTTTTTAATATTAAACTTCTTCAAATAATATGTACATATTACAAAAGATCATCACAAAACATTAATTAATTTAAATAAAAATAATAATGACACCCTTTTGATTTCAAAGAACACTCCAGTTCAGTATTTTAAAATTATTTATATATTTTAGGGGAAAACACTACAACGTGTAGGGATCTAGTAGCTCAGTTGGTTGGCTACCTGAATTTACACCTTGTTGGTGATGGTTCGAATCCCCATGTTGTAATTCCCTTCCCTACCTCCCATGTAATTAAAAAAAAAAAATGATACAATAAGTATCAATATCATTACACCAATAATAAAAATCATGATCTATAACAAAAAAATACTTTTAAAATAATAAAAAGTAAATTTAATGCTCGAGGCGTACGCTTTTACGCCCGGGACTTACGCTTTTGGGCACGAAACTCATACCCTAAATTCTAAGACATTACGCCCTATGGATCCATGTCTTTTATTCATGTCCCGGTCCCGAAGCATTTTTAATACACCCCAGAAACTTCCCCAAAAACGCCTTTAAAATTACTGCTCCAATCCCGTTCTATCCTTTGAGCGGCCAAATCCATTTCTCCCCTTCCTGTTTCTAATCGAGTAATTTCAGGGAAAGAGATTCGCTGACACCATTATTTAATAGTAACATATATTGAGTATGTTGACATGTTTTCCATTTTAAAAAACGTAAGAGGTTGCTATTCTTTGCCTTTTTTTCTGAGCTTGAAAGTGAAATACAAGCTACCATTTCTCTTCTTCCCTTTCTCTTTTATTTCCTCCTCCACTGAACAAATCAAAGCTGTATACTTTTCTTCCTAGCTAACATGCCACCTTCAATGTTTTGGCACACTTATTGGTTAGCAATTTGCATGTTCCTTTCTGGTTGCATAGTATCATGCCATCAAACAGACAACCTTAATATTCTCAAAGAAAATCCAAACCCATCTTCAAGAAATTTCTTGTTTGGAACAGCCTCTTCTTGTTACCAGGTTCTTCTTACACTTCCTTCTTTCAAAAAAAAAAAAAACTTTTGTCGTGAATTCTTGTTTTAAGTCTTCTCTACCATTTTTTTTCTTGTTTTCTCCGCAGTTTGAAGGAGCTTATCTCAGTGATGGAAAAGGTCTCAACAATTGGGACGTTTTTACTCATGAAGCTGGTGAGCTTTCGGAATGTCAATTTATTTCAATGTTTGCATCACGTATTTTAATTTTTAATTCTATACACTGACAAGTGACAATGTAACGAATTTTATTATGTCAGTGTATTTTAATAATTGCATGTCACCGGGGGCCTTTTGTCGGAGGTACTTCACAAATAGGGCAAAAGTATTTTTTGGGTTATATATGGTTAAATTCCCTTGAGAAAAGATTCTAGTGTAGTGTTAAAAGGATTTTAAAAATGACCTTAGATCACAAGTTCAAATCCTAAGTGTGACACTTTGGTATTTTTTGAATGCCTTGTATGAATTTTTTATTCCGCCACTAGTTGTGAATAAATTGTACAAATTTGTGAGTGTTCCGAAGTTAAACTCAAGCAAAACCAAGCTACACCAGCTCCCCACCTACCACAAGAAACAGAGAAAAAGGAACTCTTATAATTTATTACTATTGTTGTGGTCTTGTTGTAGGTCATATTAAGGATGGAAGCAATGGAGATGTTGCTGATGATCACTACAATCGTTATTTGGTAATCTAATTCATCATTTTGAGTTTTCTGTCTTTTTTTTTTTTTTTTTTGGCTTAAAATATTATGAAATTTCTACAAACATAGATAGAGCTGAATCCCATGGTGCTGATCGAAATAGGAATCCGTCACAGCTTTACTTTTCCTTTTGGGTCTCTTAAGACCTATGTTACTTTGGACTCTCAAAAATGCGGTGGAGTGTATGTTGGATCCTTCAAAAAATCAAAAATATAGTCCAACACTGATATGACAACATTCTTTTAGAACATAACTTAAGACTGAAATTTTCACAATTCACAAGCTGCATTGACATGACAAGTATCTTCTTATTGACTAAGTGTAATCTCAATTCTTGTCTTTGGAGTTATCCAGACACGTAAGGAAAAGAACAGGTGAAGTTTGAAGTTTCTTGGGATAGTTAAATGACGAAAGAGTACGTAATTCCTGTTTTGTCAATATGTAGGACGTATCTGTTAAGTGGTGGGTACTCCTTAAATTAGCATGAACTATAACATACATGTAGAGTTAATTCCCTAAAAGGTCACTCATGTCTTGATAATTACCTCCTAATATCACTTTTGTTACTGTTAAGACTAGAATATCACCTAACTATCTTCATTTTCCTCAAAAAATGCTAAACATTACAAAATCTTCTTTCTCTCTTAGTTGGCATGCCATGTCATATTAAAATTTTACTTTTTTAATAATAAATCTATGCAATAATTTCAAAGACCTCCCTACAAGTTTGTCTTGATAAGTGCTAACACTTAGTTTCCTATGGAAGAAGGGTTCTGTAATGTTTAATATTTTTTAAGAAAAATGGACATAGTGGGGTGATATTATAGTCTTAAAAGAAACAAAAGTGATATTAGGAGGCAATTGTCAAAACATGTTATGAGCCCCACTAACAATTCGTTTAATACAGTAGATATTTGGTTTTAAGAAGAATAAGTACTCGATAATGCTGTCATTTATATTGTTCTTACATATATACCTATTGGCTCGTGAAAGAAATAGTTCGAAACAGAAAGAAAAAAAAGAAGAAAAGAAATAGTTAGAAATAATATCATGAGAAAGAAAGCAAATGGTCTGTATTGAGTTCTTATCCAATGTAGTCATTGCCTTTTGTTCTACCCGTATGAGATTTCGTTTCATGTGATTAGTGAGATAACAGCGGTCCTTTATTTTTTTGATAAAGAATAGTGATAGTGGTCCTTTCTGTGCTGTCCCACAACCAGAATAGATGGGGCCTACAGAAGTTGTGGAGGAATCCACAAATACGTGGTTGGTGGATTTGATTTTTTTTTCTTTCTTTATTATTTTCCCTGTCATAGGCCCCATAGAAAATAGATTTCTGGCTGCTAAATTGTGAGGCTAAAACATTCTTGGATGTTTTTATCCTGAGGGAAATGCCAGACCTGTTGATATGGGATCTATAGTGAGGCACATTGTGATTAAACCACAGCTTGGGCACTTACAAAATGGCAAGACTGGGTTAGCACAAATTTTGTTTTTTATAAGAAGTCAAGAGTGTCTCAAGAATTTATGAATGAATGTTAGATTAATGAAATTGAAGAATTCTGATGTTTGGTAGCAAAATAAAAACAGGAGGATGTCAAGCTCATGGCAGATATGGGTGTGAATAGCTATCGTTTCTCTATATCATGGGCAAGAATTCTGCCCAGTAAGTTATAACTGTCACTAGTCTCTTCCTTTCATCTTCAAAAACTACTCCTTGTCATTTGCATTGACAATCTTTTTCTTTGTTGGTTGCAAATTTGACTCAGAGGGGATGTTTGGAGACGTTAATATGGCCGGAATTGAGCACTATAATAAGGTCATTGATGCCCTCCTACAGAAAGGTCTGTTCTGCTTCTCTTGCTAACAGTTATTAAAGGGCGCACGGTGCACAAAGCATCTCACATTAGCAAGGTCCGGGAAATGGCCGCACCACAAGGGGTGTGATGTAGAAGCCTACCCTGCAAGCATTAGTGGTTGCTTCCACGGCTCGAACCCCTGACCTATAGGTCACACGGAGATGCCTTTACAGTTGCTCCAAGGCTCCCCTTCAGTTATAAGCTATTCATAATCCAAAACGAAGCTAAAAAGTAAATTTATGGGGCTAACAAGACTTCTTTATGTGCTGTGAATTCAGGGATCCAACCGCTTATCACGTTAACACATTATGACATACCACAAGAACTTGAGGAAAGATATGGTGGTTGGCTAAGTTCACAAATACAGTAAGTAGCTTAGTAGCCGATCCCATCTTACACTTTAAGGTAGTTGTAGAGTCCATCAAAAAGCTGTAATGATGAACAAGTTTAACTTGTGTTGTGTTTCAGGGATGATTTCAGCTACTATGTAGACATATGCTTCAAATATTTCGGGGACAGAGTCAAGTATTGGGCTACCTTGAACGAGCCTAACCTCATGGCTGATCGTGGCTACAGACTAGGAACTTACCCTCCAGCTCGATGCTCCGGTGTATTTGGAAATTGTAGTGCGGGTGATTCAGAAAGGGAGCCCTTCATTGCAGCTCACAATATGATCCTATCTCATGCAGCTGCTGTCAGCATTTACCGCACCAGATATCAGGTTTTTTCGATGTCTCTATGCTCGTTGGTGCAATGCTATTTTCTGGCTTGTCCTTACAAAGGGAAAGGGACATTAGAGAAAACAAGATATCATCATAAGTTTCTAACTATTGGGGGAAGTAAAACATGAAATTGGTATATTTAGAAGAATAGAACTCGAAAACTTATGCTTGGAAACTGCCTCCTCCTCTATATCTATCAAATGGTATATTGTAAGTTAAGAGGACCATATAAGTATCAGTAACATAATCTACTTTATGCTGATTTTCAGAAAAGACAAGGAGGCATGGTTGGAATTTCTTTGGATACCCAGTGGTATGAACCTTATAGCAATTCCTCAGAAGACATAGCTGCAACTGAGAGAGCTCGAGCATTCTATGTCAACTGGTAAGCCTTCCTCATCAGTAGTTCAGTACTACAATCTGGTTTCTTGTTCATCAGACAGAGAGGAAAAGAATGTTTTTGACTAAGTACCTCTATGCAGGTTTTTAGACCCTATTATACTTGGAAGATATCCTACAGAAATGGTACAAATTCTGGGATCTAATCTGCCAGAGTTCTCAAAGAATGATTTGAGCAAGTTGAGTTATGGCCTAGATTTCATTGGCATCAATTACTATACGGCTAGATATATCAAAGACTGCTTATATTCCGTGTGTGAACATGGAAAGACTTGGTCAGAGGGTTCCTATTTTGTTACTATGGAAAAAGACGGTGTCTACATTGGGCCACCTGTATGTTTTCTCATCTTTAATACTTTAGTATTCCTCATCTTTTAACCCACTCTGCCAAACTATTACTAGCACTTTCTACATTGCTGAATTTATTTATTTTTCCCCAAACTTTAAATGAATCAGACTGAAGTGGACTGGCTCTATCTCTATCCACAAGGGATGAAGAAAATTCTGATGTACATGAAGGACAGATTCAATAATACTCCAATGGTTATCACCGAAAATGGTAAGAGGAAAAGAAATTTCACATTCTTGTCATTTAGAAGCGAGATGCAGTTTATCAACTAATAACTTTGAACAACTACTGACATAATTGGCAATGTTGCAGGCATTGCTGAGAACGATAATCTGAATCCTTCAATAACGGATACCTTGAATGATATCCATAGAGTGAACTATATGAATAGCTACTTAAATTCACTGGCAAATGCAATCAGGGAAGGTGCAGATGTTAGGGGGTACTTTGTTTGGTCCCTTCTTGACAACTTTGAGTGGCTAGAAGGATATCGCCTAAGATTTGGACTTTACTATGTCAACTATACTAATCTCCAGAGAACTCCAAAATTATCAGCCACCAGGTATAAAGAGCTCATGTATAACTTTCAGATACAGCTTCAAACACATACTGCCCAGAAATAGTGGAAGAAGACGATGCATATATGGAAACTTGTAAAGACGATTTCCGTTTAGGTCTCTGTTGTTTGAAGGCAGTTTATTGTGCAATAAAACTATAATTGTTCGGCCTGATCCCTGCCTTTATTGTACAAGTTAAACTCGAGCCTAACCCTTGTATTCACTCCAATGAAACTGTAATCAAGTAAACAAGACTTATTAATTATGTAGAAATATTCTGTTGAAAGCTGAGTTCTCCCCATTTTTTCCCCTTTCTTCCGTTAGGCTTCAACTTAATGTTCCAATGTTCTATGAAATTGGTGTATACTCCTGCAGTTTTCCAAAATCAACTCTAAGAGAGCTCTTGATTAAAACCTTCAGCAGATAGGACGGAAAAGTTATATTCAAGAAGCATAGACTATTATTCAAACTCATCCACAATATTTCCTCCACGGTTTGGCTGCTATCTCCAGAAAGTTGTTACAACAAAATCAGCCAAAAAAAATGCTATTTAAATAGGAATTAAGAGCATAAACTTCTAATTACTATCTCGCACTAAATACTGATTCGACCAAGCATGAAAGCACATCGTATTTACATACCTCACAATAAAAAATGTCAGCTTGGCTAAGCCTGAAGATTCAGAGAGTAGAACTACCAGTTAAGGTATAAAAAAAAAGCATGAGCCTGAAATATTTATGACATGCTCTACTACTACAGTAAGATAGCCGTTACAGAGGGGGTTTGACTCTTCGTTGAGGGAAGATTACAATATCTGCAGACTATTGCTTCAACAACTCCAAGAATAGGGTAAGGTAGCCGTTCAAATAACCGAAATGTGTGCGTAAATTCCTCTTCAACATCCTGGTACTTTACCCACCTATTCATTGTTCGAGAATATTCCACAACTACACAAGGTAATTCAGTAAGTGAGCCTTTTCCTTGCAGCTCATAATATGATCCCAGAACAGGCAGTTGCTGTCGATATATAAAGAGGTGAGTATCAGCTATAAAAAATAAAAAATAAAAAAAAGAGTATCAAAGATGTCTCGTCTGGATGCACACTGTACTCATTAAATGGAAGATGAACATTTCGTCTCCAGATAGAGGGTGTGTGTGCCGCGGGGGGGCGGGGGGCAAGAGGGGTTAGGAGGAGCTCAATCCTTCTTTTTACGGATGAAAACAAGTCCAAATAACTTCTTCTTTTTTTTTCATAAATGATTTTCAATTAGTTCATTACACGGTGGTATTTGCTAATAAACCAAATAAATAGATGACCGAAAATACAACCAAAAATGAGATTGTTGTCCAAAATCTAATACATAGCAATCGGGATACCAAAGACTAGATAGCAGTTCAGACGAATATACTGTATGTGACCAATCTACCAATAAGGACTAGTAATACATCCCTAATCTACAGTATAGCTAACTAAATAATCTGAGCAAATTGCTAGAGACAGAGGCAATTCAAAGAAAAACAGAAATAGGTTAACTCTTATTCCTCACATTGTCTCTTGGTTCTTTATGTTAAGCACTATTTTCTTCTTAGAATAAAATTAAGTCGTTCAAAGTTTATAGTTAAAGATATGCTTTGCCACACTATCCAGAGATTTAGATGAATCAGTTAGATTTGAAGAATGGTGCAAAAGGGGCATCTGAGTGAGTCAAATATTAAAAGAAATAATAATTCAGAAAGAGCTCTTCGACTAGAAAGAGAGGTCATGGAGGTAGATTATCTTAGAAAAACACATCCCTTAGAAATAAGGCATGCGGACTAGAAAACTGAAATTTGAATTTTAAAAAATAACTAAGTGGAAGTGGGGCAGAAGAGAAAGCAATGAATGGAAAGTGGATACTACAGAAGAACAGTATTTAAATCACAGAAATGGGAAGCAAAATTGATACTTCTAAGCTCTCAATACGTTGAAGTTTTTCAACTTCATGGTTAAGTAGGTACATCACTCTTTATATTACTCTTAGTTAGGTAAGATAAAGTCATTTGATATGCCAAGAAAAATGTCTTAAATCTAAAGGTGACATGTCAATCACATGTGCGGTGGGATACTATATGCGACTCTTATGTATCCCAATAAAACTTTTCCCCCCAATATCATCCTATAATTACCTCTACAACGTAAGTATATGTTAGTCCTGCTGATACAATGACCAACTTCTTTCTATCACCAACTTTGGCACCATACAGATGCAAAGCTTCAGCAATGAGCAGAAGAGCTACTCAGCTTATGGATAATTATGTTTTATAGTGATTGTTGAATAAAGCTGGTACCTTATGAGGAAGAATTTGTCCGGCCTGCCACATTATTCTGATGAACCCAGGCTTAAACATTAGCGGAAGCTTTATCTACCTCCACCAGGGTGATCTGGCACCATAACAATGCTTACCGTCGTCCCACGAAATTTGGCATGCCTGAAGACCTACAGCAACACTAGGTTCCTTCCCATGTTGTGCTATCCACTCATCTATTGCAAGTGATTTATCATTTTCGTTTGTATATAGGTTTTTGTTCTTCCCAAATGGGTTACTCCCAGGACTGACCATTTCAGCAATTGCAGCTGGCATATACATCGAGTCACCCACCACTGGAGCACTACAGGCCGCTAACTGTGCTCGAATCTGCAAAATGACCATAAATCATCAGAATATCAGTGATTCTCAAGACATAGATTTTCAAACTGAAACACCATTTTGAGAAAATCGCTGCTTTGGTTCCCTTTCACGTCTTCATTGTTTTGTGATTGCGAAAACCGGAGATAAATTTGTAACAATAACTATCAATAGTAAACCAGTTTATGCATGATAAATAGTTTAGTCATGCTCTCTCTCTCTCTCTCTCTCTCTCTCGCGCGCGCGCGCGCTCACATACACACACATAAAGAATTAATGCAGACTCCTCTTTAGACCTGTAAAACAGCGACTATAAAATACTTTTCCGACCAAGTAACCTGATTGGAGATATTAGGCCTTTCCTGTCTAATACTTGCAGGAATAAAACCCGACTAATAAGCAGGTGAAAAGAACTTGCACGTGCAATTACTAGACTTTGAAACATCAGACCTGAAAAATCCTAAGCACAGAACGAACAAATACACGAAGGGAGCAGAAACCTGAATTTAAATACCTGATGAGTCCGACCAGTTAGAAGGTTGATTTGGCACTCATATGCAAAGTCTTTGGAAGCCCATCCACAGTCCTCAAGGTTGTATGTGCTCTCAATTTCACGCCTAGGCCAGGATACCTTCTTGCATTCTAAAACCTCAAGTTGGCACAATAACCATCCTTTCACAAACTCTGCAAAGCATAGAGATGCCAGAGGAAAATATGAGCACTTTTGGAAAGAACATCCAACTCCTTATGGAAAACATCAACATCATGTGTTGTTTCTGGACAGTTTGACATGGAGATGTACATATAACATATGATCCTTTAGCACAGCTTCTTTAGGTTACAAAAGAGAAAATTGAGAATAGCCACTAGCATAACAACATCTGCAGTTATCTAATTTAATGCTTGTTTTTCCTCACAATTCATCCAATCATTCTATAATCCATCTGTTATAAAATTATATTGTAAACTCTCTTTCTCTGGCAAGCAAAATATTAGCATGACGCGTTCAATCTTCAGTTGCTGCTTGTTTACCTTCAGAAACAAGTCTTGGGGCCATATTAATGGGACGCATGTAGTGTGTAAGTATACCGATTGGCACCGGAGCAGCAGCAAGAGCAAGGTAAAGCTTTTTGACCTTCTTCTCCTGCCAGATAATAGATGAAGTTACTTAGAATGCCAAACGGTACGCTCCGCGAAAAACCACCATGGAAGGGCACTTGAAGTTGATACTCCCTATAACTCTCTATCAAATCTTATGTAAGATTATATTCTACATACAGGTGACTCTGACCCTGATTTTTCCATGAAATATTGAGCAGTACTCCTTGCTTCGAGCTAGCACAACACTGCACAAATTAGAAATCATGACAGAATTTCCTTTTCTCTAACAAGTAAGAAATCATGACATACAATTTCACTTCTATGCTTGATTTTTTTTTTTTTAAATTAAAAAAAAAAAAAAATATGTGGCATAAATACAACCAAAATCATACCATCCTTCGGTGCAATTGTCAATCTGATGGGTAGTCTGCAGTGGAGCTGAAAATCCTAATGCTCGAGTAGCAAATGTAGCACAGCTTTCTTCAATGTTATCTGTAGTTCCTCCTACCTGAGTTTAAGTTGTCAATATCGAAATGAGTTAGCTTATTGGTAAGAGAAAAAGAACAATAACTACCTACTAACAATAAATAAATTTTAAAAAAAAGAACAATTATAACCTAGCAAAACTAACAACAACAACAACAACAACAACAACAACAACCCAGTGAAATCCCACAACGTAGGGTCTGGGGAGGGTAGAGTGTACGCAGACCTGACTCCTACCAAGGTAGGACGGCTGTTTCCGAAAGACCCCCGGCTCAATAAAAGCATAAAAAGAAGTCAGATACGGTTAGATATTAAGAGATTCGGATAAGAGATTTAAAGCGATATGGAAATGAAATAATGCAAGCGACACAGATAATACAGGATAATCAGAGCACAGAAAATAACCGATAATAGCAGAAATCAGAGCAGATGACATAGGATAACCAAAGCACAGGAAATAACACATAATAACAGATAATAGCAGAAATCGGAGCACAAGAAATTATATTGCAGTAATGTGACTACTAATAAGAACGGATAACGAGACTATCTACTAGCCTTCTACCCTAATTTGGGTCCTCCAAACCCTCCTATCTAAGGTCATGTCCTCGGTAAGCTGTAATTGCGCCATGTCGTGTCTAATTACCTCTCCCCAATACTTCTTCGGCCTACCCCTACCTCGTCTGAAACCATCCATGGCCAACCTCTCACACCTCCGCACTGGGGCATCTGTATCTCTCCTCTTCACATGCCCAAACCATCTCAATCTCGCTTCTCGCATCTTGTCTTCCACCGAGGCCACCCCCACCTTATCCCGAATATCCTCATTCCTAATCCTGTCACTCCTGGTGTGGCCACACATCCATCTCAACATTCTCATCTCGGCAACTTTCATCTTTTGAACGTGAGAGATCTTAACTGGCCAACACTCCGCCCCATACAGCATAGTCGGTCTAACCACCACTTTGTAGAATTTGCCCTTAAGTTTTGGTGGCACCTTTTTGTCACATAGCACTCCGGAAGCAAGCCTCCATTTCATCCACCCTGCCCCAATACGATGTGTGACATCATCGCCAATCTCCCCGCTGCCTTGCACAATAGACCCAAGGTACTTGAAACTACTTTTCTTCTGGATGGCCTGGGTACCAAGCCTTACTTCCAAGTCAGCCTCATGAGTTGCTTCACTGAACTTACACTCCAAGTACTCTGTCTTGGTCCTACTCAGCGTAAACCCTTTAGACTCCAGAGTATGTCTCCAACACTCCAGCTTAGCGTTAACTCCGCTACGAGTCTCGTCAATCAGGACTATGTCGTCCGCGAAAAGCATACACCATGGCACCTCACCTTGAATTTGCCGTGTCAATCCATCCATCACCAAGGCAAATAAAAACGGACTAAGAGCTGATCCTTGATGCAACCCCATCACAACTGGAAAGTGCTCTGAGTCTCCTCCTACTGTCCTCACCCTAGTTTTGGCTCCCTCATACATGTCCTTGATCACCCTAATGTACGCCACAGGTACACTTTTAGCCTCCAAGCATTTCCATAGGATCTGTCTTGGAACTTTATCATAAGCCTTTTCTAGGTCGATGAATACCATGTGTAAGTCCCTCTTCCTCTCCCTATACTGCTCCATCAACCTTCTCATAAGATGGATGGCTTCTGTAGTTGAACGTCCCGGCATAAATCCGAACTGGTTTTCTGAAATAGACACACCTCTCCTCACCCTCATCTCCACCACCCTTTCCCACACTTTCATAGTATGGCTTAGCAGCTTGATACCTCTATAGTTGTTGCAACTCTGGATATCTCCCTTATTCTTGTATAGAGGGATCATTACACTCGCCCTCCATTCTTCGGGCATCAATGCCGTCTTAAAGATGACATTAAACAACCTAGTCAGCCACTCCAAACCTTCTGGGGCCGCGCTCTTCCAAAATTCCCCCGGAATCTCATCAGGTCCGGTTGCTCTTCCCCTGCGCATCCTACGAACAGCACCCTTAACCTCGTCAACCTTAATACTCCTGCAATAGCCAAAGTCGCGACGCCTTTCTGTATGTTCTAAATCACCCAACACAATGTCTCTGTCCCCTTCTTCATTCAAGAGTTTGGAGAAGTATAACTGCCATCTCCGTCTAATGACAGTTTCCTCTAGCAAAAACTAAGTACTAACTAAAAGGTAAAAATACACAGACCAATGTCAGTTAGAAATATACTTGACAGAAATGGCTATTGGCAAATATCAGCTATAGGAGGATTTCAATCAACGGAAAAGATAATATTTAACTTTTTTTTTTTTTTTTTTACTCACAGATGTACCAGCAGGTTTGTCCAGAACCACATAGTCGTCAGTGACAGCAATAATACGAGATTTCCAGTCAATGTCATAGCACCTAATCATATCAAATCTTACAACATTATCTTTGCACTCACAAAAAGTCATGAGGTAAAGTAAGAATAGAGTTCAGTAATTACCTTGGAAAGCGCTTTGGGTGTACATGCACCCGCAAATAGGTTCCAGCCTCAACAATCTCATCAGCACAAGTTATACGGAAAGTTTTCTGAGCTTCACGTACAGTTTTTCCTTTGATTGAAGTTCTCTTTCTCAGAATTGATGGATCTGTAACTTCTTCATACACTTTAATTTGCTCAGGAGTGGCAGTTGGAGGTGGCTTAGGACATACCAATGCGTAATACACGGCCCCGAACTGTATAAGATCTTCCACATATCTTAATGATGAAAAACATTGGTCAAGATATCACTTAACTGATCCAAGAGGACTATCACTCAATTCATCGGTGATCCCTCTCAGTGTGCAAATTAGAATATGCAGGAAAATAACAAATTAAAGAAGAAAAAGGACACTAAAGAAAAGATAGAAATTTACAATGGCGGAAGATCCAAAGCTTTACTAATATACTCTAGAACTGGCCCTTCTTTTGTGACAACAAGATGCTCGACCCTTGGTGGGCCGTTCTGCAAGGGGCATGGCAGCAAGCGTCCATATCTAAGGTGGCTGAAAAATTGAAATGAGAACAAATAGATCAGTGTAGCAAATCTTGGCCACTAGCCCGTTGGGGGTTGATGACATTAGAGACATGTCTCTGCCCCATCAAAGAAAATTCCAAAACAACGGCATTTAACATTAGGTTGCAATACACTATCAATTAAAGCATCCTGCTCTTATTTTAGCCATTTTAATCTATATAGCCAACAAGTGAAGAAAACCATTTTTGCACCTCATGACCAAATATGTCAAATTCAGGGCACAGACACATGACCAGCACATTGCCTCCCACTCTATTGCCTCTGTCAAATGAAATCGACACATATGAAAAAGGATGCAAAAAGTTTCCGCCTACAGATGTATTTCTTGTTCAATTTCTACAAATAGATTCGGATACAGATATGTTTGTGGACATGTAACATCCGTGCTGCTTGAATACAATTACATCTTTTTCTTAAGTTTCTTTTAGCACTGATGTTCAGGCCAGCTTAAGTGCTTCTTTTTTAACTTTTTATACCTATTTAGATGGTCACACATTGATTAGATAGCTTCAAACTGTCCTAAAATTACCCTATTGTTTAATTGTGTGACCTCCCCACCTAAAAACTTAAGCTATTAGAGTTTACACATTTTCATTTACTTAATTTTGTCTTCACCAGCCACAACAGGACAGGAGGTGTGCCTAAGCTAAGCAAGACAAAAACTTTATGCACTTAAATACAAAGCATAACATTCAACTTCTCCAGCAGTTAAACAAATAGTACACTAGAATGAAAAACAAGAATTACCCATTTGAGGAAACAGTGTGAGAAGTTGAATTGATATCAGACAAAGCAGTGGATTGGCAACTAATGCCTCTGCTACAAGAAGAAAAAACCAATCTTTTGTAGTGTTTCTTGTTCTTTATCAGGTGGCTACGACTTGAAGCTAATGTGTGCACTAAAGTAACAGGGGAAACAAACCCATTTCGCCAATTGGGGGTCCACAATCGAGAAGCAATTAAACAGTTGGTGAAGATTGGAGTGAAACTAGTCATCTTCTTTTGGGTTCTTGGAGGGTTTAAGGCTGATAGTAGACACACATACAGTTAGTTGCAAGATTTTGAGACCAAAGGAAATTACGGTTACACCTTTGTATGTTGAGGAAATTATACCCGAGTCCCTTAACTTTTTCGTGATACACTAAGAGGTCGATTTGGTAGAGCGTGCAAGAATATACGCCCTCTGTCCCAATTTATGCGGTAATTTCGGATTTAAACAAGTCTTTTGATGTAATTTTTTTCATACGTCTTTTAACTATTTTGAATTAACGTTATTTTCAAAGTAGTTTCCAAATATATAAATTTGTTTTAAAAAAATTTAAAGATTTCATGCCCGAATTCACGATCAAAATTATATTGTTTGACTTTCGAAATCCAAATTGTGTCACATAAATTGGGACGGAGGGAGTACTGGATAGGATGTACTAGTAATATTGGGATTAGTTATGCTGAAATTATTTCTTATCCACTTTTTGAAATGGTGTATTAACGATAGTTTTGTAAATAACCCTTGTATTGCTAATATCGTAGTTGTTATGTATAAAAATAGTACTGAATAGAGTGTATAACTAATACATATCACTGGTTATACATAGATTAAAAGCTCTACCAAATAAGGAATTAATAATATCAAAGCTAATACATGTATTATTTTCGCTAACATATTTTTTCTAATACATCTTGCCAAACAACCTTTAAAAGGTAAAAACCACTAATATAAGATTGTTACAACTTGCAAGACTGTTGTTTTAGTTCTCCGTATCTGTAATATAAGATCGTTTTCTTGACCCAAAAAAAATTGCTAAAATTAACTGGTACTATGCAAAAGGAATGTAAGATCGGTTTCTCTCAGATATGATTGTCAATTTCATGAATTACACGTTGGCATATGGGTTCGTAAGACATGAGTCTCTGACTATTACTCGAATATAAAAGGTCGAGACTCGACATAATATGAAGTATGAATCAAGTAGACAGAAAGAAGTGTTGTACACGAAAAGAAGTGTAGTTTAGAGATGGACATAGGACCCAAGCTAACTAGGACAACGATTAGATTATAGAAAGGTCGAAACTCGAGCATAATAAAAATTGAGGTTCAACAGGAAGTAACCACTTCAATCTTATTACAAGAGGAGTTGCGCAAAGGGTAAACACTCTCCACCTCCCACCAGAAGGTTGTTGGTTCGAGTCACCAAAAAAGCAAAAGGGAGAGCTCCTGGAGGCAGAGGTTGAAAAAAAAAAAAAACTTCAATTTACGAGTTCATAAGACCCGAGCTAACTAGGATAATGATTCAATATTGAGAAGTCAAAACTCAAGCATAATAAATACGGTAAAGGGTCAAATTTTGCTCCTCAATTATGTCAAATAGAACAGATTTGCCCTCTATTAATAGTTGGGATCGAATATGCCCTCGATATAAGGATAATTTGAATCTTTCGCATAATTCAGGGCCAATTTGACCCTTCTCCCTAATTTGAGCTTTTTATTTTTCTTGTTCCTCCTTTCTCTCTCAGCCACAACCTCTACCGCCAAACGCTAATCACCTTTTCTTCTTCCTTCCTCCCTTCCTCCCTTGACCCCATGCGGCTATATGCACCACAATTAGAATGGTATATTGTATATGTTGTATGTTCAAGTCGTCTAGCGTAATCCCTCTTGGTGGTGGAGGTGGTGATAGGGTGGCGGGAATAAAAATGAGAAAGAAAAAGGTAAGAGAAGATGGTAGTTGGGGTGAAGGTGACAATGTGCTGGGGAGAAACAAGGAACGGAGAATAAAGGGTGATTAGTGGTAGAAGTAGTGGCAGGGAGAGAGAAAGGATGAACAAAAAATAAAATTAAAAACTCAAAATTAGGGAGAAGGGTCAAATTTCCCCCTAAAGTATGCGAAAGCTTCAAATTTGCCCTCTGTAATTACAAAATAAATCCCTAATTAATTGGGGGACAAGTGACATAACCGAATGCCAAGTTTTTGTCGTTTGAGAATAAGAGCAAGTTTAGCCTATTTTAGTCACAATGTGGACATATTTAACCCTAACTATTGACGGAGAGCAGATTTATTCCATTATGCATAATTCAGGGGCAAATATGACACTTTGCCCATAAAAATGAGGTTTTACAGAGAGCAACTATTTCAATCTTGCCGATCGACGTGCTTCCTTCATCTCATTTTAGTTGTCGCTTTAGCTCAAACAATTGTCTCAAATAATTATCGCTTTAGTAATTCAAGACTAAGGATCCATTTGGCCATGAGAATTTTTCACTTTTTTGGGGAAAACTTTTTCACTTTATTTGAAAATCAATGTTTGGCCATGAAAACAAAGTTGTATTTGGAATTTATAAAACACCTAAAAACGTGTTTTCACTTTTTTATTTCCCCACTTTTTTCACTTTCAGTACATTGAAACAACCAAATATTTTTTGCAAAAACTATAACCAAACACAACTCCATCTTCATCTCCAACTTCAAAATTCCAAATAAAGTGATTTTTTTTTTTGTTTTCATGGCCAAAACGCCTACTAAAATTAGCAATTGTTTCCAACTATACCCTTAGCATTAAAGAAGCAGTTCTTTTTAATATTGTTCAATTCTCAAAAGGCGTCTAATAAATAGGGGTAACTTTGTAAATTGAACCTTTTAATTATTATTTTTCTTAATGGGCAAGCTAAAACAACAATTAAATGAATTATAGTAAAACTCCGATAATGGTAATGAGTTAATTCCTCATAATTTTCTGTTTTAGGTTGAGAGGAACATGGAATCTATAAATACGTGATGTTATAAATTAAATTTTTGCAAAGTCATATATGATAGCAGTATATTTCTACAAATACTTATTGCTAACTTTCCGGCAAAAGTAGTATAAAAAAAAAAAGTCCCAATTTTCTGTTTTTACGTTGAGACAGGGAATCAATGTATAGATAAATAAACAAGTAAAGAAAAAAAAAATCTGCCAACCACCTATATATTCCATGCAAACTAACATAATTAAATTGCATTTATTTCATCTTATTATATTTTTTCGTGGACGTGTAAGGTGTGAAACAATTCTCACCAATATTCGTTTTATGCACATCCAGTATTAACCCTTGTTAGAGCCTTAAAGGTAGATTTATAATTTCGAAAACATGTGTGCATTATAGCGAATATGTGGATTCATAATATAAATTTAATTGGTTCAATCAATAAATTTTAATCATTGAACTAATTACACATTTAAAATTATAGGTTTAAAATTAATTATGATTTATAAAATAATTTTTCTTTTTGCAATATAGCTTGATTTTGTGTCAAGATGTGTGAGCGATTGAGCCTATTAAATACATCCATGTTAATCATTCAGTACTACTAGCTAGTTTTAGTATACATATTTAGTTTAGTTATATAGAATTTTACGATGACAAAAGAAAATTAGGGATTAATTCAATGTGCGTCAAACTGAAAATTTTGAAAGAATATTGGGATAAGTCACTATTACCCCCCTGAACTATATACGAAGTTGCTACAACACACCTTACCTTTTTCTGGATTTTATTACCCCCTTAAACTTATTTAAAACGGAATAATTACCCCCATAAACACTGATGCCCACTCTCATATGGGAGAGTGACATACACTCTCTTTGCCACATGTGTATTTATTTATTTATTTTTTCAGCTTACGTGTCAATTATTTTTTAAAAAAATAAAAAACTGAATTTTTTATTGAAAAAAAATAATTTTTAAAACCCGTTTTTCAAAAAAAAAATTGATTTTTTTAAAAAACTGAAAACATGAATTAAAAAAATTAAAAAACTGAATTTTCTTTAAAAAAAATGATTTTTAAAAAAAAACATTGATTTTTTTTTAAAACCAGTTTGATTTTATTTATTTTTTAAAATAAAACTGAAAACATGGATTTTTTAAAATTAAAAAACTGAATTTTCTTTAAAAAAGGATGATTTTTAAAATCCATTTTTTAAAAAGTATTTTAAAAATCTGAAAATTTGATTTTTTAAAAAACCCCTTTTAAAAAAATAAAAAAACTAAAAACATGATTTTTTTTTTCAAATATGGAAAGATGGATTTTTTTAAAATATGGAAAACTTGTTTTTTTTTTTTTAAAATGTCTTAAAAATCTTGATTTTCATGATTTCATTTTCTCAGGACACTTTTATTTTTCAAATAAAATCTGAAAAAAGTGTTTTTCTTGTCAAAATGTGAAAAAAATTAATTTTTATAAAATTTTGGAAAAATTAATTAGTTTTTTAAAATTTGGAAAACCCGTTTTTTAAAACTAAATTTGGAAAACTATATTTATTTTCATATATAGAAAAAATAATCAGTTTTCCAGATTTTAAAAATGTCCAAAGTTTTTAATAAGAAGACTTAGTTTTCCAAATTTATTTTCCAAAAAACAGATTTTTTCATATTTTTTAAAAAACAATTCATTTTTTCATATTTAAAGAAAATACAGATTTTAAGAAAAAAATTAAGTTTTTCCCTTTTTTATGTTTCTGACTCTCTCAAAGAGAGTAAAACACTTTCTCCTTGCCACGTCAGAGCTTAGGGGGTAATTATTCTATTTTAAATAAGTTTAGGAGAGTAATAGGACCCAAGGAATGATAAGATGTGTCGTAGCAACTTCGGGTATAGTTCAGGGGGATAATAGTTCCTTATCCCAAGAATATTGAACCAAACAAATTGAGAAAAAGGAAAAGGTAATACCTAATTAAAATGCAAAAAATGACACCAATAACCATTTAGAGAGATGTTACCCAATTTTAAAAAGAAAGAAACTAACAATATAGACATAAGATTTGAACTCCTCAGAGAGGTGCACTTGATCACTCATCCTTGCATTATATAATATTTTGAACTTGATTGGAAACATCTATATTTAAGTAGTATTATTGTTTAAAAAAAATATAACATTAATTATTATACATGATCCCAAACCCCCTAATACTCCCCTGGCCTCATTCATCCTCCTCATATTCTCTATTCTCTATTCTCCTCATATATATATATATATATATACGCAAATAATGTAAAACAAATTCATTAAATTAGTATACTAATTGATAATGCTTCGACTTTATGTTATGTTCACTGCCAGAGTAATTTTTTTTAGGAGTTGCTAAATTGCTACATCAATTTGACCCAAATTTGACCACGTTTATGTAAAAATCACCATAACCTCTATTACAATTTTAAATTAAGATAAACTTTGAGAAGAAAAGATAGAAATAACATTAAGTAAGCATAAATTATTAAATTTGACCTAAATAATCATATGAATTTACTCCATTTGGGCCATTATGGCCAAAATAATGTGGCCAAAAACCTTATTGTTTTTTTTATACTACCATATTAAGTTTGACCTACCCAATTAACAAGTTACTTTTTATGTTAAGCTGAGCAAATTATTGTCCTCGGGAAAGCAATTGGCGCCTAACAAATTGCATACGTTACGTTTCTTCTTATTTATAGAGTAACAAGAATAACCCCTATCTTCTCCAATTTTCGAATACTTTACCAATTTTATCTCACAGTTTTATGATGCATGTCCCCGCCATTCTCTGATCTAAATCTGTTGCTTCATCAATTTTAGGTATACATATATGCGGCGTCAAAAACTGTGTTTCTCCTTACGTAGAATAGCTAGCTATTCGAGATGATTGTAATAAATAACAAAAAGGGATACGAATTGTCATATAAATTACATTTCAAGATGGATCCAAGGTTTTAATTTGATGGGTTCGACATTTAAGCTTTTAGCACAAAAACTATTCTGTTCTTATATGGTGTTAGGCAATCCTTCCTCAATGAGGTAGCTTTTGGGGTTAAGTGGCGAATCTAAAATTTTCATTGAGGGGTTTCAAAAAGTAAAAAGGGCAAAGGTGCAAATATAGCCTCAACTTTGCAATTTAGAGCAGATATACTTGTCGTTACAAAAGTGGTGTATATATACCTCTGCCATTACAAATGATGCAAATATACCTATGTCGTTACAAAATGGTGCAAATATACCCTTTTCACTGACGTGATTTTAAAAAAAATCATTTAGGTTATTTTTTAATTAAAAAAAATGCCACTTGACTTAAAAAAAAAATCTACCCATTTTTTTTAGTAGACTTACTTTTCTAAAGCCACATGACAATTTTTTTTTTCTGGTGTTTCGGGTCTGGTAAGTTTAAAAAAATTACTGTGTGGCTTTAGAAAAGTATGTCTACTCAAAAAAACAATGGGTAGACTTTTTTTAAAAGAGAAGTAACATTTTTTTTAATTAAAAAATAACCTAAATGATTTTTTTTTTTAAATCTCGTCAGCGAAAAGGGTATATTTGCACCATTTTGTAACAACAGAGGTATATTTGCACCATTTTGTAACGGCAGGGATATATATACACACTTTTGTAACAAGCGGTATATCTGCTCTAAATCACAAAGTTGAGGGGTATATTTGCACCTTTGCCCAATTAAAAATGTAATGTTTGAATTTGAACTTGGAACCTCAAGCTAAATTTTGAACCCCCTTAACCATTAAGTCAACCTCTAATCTTGTGTTTAGGGGGTTCAAAATCTATATATGTACATAAAAAAATTACCTTATATATATACTTTAGGATGGGAAGGCCTTCCTATATGGTCTTGAGCTATCTTCCCTTTATGAGCTATCTTTTGGGTTGAATTAGATCCAAGGTCTATTTATTAAAAACCTCATTATACTTTTAAAATTATTGGTAGAAATAATAATATTTGAAGAATTTTCACATATATATCTATGCTCCACGTCAAAACTATTGGATTAAGAAATGCACTCGCCATGCATTGATTGCATGATATAATGATCAGCATGTAAATTTATTTTAGAACAGGTTATCAATCTAATTATGTTTTCAAAATAAACGGTGTTTTCTTTAGATTTTAGCTTGGCTAGTAAATGATATCGCAGCTTCTTTATTTATTTTTACGTGATGCAAGACACCTAAACAGACGTGTTCTCGCCTCTCGGCATGACTTGGGGCGCAACTTGCATTCGAAGATTGGTATTCAACAATTTAGACCAAATATCGCATCTCATTACAGTCTTCATCGATGGTGTGAACTGATCGCAGCTTATTGCAACATCTTTTCCCTTATGAAATCAGTATATATACATACACCCTAATAAGGTAGTAAAGCTCCATTTATGGTATGGAGTAATTAAGATGTGCTTCTATATATGGAAAACTAGTTTTCATGAAAGTCTTAGATACGAAATTCATTATTCTAGGACTATTAAATTGTTCATATATTATTGGGAATAAAACAAGTATGATCAGAGAGTAATGGTAATGGAACGTGGGAGCATGGTGATGGTGTTTTTGGTAAGGCTCGTGAGTAACAAGTAATGTGGACTTAGAAGAAATTAAATTCGAAACACTAAAATGGAAGTTGAGTGAGCTCGTGGTCATAATGCGGGATTTGGTATTAATGAACTATAGTCATTAGTCCATAATCCATATGTAGTAGTAGTATATACTCCAGTACTAATGAAAAACAATAGTAGTAAGGAAAAGCAATTGTTATAGTTAAGGTCCATATTTTTTTTTATTTTTTTTTTTATTATTTTTTTTCCCTCCCATTTTAGGAGGATTTATAGTGTTTCCACACTTCCCCTCCAGTGTGACTCAAACCCAGAACCTACCGGTCGTGGGTGGAGGTGCTTAACCACTGAGCCATCCCTCACTTGTCAGTTAAGGTCCATACATAGTAGTGTTCATGAGCTTGTAATAACAAATTATATCGCTAATTAATTGTTGACTTTTACTCTTATAGACACATCGAATTCAACACATGAATAGCACTTGTGTATACAAAAAAAAAAAAGGTGAAAGTACTAGTGTATTCTAACTTGAACGGTAAACTGGGATATTAAGGGAAAACAACATTCATTTATAAATATCAAAATTTGCAGTTCCACTTTACCAATTAATTAACTCTTAGGATTAGCAGGTTGGAATTACAATTGAGCGGGCGCAGTATATATAGTAACAGAGGATCCAAACGATGGAAAGAGATCATTTTTTAAACTTAAGTTTCATATATTGATTGTTAGTGGTTATAGATGGTCGTTTGTAATTTATTTATGAAAAAGGATAATTAAATATTATTAAAAACACTATAATATCAGATCTTCTTGTAATTCTGATTTTTTGACTTCTTTTTTTAGTAAATATAAATACTGTCATTTAAGTAGTCGGAAGTTAACTTTTTTTTAACTTTTTTCTCATTCTTCTTTTCTCAATATGCAGCTACCTTTCGGGATTTATTTATGGATGAAGAGCATCAAAGGCTGCAATAAGAAATTAAACTAGTTGCCCTTGTGTATTCATAAAAAGAGGAAAAAAAATGATACTTGAACTGGAGACTGACAAAAAAAATTAGATGAGCAGGAAAGAGAAAATGTCAACTTGTGTGTGCATTATTGGTTACTGGTTAGACATGAAGAACAAATGGGTAGTATGGTATCAAAAATAAATTTTATTATTTCAGTATCAAATGGAGTACTTTTTCTTTAAAAAAATCCCCATATTTGGAGGTTGAGGGGTAGAGGTTGTCATTTACTGCTTCAATTCGTGTAGATTTTACACTTTTTCTAGCTAGTAGGACAGTAGGAGTACCGCTTGATTTACCAGTAAAAGAGAAGACTTTTAATGCATTCGATTTAATTCATTTGATAATTGATATACACGCAGACACACCTGCCGACTTATACGTAGTAATTAATGTGTACATATTTATATATAGTATTATCACATAAAATTGAATTTGAAAACCTCATTATTATTATTTTTATCATATTATAATTTAAGCTGTATGTGCTGATGCTTTTCCTAGTTATGGTTCATAATTTTGTTTCATTTTACGGAATGTTAATGGATTAGTAATCTTCCAAACTGCACCCCAACTCATACATTTTTCCCCTTAACATACGAACACATTTACCAAATATCTTTAATTTCTAAACACCAAAATTATAGTAAAAATAACTTAAAACTAATTAATTAGGTATTACGGAATATGGAAATAAAATTTCAAAATGATGAATATTTTTTTTTTGCTAAGGTCAAGTAGATGTCAGATATAGTTGTCTTCCTACTATTTAACTACAAAATATTTATGGCTAGGTACGGAAATAGTAAATATTTTCTGCTGAATACACAATCAATATACGACCAGTAGGTAGATAAACTCATTCAATCCGACCTCTCCCAAATTTATCTTTATAAACAAACAAGAACTTCTCAACACACCACAATTTCCTCACACAACCCAAAAAGAATATAGCAACTCTGAAGAAAGGGGAAAAAAAATATGGAGGTAATGGACATTCTATTACTTGGCTTAGCTATTCTCTTTTTTTGTGTATGGTGGAAATATTGGTCAGTCACTGGAGGTGGCAAAAGAAATCTGCCACCAGGGCCACCTGGTTGGCCATTAGTAGGAAATCTTTTCCAAGTGGTTCTCCAACGTCGCCCTTTTATTTATGTAGTACGTGATTTACGTAAAAAATATGGTCCTATTTTCACTATGCAAATGGGACAACGTACCCTTGTTATAATCACTAGCTCCGAACTCATCCATGAAGCCCTAGTCCAAAATGGCCCGCTTTTCGCGAGTCGACCTCCAGATTCACCGATCCGTCTTATATTTTCCGTTGGAAAGTGCGCCATAAACTCTGCCGAGTATGGCCCGTTATGGCGGGCTTTGCGACGGAATTTTGTGACGGAGCTGATAAATCCAACGAGAATTAAACAATGTAGTTGGATAAGAAAATGGGCTATGGAATACCACATGAAAAGGCTGGAAAATGAAGTATCTCAACAGGGTTTTGTTGAGGTGATGGCTAATTGTAGGCTTACTATATGTAGCATTCTCATTTGCCTTTGTTTTGGAGCTAAAATTTCTGAAGAGAGAATCAAGAAGATTGAGATCATACTCAAAGATGTTATGCTTGTTACTGCTCCTCAGCTTCCTGACTTCTTGCCGGTGCTCACACCGTTGTTTCGCCGCCAAGTGAAACAGGCAAAGAAGCTGAGGCAGACTCAACTTGACTATCTAGTTCCTTTGGTAAGTTTTCTGTCGGGAGAGTTTTTAAAATCACCTTATTTTGAAAATTGTTTTTTTTTTTTGTCTGAAGTACTTTTCTAAATAGAAAGACAGCAGCTTTGTCTTTAGTTAATTACTTTGAGCGTCACTTTCGCCAATATTTGAAAAGCAATATGTGTGTGGCCAACTTTTCAAAAAATAATGATTTTTAAGGAGAATTTTTTTTTTTCAACTTTTAAAAAATACACTTATTTTTTCCTTAAAAAGATTAGCCAAATATTACTTCAACTTTCTAAAATAAGCATTTTTAAAAAAATTGGCTTCGTGCAAGCTTGGCCAAATAGACTATAAGTCATTAGAGAGATCTTATTTTTAATTACTTAATATACACATCCCTAACGTGTGTATGTTTTACGGGCCAAACGTGTGGAAATATTTTTTATTTTGTGAACACAATGAGACTTGAACCAAGGATATCTCACCTTCTTTGATAACATATTGAAATTTGTTTCCGTATTATCTAAAAGCTTAAGTTGTTACAAAAATCGCACTTTTAATTATTTAATTACATCACGTCTCAACAGGTAAGAGACAGGAAGGCATTTGTGGACAGCAATGGAGACCCTAAAAGCAGCCATTCAGAAATGGTGAGCCCAATTGGTGCAGCCTATGTTGATTCACTATTTAGTCTTGAACCACCTGGCAGGAAACTAGGAGAAGCAGAAATTGTCACACTTGTTTCAGAAACAATAGCTGCAGGAACTGATACAAGTGCCACTGCACTAGAATGGGCTTTGCTTCACCTAGTGACAGATCAAGAAATCCAAGAAAAGCTCTACAAGGAAATAGTTGATTGTGTTGGTAAAAATGGTTCCATTTCAGAAAGTGACGTTGAGAAAATGCCTTATCTTGGAGCCATTGTGAAGGAGACTTTTAGGAGGCACCCACCTAGCCATTTTGTGTTGTCACATTCTGTAACAAATGATACTCAATTAGGAGGGTACAATATCCCTTCTGATGCCTATGTTGAATTTTACACTGCATGGTTAACTGAGGATCCTAGCCTATGGAAAGATCCGGGCGAGTTTCGGCCAGAAAGGTTTTTGACTGGGGACGGAGTTGATGTGGACATTACTGGAATGAAGGGCGTGAAGATGATGCCATTCGGGGCGGGTCGTCGAATCTGCCCCGCTTGGTCATTGGGTACGTTGCACATCAACTTGATGCTTGCTAAGATGGTCCATAGATTCAAGTGGATACCCATACCCGACAACCCACCCGACCCGACAGAGACCTTTGCTTTTACTGTAGTGATGAAAAATCCCCTTAAAGCAATTATTTTGCCAAGGATCTAAATTTACGGCAATTAATTATATCGTGTTTGGTTAATTTCCAGATGTGTGTTCATGTGGCGTGCGATGTATTAGGTCTTAGGTTGCTTCTTTTTTATGTACGTTATACGAATTATGGATAAATGTTTTTTTTCATTCTGATTTTGTTGAATGTAAAGCCTCTCTAGATCCTAGAATTTATGGTTGTGGGATAGAGGGAGTATATGCCGAATGAAGGAAATGAAAGGACAATTGAGATACTGCGGACTCGTGGGGACTTAAAAAAGTAAACACACAAGAGGTAGAATTAATGTTCAACTTTTGAACTTCAATTTTTATTCTCTGACACATATTTATTTCCTCCGTGCACTTTTACTTGTTTTATCTCACGTGGATAGAGCACTTCAATTTTAATTCTCCGACACATATTTATTTCCTCCGTGCATTTTTTTTTTACTTGTTCATTGTTGAATTTTCACGTTTTTGCTGAATATTTATTCTCTTCTCGTTCAATTTTAATTCTCCTACACAAATTTATTTTCTCCCTGCACTTTTACTTCTTCACTTTTCACTTTTCACTTTCTTTTAGAATTAATAAATCCCACGTGAACATATGTCATAGTATTGAATATTTATTCTCTTCTCATGTATACACGTATGCACTTCAATTTTAATTCTTCGACACATATTTATTTCCTCCGTGTACTTTTACTTGTTCACTTTTGACTTTTCACGTTCTTGCTGAATATTTATTCTCTTCTCATGTATGCACGTATGCACTTCAATTTTAATTCTTCGACACATATTTATTTTCTCTATGCAATTTACTTATTCACTTTTGACTTTCACGTTTTTTAAGAATTAATAAATGAAGTATCCTCTCCGTCCCATATTACTTGGCCACATTAATTGACTTTTCACGTTCTTTAAGAATTAATAAATGAAGTACTCCCTCCGTCCTATATTACTTGGTACAAGTTATATAACTTTTGGTATAAACATTCATTGCGTGTATAATTTATGAAACTTTTGGTACAAACAGTCAATGCTGTGTTAGTCCCTCTTCCACACTTATATATAAATTATATAATAGAAATATATGTTTATTTGGTATCATCGAAGCTGTATAGTGGAGAAACATTTTAGTTAAACTCATCTTTCTTTATATGTTCTTTTTTTGGTACACAACTTTCTTTATATGTATCAACAAAATAACTTCTTATTCTTATATTTTTGCTCAACTTTTATAGTACTAGCTATTAAGCTTTAAACATGCCAAGAGAACTGCTAATTTATCATATCTCTTTTATTCCACATGTATGAGCATTTAACTCACTGTCAAATCAAAGAAGTTCTTACACTATCTGATCACTCTATAGGTAAGTCTCCATAAAAAATAGGATTTGTAATCTTGAAAATAAGACTTCATAAAAAATAGAATTTGTAATCTTAAAAATAAGGCAACGTACTACATAATATGTAAAAGTGACAGTATAACTTAAGCTCATGTATAATTTATTTTACATTATTTTATTAAGTTACTTGCTACAACATGTAACTATTTACATAAATTTGATATAGCAACATAAAAAATGAAGTGATAAACTGTTATAACAAGTTAATAATATGGGAAAAATTTAATTAATAAATACTAATAGTATAGAAAGAAACTGTCATTATCAGAATATTAATTCGTTTTAGTATTGCAGTGTACTACACTAATATCAACTTGCTTTCTCCAATAAACGGCTCAGTCGATGACCAAAGAAACGTGACAGGTAACCTGATTTGGGAGACAACCCGTCAACGCTAATGACTTCCAGTAATGTATATAGTGTTCCACAACAATTTAGGGAAGGCACCTGTTTTTCATTTCTTTTTCCTTTTTGGTTATCATGAGTTGTCCGATCCATAGCTCTTTGACTTCAGATGGGGCAATGAATGATATTAATACGGAAACTTTAATAAAGCCTTCAACCTTTTCAACAAACTTCATTGAAGAAGCTTTGTGGTTTTGTACTTGGTTTGGTCTAATCAATAAAGATAAAGAAATAAGGTCACGAGTTATGACACGTTCAATATTGGGTTGGTCTTTCCTATTGCTTAGCAAATCTTTGCGAAGTTATTTGAATAAGAAAATTAAGATTGTGACTAAATTGGATCCGTGATTCTTTTGTTGAAATTTGATATGGTTCGATTCAGTGGTAGAGAGACATTTTTCGTAAAGATTGTCAACAAAATTAACTGATGAACATGTGACTTAGCTAGAAAGTTTTTATGTATAGTGTTTGCCGTATCTCTAGTTCCTAGCTTGTCGTGACATGAAAAGTTCATATAATGATCACCTCTTACCAAGGCATCATTAAGAAAGACCGAATCAAATATTACCAAATGAACTAATTTGTCAACCTCGTTTGACTATTAATACTAAGATTGCGACCAATAGGAGAGGGGTCATTAATCCTTTTGTTGAAGTTTGATATGCATGGTTCTGTTCAGTGCCTAGAAATCTTCTATAAAGATTGTCATCCGACACCAACATCGTCAAAAAATTTAATTGATGAATATAAAAACTAAATACAATGTTTGCCGTATCTCTAATGTTCATATACTGATCACGCATTATTAACAAAGAGCAAAGCAAATATTACTTTCTTTTTACTTCTCAGTTACCATTAAGGGATTGAGTGCGGTGAAATAATTAGAATTTTTAAAACTAGAGGTCGTGAGTTCGAAACGTAAAAATGAAAACATTCTTTACAATGGATATCTCTATTCTTAAGCTGGTGGATGAGAAGAAATAAGCGGTACAAAAAGGCAGAGTAGAGTAAATGAATTGTTTGGTAGTTGGTGCCGAGTGGTTGGTTGTGAGTTCTGACTTGTTTTATTATGGGTGGAGCCACCTCCTTAGCAAGAGATATTGATACTATGGCCTGGTATTATATAGTAAAACAATCCATTCCACACCAAAAAAAAAAAAAAAAAATCTACTTTGAGCGAACGTGCTAAGAGAGAATTGAATTTGGTTAGATAATGAGTGGTTGGTAAACAAGGATCGACTTTTTAGCAAGATAGATACAGTGTTTTGAAAGGCGGGGGCGTAAGGCGAGGCGTTTTATGTATGCCTCAGCGACGCATAAGCCCCGAAGCATGGGGTGTAAGCCTCATTGGTATTTAATTTTTAGTATTTTATAAAATAATATAATTACAATACATATTCTTAAATAGGTAAATTTGCATAAATATTTGAAGAAAACTATAAATAAGTGAAAAATATAAAGAATTCAGAAAGAATACAAATTAGGGCATCCAGCAATAACAAAAAAAGGTCTTGACTTTTATATTTAATATTAAGTTCCTTTTTAAAACATTGAGTAATTACAAGTTAACTTTTGAGAATTTGGACATATAACAACTTATTTAACAAATTTCGTTTTCATTTGAAAAAGTTTTCTGGGCTTACGTCCCAACACAAAAACATCACCTCACACGCCAAGGCATACGCCCCAAATTGTTGGGCGTACGGCTTTTGAGACTTTCGCCTCCCACCATCGCCTCGGGGCGTTTTTGGTGCTCCCCGCCCCAAGGCTTGCCCCGGAGCCCCAAAAATGCCTTTTAAAACATTGGGTAGATAAGGTATCGTCAAATATTCAATATGATTTCATAAGATCTAGTTTCGTTCAAGTATCGGATCCTAACCAACTGAAAGGATCTTGTAATCAATCCAGAGATCATTTGGATTGCAAACATAAATTGAGCCGGGGGTTTATCAGAAACAGCCTCCCTACCCGTCAAAAGATAGGGATAAGGTCTGCGTACACTATACTCTCCCCGGACCCCTCCTGGTGAATTTTACTGGGTATGTTGTTGTTGTTGTTATAATTTTGCATTTTTTTATTATTTTTTATTTAGAAGGACAGAAAAATCTAATTTTATATCTTGGGTAATAACTGTTGCTCCATAAGGAAAGGAAACATAAGGGGATGGTCTTTACGAGAAATCACTCATTTTCCCATTTTTGGTGGCCTTTGATTGGATGTACAAAGATCTGCTCTCTGCTAGCTGTGTGATGATATTACACATCATCATTCTCTATATCCGAGAAAACTAGCTGAACTCCATTTACTTTAAAGAACTTCATTTCTATGCAATAAGAAATCAACACTAAAAACAAGCTAATTTTCGAGGATAATCCGCAAGAATTCAAAAATTGGCTCGTCAGAGACTTTTCTGATAAACTTTCTCGAGATCTCATATTCTCGATGGCTTCTCTCCCAACACGTTAAGCCAAACTAATATATTTAGACTGGGATGCCAACCCTTGCTAGAAGTAAATTTCTCATGTATTCTACAACGTTAACCTTCACTAATGGAATATTGAAATTAGAATAGGTTAGAGACAGTGAGGCGAAGTCAGAATTTAAAATTTCTGTGTTCGGGATGCTAGTTCTTTCAGGTTACTGGATTCTAAATTAAGAATGTGTACATTCAAGTTACTGGATTCTTCAGACAAATACATACTTTAATTTGGAGCAAAGTTGCTAGGTTCGGCCGAACCCATAACATGTACATTGGCTCAGCCCCTAGGTTGAGAAAAGTGCTTAGAGAGAACCTTTTGTAAGATATTACTTAAGTATTTCATCGCTTAGCTCGTTATTTTGTCTGGTTCAATAATACCCGCTTATCTTAGTAAATTTTAAGGACTATTGCATCAGAAGCTTCTTAAGCTCAAGCATTTAATTACTTTTCTAGGTAGTCGAGCCGCCCGATCTCCCTCGAATTTTTTCATCAAAAATTCGTTTGTTTTTTGTAGTAAATTTACCTTGTTAATTCAGAATTAGGATCTATGGAACACGTTGACATCGTTATATCATATTGTATGAGATAAATGTATACATTTTAATTTGTACCTAGATTTGACCATGTATTTTTTTCAAAAAAGAAATAGTAGAAAATAATTTTAATGGTGTATAAACTTGCTATGACCTAACCTTTATTTAGGGAGAAACAATTTTGTAGTCCTTTACAAATTTGTTTTTAATTTTATGTTCTTTTTACAAGAGATCTTTATTTTAAAAGTCATTTTCTTTTATTCAATTTGTAAATGGTCATAAGAGATCATTTTCTCCTTTAATTTATGTCTTGCAGCAATAGTTTCTCTAGCATTACGAGTTCATGGTCTTTATCATAATGATACTATCTATATATGTAAATTTAATTATGATGGCATTTCACGTGACCAATGTCAAGGTTTTGTTGTATTTGCTTAGAGTGAAAGCTCTGTACACGGGTTTCTTCATGCTATTCGGTATTTCTATTTGAGTTCTTTTTCTAAAACAAAAAAACTACATATACTAACTGTTGCCTCTTATAAAGGGTATGGTCTGCAGTAAAATGGCTGATTTCCCATTTTTGTTGGTCTTTGATTGGATGGACAA